>NC_057711.1:131303982-131319498 GCF_004010195.1 Chiloscyllium plagiosum
ACCAGGAAGGCAACACACCATCCTTAAGTCCCGCCTGCTGCCACAAAAACCCCGGTCAGTTCCTCTCACTATGGAGTCCCCTATTACCACGGCTCTGTGCGATGTCCGATTCTTCCGCTCTGCCTCCATGCCAACTTTTGATTGACAGACCTGGCTGCCTCGCGGACTGGCAGTGCCATCTGTCTCTACTGTTTCCAAAAGATTCAACTTGTTCTTAAGTGGAATAGATAGACGAAGCTCAGAAACTTACTTCAAGTTATTAGAAATCACAACTCAGAATCAATTTAAATTAATGCAAAATAAAGAAGATAATCATTAAATTAAAAACAATTAAAAAAACAAACATTTGAAACTATCTATCGGTTGTTTAGTACAGGCAAATATTTGTGACAATCATGATTTACAAATTTTACCAATATGAGCTACATGATGCAATGTGCAATGATAGTAATTTCCAGTGGCAAGACTGTAGAATATTTTCATTGGCTATAAAGCACTTTGGTATAAACTGAAAGGTATATAAGTATTAATATTTTGCTTCACCACTCATTTGATAATACTGGCATTGAGAGGCAGTCATAAGGCACATCTAACATGTTAAATCATTAGCTTCACGGGCTGCTTTTAGTCTTCAATGTCCACCAAAATCGATTATTCATCCATAGAACCCATCTGATTGCCAGTCCATAGATATCAATACTGTAGCAGGCAGGCAAACTATCCCCTTAGATTTGAGTCAGGACAAAAACTGAACACTATCTAGTTATGAAGATTTGCTTTAAACAATAAACAAGCCAATATTCATTCTGAGAAGGGCTAATTCTGAAGAAGAGTCATTGGACCTGAAATGTGAACTCTCCTTTGTCTCCAGAAACCTGTTCATTGGTTTAGAAAGTTATTTGAAAGGACAGTTATGGTGGACACATATGATTTGAAGCAGTTTTCACTTTGCCCAATATTAAACTTGAAGTGTACATTTAACACTAATTTTAACCTGAGCTAGGATTGAACCATTAAAATAAGCAAAAACTCAGCAATTTTTTTCAGAACGTAACTGGAGTAGGAGGGAAACACCCATAACATCACCAGCATAGAGTTGGGGCAAATATTATTCCCAGCATTAGAAGCTGATTTGCTTCCTGATGCTAGTGGGGATTAGGTGGAGACTGAGACTTGGGAACTGGGAAGTTAAGAAACTACAAGATGAAATGGTAAGTGAAGAGTTTGAAATCTCCTTATGATCACAGTTGGAGAAAGTGAGGAAGTCTGATAGAGGGCACTCATGCTTCCTTGTGAATCAGAACAATCAAGAATCAAAAGATCAAGAGATCCAAACTGAGAACCTAATGTTGAGGGATATTTGACCTTTCAGAAAGGGACAAGGGAGGGAAAAGATGGTGGGGTAGCACTGTTAATAAGAGATGAGCTGAAGATGTTTGTGAGAGACGGTCTAGGCTCAGATGATGTAAGGTCCATTTGGGTGGAAGGGAAAGAAGGAGTGTACAGGCCCCCAAACAGTAGTCACTTTGTAGGAAAAGCTATAAATCGACATATAATAGAATCCCTACAGTGTGGAAACAGGCCCTTCAGCCCAACAAGTCCACACCGACCCTCTGAAGGGTATCCTGCCCAAACCCATTCCCCTAACCACTCTACATTTACCCCTAACCCACACACCCCTGAACACTATTGGCAATTTAGCATGGCCAATTCACCTCACCTGTACATCTTTGGATTGTGGGAGGAAACCAGAGCGCACTCATGCGGATATGGGGAGAATGTACAAACTCCACACAGCCAGTCGCCCGAGTCTTATAGCAAACCCAGGTTCCTGGCGCTGTGAAGCAGCAGTGCTAGCCACTCAGCCACCATGCCGCCCATAATGTTGGTGTGTAAAAGAATAGAACAATAATTATGGAGGACATTAATCTTCAGATGGATTAAGTTACTCAAGTTGGAAGGGTTGGCTTTGACAATGAAATCATGGAGTGCGTTAGGGATAGTTTCCTAAAGCAATATGCCATGGAGCCAACCTGGGAACAGGCTTCCTTGGATCTGGTAATGAGTAGTGAGGCTGGTTTAATAAATGACCTCAGAGTTAAAGATCCCTTAGGAAGTCGTGATCATAACATCAGAGAATTTAATATTCAGTCTGAGATTGAGCAACTTGGGTCAGAAACAATTGTATTTAACTTACATAATGGGAAATACAATGAAAAGAGAATGGAGTTAGCTCAAGTGGACTGGCAAATAAGTTTGCAGGAAAGACAATAAGTAATCAGTGACAGATATTAAAAGAAGGTAATTCATGACTCAGCAAAAATAAACTGCAGTAAGAAGGAAAGATTCTACAAGGTGAATAAACCAACTATGTTTAACTAAGGAAGTTAAGGGAAGTATTAAATTGAAAGAAAAAGCGTATAAGGAAGCAAAAGTCAAGGATAGCCTTGAAGACTGGGGTAAATTCAGAGTTGAACAAAGTAGGGTCAGGAGGATAACGAAGAAGAAGAAAACAAAAAATGATGGCAAACTAGTGAGGGACGTAAAGTTGACAATGAGCTTTTTTTTAATATAAAAAGGAAGAAAGTGGTGAAAGTGAACACAGCAAATTAATCTGCGCAATAGTTATGAGGAAACAAGGAAATGGCAGAGGAGTTAAACAAATATTTTGCATCAGTCTTTACAGTGAAGATGCTTTGAACATCTCATTAATGCTAAAGTATATGGGGTAGGAATTAAGTACTATCACCATCACTAAAGTAATATCAGACAAACCATTGGGGCTAAAGGTAGATAAATCCCTCAGCCCTGATGGATTGCATTCTAGGGTCCCGAAAGAAGTATGCTCGGAGATAGTGGATGTATTGGTTGTAATTTTCCAAAGGTCCTTGGATTTTAAAAGAAGTACTGGAGAATTGGAATACTGGCAATATGACATCTTATTCAAAAAGGGAGGGAGGCAAAAAGTGGGTAACTATAGGCTGAGTAGCCTAACAGCTATTGTTGGGAAAAGTTATGGAATCAATTATTAAAGAAGCAATAGCAGCTCATTTGAAAAATCACAATTGAATCACAATTGAATTGGAAATTGTATCTGATTTATTTATTAGCGCTTTTTGAGGAAGTCTCAACCAACTTGGATAGAAGGAAACCAGGGCCTATCTTGTATTTGGACTTTCAAAAGGGTGTTCAACCTGATACCTCACAAAAGGTTAAGTCAAAGGGTAAGAGCCTACGGTGTTGGAAGTACTATTATGATGTGGACAGAGAATTGGCTTATGGGCAGGAGATCGCGAATGGGAATAAGGAGTTCATTTTCAGGTTTGGCAACTCATGACTAGTGGGATTTCACAGGGATCAGGGCTGGGACCACAAAGATTACAATATGTATTAATAACTTGCTGCCCCCTCTGCTGGGTCTGCCCTGCCATTGGGACAGAACACTATCCAGAGATAGTGATGGTGATGTCTGGGACATTGTCTGTATGGTATGATACTGTAAGTATGATTATGTCAGGCTATTGCTTGCCTAGTCTATGAGACAACTGTCCCAATTTTGGCACTAGCCCTCAGAATTAACAAGGCTGATTCTACTGTTGTCCTTATTGGTGATAGGTGATCTGTCTGGTTTCATTTCTTTCTTGAAACTTCATAGCAATTGATACAACTGAGTGGTTTGCTAGGCCATTTCAGAGGGCAGTTGAGAGTCAACTAGATTGCAGTGCATCTAGAGTTACATGCAGGCAAAAGTGAGGACTGCAGTTGCAGGAAATCAGAGTCTAGATTAGAGTGGTGCTGGAAAAGCACAGCCAGTCAGGCAGCATCTGAGGAGCAGGAAAATCTACATTTCGGGCAAAAGCCCTTCATCAGGAGTGAAGGCAGGGAGCCTCCAGGGTGAGAATTAAATGGGAGGGGAGGTGGGGCTGGGGAGAAGGCAGCAAAGAGTACAATAGGTGGGTGGGGGTGGGGATGAAGGTGATAGGTCAGAGAGGAGGGCAGAACGGATAGGTGGGAAGGGAGATTGACAGGTAGGACAGGTCATGAAGATGGTGCTGAAGTGAAATGTTGGAACTGGGGTAAGGTGGGGGGAGGGGAAATGAGGAAACTGGTGAAGTCCCTGGGGTTGAAGTGTTCCAAGGCGAAACATGAGGCGTTCTTCCGGGTTGAAGTGTTCCAAGGCGAAACATGAGGCGTTCTTCCTCCAGGCCTCAGGTGGTGAGGGAGTAGCGGTGGAAGAGGCCCAGGACCTCTATGTCCTCGGCAGAGTGGGAGGGGGAGTTGAAATGTTGGGCCACGGGGCGGTGGGGTTGATTGCTGCGGGTGTCCCAGAGATGTTCCTTAAAGCGCTGTGCGAGAAGGACTCCAATCTAGAGTCACATGTTGGCCAGACAATGGAAGGATGGCAGGTTCCTTCCCTGAAGGACATTAATGAGCCAGATAGGTTTTTCCAACAATCAACAACAGATTCACAGTCCAGACTTTTTTAATTGGATTCAAATTCCACCATCTGCTGTGAACCCTGGTCCCCAGAACATTATCTGAGTCTCTGGATTAATAATTCAGTGATGATACCACAAGGCCATTGCCTTCCCATCTCTTAGAAGATTCTGAGTCTTTACTACAGAGAGGTTTGGGGCTGAGTTTTTGTGTATATTTAAGGCTGAGAAAGATAGATTCTTATCAGTCTGGGAATCAAGAGTTCCAGGGAAAGTACGAGAGGACAATTTGATCAGCCATGATCCTATTGAATGGTGGAGCAGGCTTGATGGGCTGAACTCCAGTTTCTATTTCTAATGGTCCTATGGTCTTAGGAATGCTCCATTTGGCCAAAGGAGAATCTTCAAAAAAAGTGAAATGAAATTATCTGACTGTTGGTCCCCTGGCCCTGATTCTACTAACCAGCAGCTTTTGAATGATTTAGTAGAAGGCTTTCAGCTCCAGCACACCAATATGAATGTTGTCCATGCTGACAGAATCATTTCTTTTGCAAGCTATTTGTTCCTTTAAGTTATCAACCACAGAATAAACTGCCATCATTTGGCAGCTTTTCAGAAAGCACGGGATGACCGATGTCAGAAAGTGAATCAATGCTGAGACATTTGAGAAGAAATGAGGAAGCTCTGCTGATGGATTTTATCAATTTACTTCATAATTGCAAAATCTCAATTGGATCACCAACAGTTTTCATGTTTTCAAATGAAGTAAGCACAAATGCCTTAACCGTTCCTTATATCTTAAGTTCCAAAGACCATCTTTCATTGTATCTGTATCCTTTCAAAGGCAATAATAGCTATCCTGTAATTAAGTCATCAGAATTAATTTCAGTATTCCACTTGTACTGGAAAATTACAAGTCGTTCAGATTTTTGCTCTGTCATTCTGAAGTTAAGCATTACTTTTTGTAGGGTTTATAAATGAACTCTGTATCTACCAGGGCCCAGATAAAATATAAAGATCTGGCCTCAGCAGATATCAGGGAGAAAAAAAAATAGATACTTTGGACTTCTAATACTTCCTGTACTAAAATTGAAGTGGTTAAGGATAAGGAGAGAAGCTTTGTTTATTTAATGTGCATATGTGGCGATCATTTCCCAAAGAGACCTCCCACTGAAGATCCAAGAAATGTAGCCAAAGGAAGACCAGACCAGGAAATGGAGTAAGGATTAAATAAAAACAAATCAGACCAGACTCAACAGGAAATTAGTCCCTAAAACTTTGCTTTTGACCAAATACAGCTGATGAAAATTTATTGCTGCGAAGATGATGATCAGGTGTACCCTAGAACTCTCTGGGAAGCTTGGGAAGTGATTGCTGGGCCCCTTGCTGAGATATTTGTGTCGTCGATAGTCACAAGTGAGGTGCCGGAAGACTGGAGGTTGGCTAACGTGGTGCCCCTATCTAAGAAAGGCGGTAAGGAAAAGCCAGAGAACTATAGACCAGTGAACCTGACATCTCTATGACTCTATGACTCTATCTATCCAAACTGAGGACCAGGATACAGGAACTCTCATTATAGCTGTATCTTCCTCAGCATCACACAATCCCTCCCACTAACTCACCCAATCCCAGACTCTTTTACATTGACAGCTTTGAAAGAGAGTTCATCCCGTGGAGGCTTCACCTCATGAGACTATCCTGGTGGTTAAACCCTAAGACTGGTCTAGAATCAGCAGGTTTCAATTGGGTTTGAGGATGCCGGAGGAACCCTTTCTGAATTTATGGTGCGTTTTCGCTGAAATGACTGAGCAACTTGAAGGCCTGGATTATTTTAATGCATAGCACACTGTATAACTTGGAATACCCTTAGTGAAAAATAAATACATTTGTGGAATTAGAAAATACACAAGAGTTGAAGAAAGGAAGATTTGCTTCCAACTTTGACGAACTACATGCCATGTCAACTCAACTGAGTGTGTTGGTAGATGGATGGAAATGTGACCCGATTGTTTTATATCATATTTTAAAACAACAGTCCATTTACAAGTTCTTTAACTCATATTGTTTCAATCATTTATGTGATGCACTAGACTCATTTTGTTCAGTTAGGGAGATTGACCTTATTTTTTCACCTTTCCTGCAGGTGACATGACAGATGGTGTGAGATGGGTATGTTAGTTGGTGTTCATATGTGTTCATGTTGCACTTTGGAAGTTATGCATTTGTTTTGCTTGTTCTTAATGTCAGGTCATGTTTTGATAAGAGCAATAACACAGAGCCATGGGGGATGTGAATAAGTGCTGAGAACGAATCCAGTTTTGGAACTGGATACTGCAGCAAAACTGTGAATTACAATATTTACTTCTTTGCTGAACTCAGTGTTGGAGTAGCATAAAATGTTCATGGTCTTATATAATTTTACTTTAGCAGTTAGCAAATTTCTGTGCATAATTTTTAAAATTTTCTGTTGTATAATACATACAAATACACAATTTAATTCACAATGTTAATTTTTTGCAACAATTACAAAATAAAAGCTCATCGTGGTTAAACACTGAGAATGTGTAGGGCAGAGAACAATCTCATGGAGGAGAATGGGCAAGAATTGTATTCCCCTTTTTAATCTTTCTCTTTCCTGACATACATTAAGTGCCTCATTTCTGTTTATGGCACAGGAGAAATCAATGCATACCATGTGAGATAATCATCTCTGAACAATCCTTAAAAATCACAAAAGTTTAGCCACTAATTGTATAATTGTCATCAAGAAATAATTACTAAATAGATGAGTTTGTATAAATTGATGGGCTTGTGTGGGACAGTGATAGTATGCCTCCCTGTGGGCCAGGAAGTTGGGGTTCCTGTTGTACCTACCCTGTTGGTTTATCATAACATTTAGGGTGTAGGTTTGCTTGCTGAGCTGTAGGTTTGATATCCAGATGTTTCGTTACCTGGCTAGGTAACATCATCAGTGGCGACCTCCAAGTGAAGCGAAGCTGTTGTCTCCTGCTTTCTATTTATATCTTTCTCCTGGATGGGGTTCCTGGGGTTTGTGGTGATGGCATTTCCTGTTCGTTTTCTGAGAGGTTGATAGATGGCATCTAGGTCTATGTGTTTGTTTATGGCGTTGTGGTTGGAGTGTCAGGCCTCTAGGAATTCTCTGGCATGCCTTTGCTTAGCCTGTCCCAGGATAGATGTGTTGTCCCAGTCGAAAAGGTGGCTTTTTTATCCGGGTGTAGGGTTCGAGGGAGAGAGGGTCGTGTCTTTTTGTGGCTAGCTGGTGTTAGCTAGCCAGGTATCGAAACGTCTGGATATCAAACCTACAGCTCAGCAAGCAAACCTACACTCTAAATCTCAACCTGAGCTACAAACCTTCACAAACCTTGCATTATCATAACATGCCTGAACAGGTTGGTTTGAAAATATATTTCTTCTTATAGGATGAGATCCACTAGCTTATGACCTAGCATCTCTTTTTTTTTGCAAAACCAATGTCTTACTGATCCGGTCAGAGGAATAAAAATAATTACATATTTATTATTCTACGTTCACAAACATTCACTGTCCACCACTGACACTCAAGGTCAGCAGCTTGTATCACCTACAGGACAAACTGCCAAATTCATCAAAGTGCCTGAGATACCATCTTTCAAACCCATGCCCACTTTATTGTGGAAGGTCAAGGGTGTCAAATACATAGGAGCACCACCACCTTTAAGCTCCCCTCCAAGCCACTCACCATCCTGACTTGGAAAGATATTACCATTTCTTCACTGTCACTGGGTCAAAATTCTGGACAAAATTGTGGGTCTAGCTACAGCACATGGACTGCAATGGTTCAAGAAGGTAGCTCACCACCACTTTGTGAAGGCAAATAGGAACAGGCAGTAAATGCTGGTCCAGCCAGTGACACCAACGTTCCATGATAATCTTAACCAGCTCAACATATTATGACTATTTTAAGCTTAATGTTTCTTGACAATTTTATGTTTTAATAGTAGGCAGATTGCTAGGTTGATTTAGAATGCTGATAAGGTCCTTAAGGTATTTAACATCAGGTTCATTTCCTGTTTTCCCCCTTAGATATAAGTGAGGAACGTTTAGACAGCCAAGCTGGAGAGGAGACTGTGGAAACCTACAGCGACAAAGAGTCAAGGCAAACAAATTCTCCAGATCTGGTCAAAGGCAAGAACAGCTACCCAAGCGAAGGCTCTGACATGGCAGTAATTGATGAAGAGCGATTTCCAGTTGAGAAGAATGTCAACAGCTTGGAGACCTTACCAGAAAGCTCCAAATTTAGTCTGGAGCAAAACCAACTTGTGATGGAGGGGCTATCTGGAACTCTGTCAATTCCTTTCTCTTTAAAAGGTAACAGACCTCCCATCGAAGTCCTGAAAAAAATATTTCCAAATCACAAAGCAACAGTCCTTGAGCTAATTTTGAAAGGCTGTGGGGGTGACCTTGTTGGTGCCATTGAAATTCTTCTCTCAAGTCGCTCAGCATTAGCCTCGGATAGACCATCAGAAACCCCGGATGTCCTTTCTGTATCTTCTAATGGACAAGCATTTTTTGAACATGCTTTTGGTTCCTACCCTGTTGCCTCCTCTAAGTGGTCTGTTGGGTCAGCCTTCAGGGTCCCAGATTCATTGAGATTCTCAAGTGATCCTGGCAATGTCATGTCAAGTCCGCTCACCATGCCAATACAACACCCATTTCCTCAACCTCCTCGTTATCCACTTGTCCTGAGGAACAGCTTGAGTAGAAACCAGGGAAGTCCATTTATATCAAATGATGTTGCTCTGTGGAACACCATGACACTCCAGCAGCAGTACCAGCTCAGATCGCAGTATCTCACCCCTTTTCCAAACACCTCAGCTGGTATCTTTCGCAGTTCACCAGTCCTTTCCTCTCATCCTACAAATGATCCCAGGCTTTCAATTGCTGACGATAGCTGTTCAATGGTGAACAAACAGCCTATATATACAGAGGAGGACTATGATGAAAGATCTGATTCTGCAGATTCTAGAACATTGAACTCTTCCTCTTAAATGATATGTAGTTGTTACTCACCAAATAGAATATTAAAAGGGAAATACTTGAATGTAGTAATAAGGACTCTGAGTAGATACATCATCCACTACTTACCATCCCTAACTGGGCATAGCCAAAGGATTATAATACATAGTTATCCAGTTTATATTGTCATGATTAGATGTGTTAGTTTAAGAATATGTATAACTGGTAGCTATACTTTTTAATGCATGTAATATGCTATGATCATGATGAGAAGAAACGAGGCACTTGAACAGCTGTCTGTAGCACGCCCAATGTTATAAGTGCAAATAAATGAAAATGATATAACTTATTCAGTTGACCATAATGTCATTCACACAAATTGTTTCGTTTATTATATTCAGCACCAGTCAAGTGCACACATTAGCCAACTTAATAACTTTTGAATAAAAAAAGGATAAAGTCACCACACTCCGAGTGGACCATCAGGCAGCTCTGTCATTAGACTGGTGGCGGTTTAGCTTGAGGGTTACCATGCCTCAGGTGAAGAGAGAGGTTGAGAAAGTAAGACCTTCATGGTCGCTTCAGTCAGTGCATGAATTGAACCCACACTGTTGGTGTTATACTGCATTGCAGACCAGCTGGTCAGCCAACTGAGCTAACCAACCCCTAAAGACTCGCGTTAAGCTTTCACACAGCCTTCATTTAGAAAAATGAAGAAACAAAGTTCAAAGTACAGTATTGCAGTCCTTGTAAAGCTATGAACAAAGGTACCCAGGTACAAAACCTTAGGTATAAATTAGAAAACTGAAGAAATTTGTTTGAGCTATAGGGAGAGGCTGATTAGGCCAGAGCTATTTTCCTGGAACTTTGGGGGCTGAGGGGTGACTTTAAGAGGTTTATAAAATTATGAGAGGCATGGATAGGGTGAATAGTCAAAGTCTTTTCCCAGGGTGGGGAGTGGAGAGCATAGGTTTAAGGTGAGAGGGGAAAGATTTAAAAGGGATCTAAGGGATTTTTTCACGCAGAGGGTGGTGCGTGTGTGGAATGAGCTGCCAGAGGAAGTGGTGGAGGCTGGTACAATTACAACATTTAAAAGGCATCTGGATGGAGATGTGAATAGAAAAGGTTTGGAGGGATATGGGCCAAATGGGACTGGATTTATATCGGATATCTGGTTGGCATGGAAGAGTTGGACCAATGGATCTGTTTCCGTGACGTTTCCGTTTTGGAAGGCAGATGGTGCAGAAAGAAGTGGGAGTGAGCTCCAGGGGAGGTTGCCCAGATATATACAGTGTGCCCAGCATTGAGGTGCTCCCTTGGTCTCCACCATATTCCAGCACGGCCACAAGAAAATGCCTGTCTACTCCCATATGCCGACCCATACCAAGTGTATCATGGCATATGCAATGTATTATTTAGGACATCAAGATTTGTTATCAATATAAATGAGGCAGACAGGTTCTTGGTTCTAGCGCCCCTCAACTTCTGGCACATTTGGGGCTGACTTTGGGGTGGGTGGGTTGATAGAGGCCTGGCCATTTGACATATTTCAAAGAATAAAGAAAATTTACAGCACAGGAACAGGCCCTTCAGCCCTCCAAACCTGAGCCTATCCAAATTCACTGTCTAAACCTATTGCCCAATTCCTCAGCCTCTATATCCCTCTGCTCCCCACCTACGCATGCATCTGTCCAAATGAATCTACCTTGCCTGCCTCTATTGCCTCCTGCTGGCAACGCATTCCAGGTACCTACCACCCTGTTTCACTAGTTCACTAGAGCTCCTGAAGAAATGTGCCTGGTGAGTGGTGAGGGGAAATGTAACATTTATTTCAGCGTTTAAATCTAAATTGACTCGATGATTGCAACATAACAAATATACATTAATGTTTAGCGATCTAAAAACATTGAAAAAAGTGTCTCCACAAAAATGACTCAGACAAATGAAAAGAACACAGTTGCAGAATTAAATGACTGTATACACTGATTTAATTGTCTATTAGAATAGTTTGTTTCTAATATACATCTTTTTTAAATTAAATATTATATGGTACAAAGTACGTGCAATAGAACATACAATATATATCAATTGTGCAAAAATATAAATTACCAGGTGCACTGTATAATTTGGTATATCAGGGAATGAGGCACAATTACAAATAAAGTAAACTAGACATTATCACTCTAATGTAAAAGGGCAAAGAAATAAGCTAACATCAAGCACCTGAAATGAACATACACATGAACACTCAGGCAACATCAGTAAAGAGTGAAACAGAGCTAATGGAGATCATTTTGATCCTCAGTGTGAGAGCCTGATTGAGTGGAAGGTACAAAATGTTAAAAATTCAAACTTGGGTCAATGCATCTAGAATCCTCCCATTTCTGGATTTAACCAAAGCTGTCCCTGGGGCAACCAAACTACTACATTCCCGGAAAGGGAGATTGCTTACTTGAATATTTTAACCCAACCTATGTGTCTCAGGTATTTTCTGTGTCTCCCAGCTATAAGAGAGTTGGCCAGACTTCCTCGGTCTTGGCAGGTAAATAGATATGAGGACATGCAGCAGAGAATGGAAAGGTGCTTTTCCAGCATGGCCTGCGGACAATGAGCAGAAGGAGGATGCTCCCTGAGCCATGAAGCAGACTTCAACCCTCTTTGTCACTGGAGCTCGGCCACTGAGAGATTGCAGATCACAACTGGGTTCCCTCCTACAATCTCCAAACGCTGCCATGTTTGGACCGCACTGTAGCAACTGAAACAGCCCCTCATGTTTTACACCCTTACAGTGACCACTCACCCCCTCATCTATCTGGGTGCATCACAGAGTGGTATGGCAGCTGCTGTTCCCAAGAGTGCAAGAAGTTACAGAGAGTCGCAAACACAGTCCAGTCCATCACACAAACCAGTCTCCATTCCATTGACTTCATCTATACAGCACTTTCCACAGCCTTGGGAAATATTATCAAAGACCCTGAGGAGCAGGGGAGTTGACGTTTCGGGCATAGCCCTTCATCAGGAATTTGGGGGTTGGGGGGGTTGGAGGGAAGGGGTCTCAGAGATAAATAGGAGGGGGTGGAGCTGGGTGTCATGTAGCTGTGAAGGCGATAGGTAGATGGGCATGGGGGGTGTTGGTGATAGGTCAGAAGGGAAAGGCGGGAAGGAAGATGGACAGTGTAAGAGAGCGATGCTGTGTTGGAGGGTTGGGTCTGAGATGAGGTGGGGGAGGGGACTTTAGGGAATTGGTAAAGTAGACATTGATGCTATGTTGTTGTAGGGTCTCAAGGCGGATGGTGAGGCATTCTTCTTCCAGGCATCGGGAGGCTTGGGGTTGGCGGTGAAGGAGGCCCAGGACTTGCAAGTTCTTGGCGGAGTGGAAGGGGGAACTGAAGCGTTTGGCCACAGGGCGTTGGGGTTGTTTGGTGCGTGCGTCCCAGAGATGCTCCCAGAAATATTCTGCGAGTTGGAATCTGTCTCCCCAATGTAGAGAAGACCACATCAAGAACAACGGACACAGTAGATGAGGTGTTTGGATGTGCAGGAAAATCTCTGTTGGATATGGAAGGCTCCTTTGAAGCTTTGGATGGAGATGAGGGGGGAGGTGTGGGCGCAGGCTTTACACCTCTTGCGGTTGCAAGGATGGGTGGTTTGGTGGAGGTTGTGGACCTAATGAGGGATTCGCAGAGGAAATGGTCTGTGTGGAATGTTGAGGGTGTGGGTAGGGAAATATATTTCTGGTGATGGAGTCTGCTTGTAGGTAGTGGAAATAGTGAAGGATAATGTGCTGTATTTGGAGATTAGTGGTGTGGAAGGTGAGGATCAGGGGGGTTCTGTCATTGTCGCAGTTGGAGGGGTGGGAAGTAGAGAAGATACACTGGAGAGCATTGTTGAGTACGTGGTGGGGAAATTGTGGTCCTAGAAATAGGAGGCCATCTGGGATATCCTGGAGTGGAATTGTTCCTCTGGGAGCAGATACGTTGGAGGTGGAGGAATTGGGAGTAAGTGATAATGTTTTTACAGGGGTGGGGGGTGTGGGAAGAGATCGCTGTGGGAGTCAGTGGGTTTGAATTAGATGATCGTGTTAAGTTGGTCACCGGAACTGGAGATGGAGAGGTCCAGGAAGGGGAGGGAGGTGTCCAAGATGGTCCAGGTGAACTTGAGGTCAGGGTGGAAGGTGTTCGTGAAGTTGATGAAGTGTTCAACCTCCTCGAGGGAGCACGAGGTAATGCTGATACAGTCGTCGATGCAATGGAGGAAAAGGTGGGGTATGGTGCCAGCATAGCTGTGGAAGATGGAATTTTCCACATACCCGACAAAGAGACAGGCATAGCTGGGCCCATGTGGGTGCCCATGGCTATGCCTTTGGTCTGGAGAAGGTGGGTGGATTGGAAGGAGAAGTTATTGAGGGTGAGGACCAGTTCCACCAATTGAATGACTATATCAGTGGAGGGGTATTGGTTAGGTCAGTGGGAGAGGATGAAACAGAGGGCTTGCAGACCTTCATCATGGTGAATGGCCATGTATAGGGATTGGATGTACATGGTGAAGATGAGGCGATAGGGGCCAGGGAAATTGAAGTCATGGAGGAGGTGGAGGGCCTGGGTAGTGTTCCGAATGTATCTGGGGAGTTCTTGGTCCAAGGGGTGAGGACAATATCAGGATATGAGGAGATAGGTTTGGTGGTGCAGCATCAGGTGGAGATGAAGGATCAACTGGGGCAGACATGTTTGTGAATTTTGGATAGGAGGGAGAATAGGGTGGTGCGGGGTTCCAGGACTATGAGGTTGGAGGCTGTGGATGGGAGACCCCCTGAGGTGATGAGGTTTTGGATGGTCTGGGAGATGATGGTTTGAAGGAACATAGAACATACATTACAGTGCAGTACAGGCCCTGCGGTCCTCAATGTTGAGCCGACTTGTGAAACCAATCTGAAGTCCATCTAACCTTCACTGTTCCATTCTCAACCATAAAAGAATGAAGGAAGTGGGAGGATTTGACCAAAGTACTACAGTGAAAATAAACTATTCTTTAGTTTAAAACTGTCCTTCAATATCATGTCAAGTGACACATCTAACTCAGGTGCATAAGAAGCTTGCTGCAAATGATCTTTGATGTGCCAAAAGAACAAATATCGAAATGTCAAATCTTGGCACATGAGTTTATTCATCAACAGCTTACACTTACAGAGCAGGTTTGAAGTAGAGAATTATCCAAGCCACTTTAGAAACTGAAAGAATAAATACACAGCAGGGATTTAGGGAAAGGTTATGTGTGATTACTGATGGTCTAATGGTCTGTTTTCAATGGACTGTAGAAAGATGGGAGAGAAAGTATGAGTGGCATGGTGGCTCAGTGTTTAGCATTACTGTCTCACAGCGCCAGGGACCCAGGTTCAATTCCAGCCTCAAGCAACTGTCTGTATGGAGTTTGCACATTCTCCTTGTGTCTGCATGGGTTTCCTCTGGGTGCTCCAGTTTCCTCCCACAGTCCAAAGATGTTCAGGTTAGGTGGATTGGTCATGCTAAATTGTCCCAGGGATGCATAGGGTTAGGTGGATTAGCCATGGGAAATGCAGGGTTATAGGGACGGAGGGGGTGGGATGCTCTTTGAAGAGGTGGTGTGGAGTTGTTGGGCTGAATGGCCTGTTTCCACATTGTAGGGATTCTAAATCTGATGCTTACAGGATACTGAGAGGCCTGATCATAAGACCATAAGACATAGGAGCGGAAGTAAGGCCATTCAGCCCATTGAGTTCACTCCGCCATTCAGTCATGGCTGATGGGCATTTCAACTCCACTTACCCGCATTCTCCCCGTAGCCCTTAATTCCTTGTGACATCAAGAATTTATCAATTTCTGCCTTGAAGACATTTAGCGTCCCAGCCTCTGTGGCAATCCGCGGCAATGAATTCCACAGGCCCACCACTCTCTGGCTGAAGAAATGTCTCCGCATTTCCGTTCTGAATTTAACCCCTCTAATTCTAAGGCTGTGTCCACGGGTCCTAGTCTCCTCGCCTAACAGAAACAATTTCCTAGCGTCCACCCTCTCCAAGCCACGTATTATC
>NC_057711.1:131320257-131328782 GCF_004010195.1 Chiloscyllium plagiosum
CTTGATCCTTTCTTGAACAAGGGGGTTACAACAGCGATCTTCCAATCATTGGTGACTTTCCCTGACTCCAGTGACTTTTGAAAGATCTCAACCAACGCCTCCGCTATTTCCTCAGCCACTTCCGTCAGAACTCTAGGATGTAACCCATCGGGGCCAGGAGATTTATCAATTTTAAGACCTTTTAGCTTTTCTAGCACTTTCTCTTTTGTAATGGCCAACATACTCAGCTCAGCCCCCTGACTCCCTTTAATTGTTGGGATATTACTCATGTCTTCCACTGTGAAGTCCGATGCAAAGTACTTATTAAGTTCTCCTGCTATTTCCTTATCTCCCATCACTAGGCTTCCAGCATCAGTTTGAAGTGGCCAATGTCTACTCTTGCCTGTCGTTTGTTTCTTTTGTATTGAAAGAAACTTTTACTATCATTTCTAATATTACTGGCTAGCCTACCTTCATATTTGATCCTCTCCTTCCTTATTTCTCTCTTTAGATAGAATGGACGTGGAGCAGATGTTTCCCCTGGTAGCAGAGACTAGGACCAAATGGTACATTCTCAGAGTGAAGCAATGATTCTTTAGAACTGAAATGAGAAGGAACTTCTTCAGCCTGAGGGTGGTTAACCTGTGGAATTTACTGCCACAGAGGCCAAGTCATTGAGTATGTCTACGTAGGCTCTTGATTAGTAAGGGGGTCACGGGCTTACGGGGAGAAGGCAGGAGAATGGTGTTGAGAAATATATCAGCCATGATCAGCCAGGAGTGCAGACATGATGGGCTGAATGGCCTAATTCTGATCCCATACCTTCTGGTCTTACAGCCTAAATGAATAGATGATTTTAGAAACATTGAAGAGATTGGGGCCTAGAAATAAGGGAATAATGGGAAGAATCACCGATACTGAGCTAGCTTTAGTTAGGTCGTACAAATTAGTAACAATAATAGGCCATTTGGCCCCTTAAGCCTCTTCTATCATTTAACAAGTTCATGGCTGATCTGATTACTCCACATTCCCACTAACTCCCAGTAACCTTTCATCCCTTTTCTGTAAAGAATTGATTTGCCTCTACCTTAAAAATATTCAAAATCTCTGCTTCCCTCGCACGTTGAGGAAGATTTCATAATCCCACATGAGAAAAACAACTCTTCTTATCTCGGTCACAATTGGGTGACCCCTTATTCTGAAAGAGTGACCCCGAGTTCTAGATTCTCCCACACCAGGAAACATCGTTTCACATCCATCCCATCAAAATCCTTCAGGTTTTTTTTTACCTTTCCATTAAGTTGCCTCTTACTGTTCTTAACTCCAGTGGATACAAGTCTGGTCTGTTTACCTTTCTTCATAAGACAACCCACCCATTCCAGGTATTAATTTAGAAAACCACCAATGAATTGCTTTCAACACATTTCCATCCTTCCTTAAACAAGGAGACCAAAAATGCGCAAAGCATTCCAGATGTGGTCTCAGTGATGTAACTGAAGCATAATTTCCCTCTTTTTGTGCTCAATTCCTCTTACAATAAATGATCACATTCTGTTAGCTTTCCTAATTACTTGCTGTATTTGCATTCTAACCTTTTGTGATGCATGTACTTGGACACCAGCTCCCTTTACATCTCATTGCTCTGCAATCTGAGCTACCTCTAGCAAGTGGAGGACCTACGTAGAAACACAGAGAAAGGAATAGGCCATTCAGTCCATTGAGGCAGCTTCCCATTCAATACAATCATGATGGATTGAATGCTTCAGGTCCTTTTACCCATGCTCTCCCAATCTCCCTTTATGCTATTGGCAAACAGCTTTCCTAAAAGCTTGCCGCTCCTGCACCATAGCCTTCAGGGACTTACCAACAAGGATGCCTAAGTTCCTTTGTGTACCTACACTTTCCAACCTCTCAATATTTAAGAAGTACTCTGGACATGTGTTCTTTCTGTCAAAGTAGAACCTCACATTTTCCACATTATATTCCATCCCCCATGCTCTTGCCAAATCACCAACCCTAAATCATTGTGAAGCCTTTTTACATCTTCATCCCGACACACATTCCTGCTTTGTTTAATAGTTTTTACAAATTTGGGATTGTTGCATTTGAGCTCCACATTTTAATTATTGATATACACTCACAGAGCTTGGGCCCATGTCCTCATCCTTGGGCCACATGATTAGTCATAGCCACCCAATGCAAGAATGAGCCATTTATTCCAACACTCTGTTTTTCTGCCTGATCACCAATCCTAAATCCATGCCAATGCATTGCCATCTTATGTATGTGCTTTTAATTTTATGAACCAATCTCTCCTGGGGTCTTCATCAGACATCTGAAAATCCAAATATACTATAACTTTTGACTGCTCCTTACCAATTTTGTTAGGAACAATCTCACAATTCTAATCCTAAAAGATATCTTAATGTACTAGTTATTGTTTTAGAGAAATAGATATTTTATACTGTATACAGAAGGAACCAGCATGAAGCTTAGAGAAGAGATTGGGCAAGCAAGTTGGAAAATTGCCATCTCCAGCAAGGAGATTCTGACCATCATAGCAATACTGTTACTGAATCCTTCACAATCAACGTCCTGGGTGATACCTATGACTAGTAACTGAACTGGGCTAGTCATATAAATGCACTCCCAGAGCATCATTTGAAAATGTTGGAGCTTGTTTTCATCCCTATTATGTGATTCCTGTCCATCATCGACAAGGCACAAGTTGAAAGCACAAGTGATGGAATATTGCCCACTTGGCCAGGTGAATGCAGCTCCAACAACAGTTAAGAAGCTTGACACCATCCAGAACTAAGTAACCCACTTGATTGGCACCACATTCACAAACATCTAGTCCCTCCCTCAAATGACACCCAGTAACAGCACTGTGTATCATCTAGAAGATGTGCTGCAGAAATACACCAAGGCTCTGAAGACACCACTTTCCAAAAACATGATCAGTTCTATCAAGAAGGACAAGGGCAGCAGACACATGGAAAGACCACCACCTGCGAGTTCCCTTCCAAGCCTGGAAATCCTTCCATCCTGACCTGGAAATATATTCCTTCCATGTTGCCAGGTCAAAATCCTGGAAATCCTCCCGAGAGGCATTATGGGTCTACATACAGTACATGGACTGCAGCGGTTCTAGAAGTCACCTCACCCCCACCTTCTCAAGGGCAACAAGAGGTGGGCAATAAATCCTGGCCCAGCCAATGAATGAATAAAAAAATTGGACAGAGGCACTCTTGCATCTCCTGACATCTGTGCACACCAGTTCACCAGCTTCCATTAAATGTAGCTACGAGAAACCTTGCAACATGCTGACAATACTTCACATTATAAGACACTCGCTTCAGCTTTAAACATCAAAGAAACTAGTGGCTTCCAATGAAACTGATGGCAATAATTTGCAGCTGGAACAAAGTAATTATCTCTGCTCATTTTACATCTTTTTGTGTGTGAGACTCATTAGTGAAATATTCCCATATTTACCTATCAACCGTGTGAGAATAAATAACCATTTTTGCTTTAAACTCACAAAAGCTTGCCGCTGACATGAATTGTTTTAGGGTCCACATTCTGAGGGTAAGAAAACCTCCAATAGACAAACATACTGATTGTGGACAGGGAATGGAAACTTTAAATTCTCCTGGAAGACTGGTACTCGGAAATCCCTAAGGATGATTTGTTGAGCTTTGTAAGCAATATTGTCTGTTATTGATTACAAATATTTCATTTGTGTCAGCTTTTATTTTTGTATCGCTGCAAAGAGAACCGCATGTTGGTCAGCAACAAAGGGAAGGTGTGGGGCTGCCTGCTTCATGAACTTGGGGCTGTGGTTACTGAGAGTGCATTCAGCTGAGTTCTTCATGGACCAGATTCTTGAGCTTACCTCCTCACGTCCCATTCTCCGTTTTCCTCCAGTTCCAAACACAATTCGTGGAGTGCACTTTTGGATGTAGGTTTGCTCGCTGAGCTGGAAGGTTCATTTCCAGATGTTTCGTTACCCTACTAGGTAACATCTTCAGTGGGCCTCAGGTGAAGCATTGCTGAAAATTCCTGCTTTCTGTTTATATGTTTGGGTTTCTTTGAGTTGGTGATGTCATTTCCTGTGGTGATGTTATTTCCTGTGAATTTATCAACAAACACATCGAGTTAGACCCCATCTACTACCCCCTGAGCAAAGGAACAGGAAGTGACTTCATAAGATGTTACCTAGTAGGGTGATGAAACGTCTGGAAATGAACCTTCAAGCTCAGCGAGCAAACCTGCATCCATAACCTCAACCTGAGGTACAAATCTTCTCAAAACTCGCTAGGAGAAGTGCACTATTTCCCTCCAATCTCATTGCCTCATTGGTCACAAAATAAAATTATACGCTTAATCCAGCTGATTATAGATTACACATTAGATTAGATTACTTTACAGTGTGGAAACAGGCCCTTCGGCCCAACAAGTCCACACCGACCCACCCAGACCCATTCCCCTACATTTACCCCTGCACCTAACACTACAGGCAATTTAGCGTGGCCAATTCACCTGACCTGCACATCTTTGGACTGTGGGAGGAAACCGGAGCACCCGGAGGAAACCCACGCAGACACAGGGAGAATGTGCAAACTCCACATAGTCGCCTGAGGCGGGAATTGAACCCGGGTCTCTGGTGCTGTGAGGCAGCAGTGCTAATCACTGTACCACCGTGCCGCATTATATATTTTAACTATTTCAGTTTAGAATAAAAAAAGATCAACCAACCAATTTTCTTTAATAAACAAGAAATTGTTGATTTATCATAAAACAAAATTTACTCAATAGAGGTGACAAACCTGTCAGCACACAATGCTCAAGCACTGAAGAAGGTCTTCCCTTGCCTTGCCTTGTTGTACTAATGAATGTGGTCAAACAGCCAGGCAGCTTTCCTTGCTGGTCCATAGCCTTCTGTCAGGGCATACACCTTCCTACATAGAATTGAATAGTCACATGTAATCAAATGAAGACAGTCAAAAGTATATGAGTTGCCACTTACAGTGCCATCTCAGGTACAAAGGTACCTAGGTACAGCTTCTTAGTAAAATAGAGAAATAAAAAGTCCAACATTGCAGAAATAAAAGTTCCAAATTAGGCTGGGACCTAGGTGGCAGCACTACAGACCTCATGACCACTTTATTCAGACGGAGACCAGGTAAAGAATCCAATGTTTCAGCATGAGGATCAATGGGATCAACAGAACCCATCACTTTGATTATCACACTTCCACATGTGGAGATGTCTATCAGTCATACATCCTTATGGACATGACCCGAGGCATTAAGCTGCTGCTGTTATATTCGGGGTACACGCAGACCCAATCAAATGGAACTAGTCCCCAAAATAACAATCACATTTATAGAAACATGAAACTTCAAATATAGTGCGCTGCCACTCGTGCCACCAGATCATCCTCAAAAAGTTTACTTTTTCCTTTCCTCCCACTACATGTTAATGCTGTCCCAGGATGTATCAGGGATGAACAGAGCCTGTTCAGCAATAGATCCAGTTGACCCTAAATGGTACGTTTGACCACTCCGAGGGCATCTGTGTTTTGGGCAGCCCTGACATACTCAGGGTTTCCTTGCCTGAACTTCCATGGGTTGGAGGTGGGGGGGGGGGGTAAGGGGGAGGCAGGTGGAGTGTCCTGAGAGGAGACATCTGAGAGGTCGTGTGTGGCATCACTCTGTCTCTTTGTGGGGAAGGCACCTGGAGTGCATGCCAGGGTGCACCACAGTGGTACATCCTGAGGGGGCTGGACCTGGCTCTCCATGGCAGCTGCCAATCTGTCCATGGAGACAGATGATCACATGCTGGAGGCAGTTGGGTCCCCATAGCATGGCTACACTTCTGCAGCCTGTGGGCACTGAGGGCTACTGTGTTCCATTTTCCTGTCTACCCCCCCTTCCCTGTACATGTAGATGAAGCCTTTGATCGCTGACACCACACGACCCTCACCTGCCAGGTGCCTGGTCTCTGACAGGTCTCAAAGTACTGGACTACTGTGGAGCTGTGTCGGTGAGGTGCTCACTAGCATGTGCTCCTAAATGTGATGTTCCCACTGAAGTGTTCGTATCTGAGCTGGTTAGTGTTGCAGAAGGCGGCATTGCCATGCATCCTCTGAGGCCTTTGTACTTTGGACTTCAGAGGTCAAGTGAGAGGTTTTTGGAAGAGCAGGTCATTTCTCCATACGGGTCCTGGACATCTGGTTGAACATGAGAAAGAGAAGGCATCACTCTCAATGATTAGAAAGTAAGGGATACTGACAGTAGGATTAATGTGAGAGCTGCTGTGGTATAAAGCATTGTAATTAGTTCGCTGTAATAATAATCAAAACCGAAGATTTGCACAAATCTGCTGCTTAATGTACAATATTGGTGCAAAATTAGATCTAAGCTGCAAAATTGTATTGCTGATGTCCACACTGATGGACAACATGATCTGCTGACCCTGCATAGTTCTGGTGTTGGTTGTGTGTATAGTCACTCCTGCATCATCATATCAGGCCTGACCTGCCTTACAAGCATGTGTGTGTGTCACAGAAGCACTTCAAAGCTCTGAGAACACACGTCATGCTGGAAGAATTGGTGCAGCTGCTCCCAATTTCTTGCTTGCTTTCTCTACTTACTCAGACATCCATGAAAACAATGGCTGGGATCTTCCGAGGAATGGCCATTAAGGATTGGTTGCCACTTTGCTCAGTTTTTAAATGTTAGTTCTGAACCAGGAATTCTGATCCCGATCCCCTTAGGAATGCTGAGCATAGCTGAAATTAACTCAGTTCCCCTACACAGGAGGACAGTTGAGGAAGAGAAAAATGTTTGCAGCAGTTGTGCCTGCTGTGTTCTGAGATTTGAATAACCAGCAGCACTGCCAGACACTTTGACAGCTGCTGTAAAAGGGTACCTATGAAAAGTAAGTGCAGGGTTAGCGTTCAAGTCGATTAAGGGGGTAGGTGCCAGGTGGGTAAGTATATAATGTTTGGTACCAGAAATGATATCTCCAAATCAAATCATTAATTGGACATGCCAATAAGTAATTGATGGAGAGTGGATAATTTAGTGAGAACAGGCAGTTTTGGGAGAAGATAGACTTAAGTTGGAATCAGGCTTTTTTGCAGCAATACCTGGACTTGTTTTTGACCAGCAAGCACTGTTTGGGAAAAGTACTCAAAAGAGGAAATTCAGCATGCAACATCAAACACAATCTTCAATTAATATCGGGAACAATTTGTTGAATTTCACCATTGGATTGGGTTCAAAGAACAATGCCAAGGAAATTGAGATTGAGCTCCAAATGCCAACTATCACTAAGGGCAAAAGGTAGTGAGACTCACTTGTTGAATATGTCTAAAGTAGTTTAAGCTAATAATAATTTGTTCCAATATGTCTGAAGTACATAAAGCAAATAAATTTGCTTGATATCAAAGTTCACGTATCTTCTTGTATTCAGTTTGACCAGATGTTAAAGAGCCAGATAAGGCACTTTATTGTAATGTGGCAGTAGGGTGCTAGGCAGGTAGTGTACCAGATAAGTAGGTTACCAAATGGGTAGAATACCAGCTATGTAGGTTGCCAAATGGGTAGAGTAACAGGTAAGTAGGTTGCCAAATGGGTAATGTACCAGGTGGATATGGTGCCAGGTAAGTGATGTGGTGTTTAGGGTAGATGTGGGTGCAAGTTGGGTGAAATTATATTGGGTGGGGGCAGTCTGTGCTTGCTGGTCAAAAACAAGTCCAAGTATTGCTGGTTCAATGAGGGATAAATGAATTCAAGGGAGGTACAGTTGTGTGTGATAAGTTGACGGTCAGCTTAATAGCTACCCAGGAGTTAGACTCAATTGTTAATTGTCTAATCCCTCCTGGGTAACTAATAATTGAAAGGAAGCAGGATTCTGTGACATTGAAGTGTTTTCTCGGATGATTCCAAGTGCAGGGGAGCTGGCCATCAGGACCTTCAACCTCCTGGCCAGCTCATAAGGTCCACAGGATTCCACATGGTCCAGTCTGCTCTGCAGAAACTATACTCTGGCTGTTGAAGTATCCAGTCCAATCTTTTTCTGTTTACTTTCTCAAAATTCCTCACAGTCCCTCTTATGGGGAAAGGCTGAGGGACTTGTTTTCTTTAGAGAGAAGAAGGTTGAGAGGTGTCTTAATTGAGACATATAAGATAATCAGAGGGTTAGACAGGGTGAACAGTGAGAGCTTTGTTCCTCAGATGGTGATAGCTAGCACAAGGCAACAGAGCTTTAAATTGATGGGTTATAGATACAGGACAGATGTCAGAGGTAGTTTTCTTACTCAGAGAGTAGTAGGGGCGTGGAACGCCCTGCCTGCAACAGTAGTAGACTCACCGATGTTAAGGGCATTTAAATGTTCATTGGATAGACATATGGATGAGAATGGAGTAGCGTAGGTTAGATGGGCTTCAGATTGGTATCAAAGGTTGGTGCAACATGAAGGCTGAAGGGCCTGTACTGTGCTGTAATGTTCTATAATGTTCTCTGTCTATGTT
>NC_057711.1:131329282-131352233 GCF_004010195.1 Chiloscyllium plagiosum
GGCATTAATGGCGTAGAGAATAAGAACAAAAAGGTTATGCTAAACTTACACAAGACATCAATCAGACATCAGTTGGAACGTTGTAGGGGATTCTGGGCACCATGTTATACAAAGCATCATGGAGAGGTGATGGCCCAGTGGTATTATTACTGGATTGTTAATCCAGGGAATGTTATGGGGAACTCAGCTCAAACCCTGCCATGGCAGATGGTGGAATTTGAGTTCAGCAAACATCTGGAATTAAGGTTTTAATAGTGGTGACCATAAACCCATGTTGATTGTTGGAAGAAACCAATTTGGGATTCCCCAATGTCCTTTAGGGAAGGAAACTGCCATTCCTACCCGGGCGTACACGTGACTCCAGACCCACAGCAATGTGGGTGACTGTTAAACAATAAAGTTAGGCAATAAATGCTGGCCCAGTTAACAACATCCACATCCCACGACTGAATTAAAGGGAGTGGCTTCAGTCTGGAATGCATTGCCAGGAAATGTGGTGGAGGCAGGTTCAGGCTGAGGTATTCACGAGGGGCATTGGAATACTATTTAGAACCTTCAAGGAGATTGGCGCTCGGTACTCCGAGAGCCAGTGCAGGTATGATGGACCATAGCAAACCTGTGATTACTAATACTCCCAGTGGTTTAAATGTCCCTGCTCACTCATGGACTCCCTGAATTATGTTAAACAGAAAGATGTTCGTGAGTCTGGGGAAGATTTGTAGCTCAGGTTGAGGTTCTAGATGTAAGTTTGCTTGCTGAGCTGGAAGGTTTGTTTTCAGATGTTTCGTCACCATACTAGGCAACATCATCAGTGAGCCTCTGGATGAAGCCAGATATTGTTTGGTTGATATTGTTTGGTTTACAATCAGCAGAATAAAATAGAATTTGTTTCCAGTTCAGAATTTTTTGCATGAGTGAGCTTTTGTTTTTAAAAAGGAAGCTCAGAAGCGAGTCTTTTGGTTCTGTTTAGAAGACCCCAGCATTGCGTTGGGAAGCTGGTTTCGATTCTGTCCTGATATGACAGTTCCCAGAACGAGTGACCTCAGTAGAAGGGGGGGGCAAAGTTTGTGAACCCTCTGGGCCAGGAGAGTTTGGTCAGAAATCTGCAGGTTCTTGGTACCCAGAGAGTTTAAGCTTTCGATGTGGGAGAACTTCATGTTTGGAAATGACTCATTAAATTGTCCACACAGTCTGTAGCAAAGAAACTGTCAGATGCTAGTTATGGAGAACCCTAATGAGTTGAAATAGGGATACAATTTCTCTGGAGTGAGTCTCTGTAACAAATACTGTCAGGAAACTGGTTGAAACTGTGTTTTGCTGTTTTTCAAACTCATACTTATTGTCTCCCACATTTAAATAGCTTCATTTTTTTGTAATGAATGTCTGTTCAGTTATTAAAGAAATTCTGCAATTTTGTGTAAATGTGCCACCACTTTGTCTTCTTATTTTACTGTATTTCTGATTACGGACCGAAATGGGTAAAGGATTGATTTGGAGGCAAGGCTTGTGAGGGAAATGCTGCACTCCTGAAAACAATCATTGATGACAAAAGACTTCTGCCTCCCACCAGCCGTCTGATTGGTTTACAGGGTTCTGAACCATTTGTGAATAAGATAGTGAGAAACCTTCAGATCTCCACCAGCTGAGGAACTCTGTCTGTTCTCTGCAGTAAAAGCTACTTTCAGCTTGAAGAAACCCAAGTTACATTTCCCCAAGCAGTTACTATAAGCTGTGTCTTTTAATGAGTAAGTCAGAGACTTTCCAAAGTGCGAACCAGTCACGCTGTCCCTCCTGATAACAAATGAAAATATCTGGTGAAGGAAGACTGAGAAATTCTGATCAACTCAAGAGCCATCCCAGCAGATCCTGGGAACACACACCATCGAACTGCTTCACTGTTTCCCCTCCATCCATTACACCCATGTCTTTTTTTACCATCTGTGTGTGTGCCCATGTCTGTGTGTGTGTATCTGTGAGTATATCTACGTGTGAGAGTGTGTGTGTGTACCTGTCCATGCCTGTTTGTGTGTCTGTGTCTGTGACTATGTCTATATATGTGTGTGTGTGTGAAAGTAAGGTGTCTGTGTATGTCTGTTAGAGTGTGTCTGACCATGTGAGTGTGCGCATGTCCATGTGTATTTGTGTGTGTGTGTGTGTGTTTGTGTGTGCGCGCGCGTGTCCATGCCTGTGTGTGTGTAAGATGGGATTTTAAATTAGATTCCCTACAGTATGGAAACAGGCCCTTTGGCCCAACAAGTGCACACTGACCCTCCGAAGGGGATTTTAACTAGTGGGGTTATATGTTGTTGTGTGAAAGTTATTCACCTGCAGCTAGAATCTATTTAATTGGAATAAAGAGACATTCTTGTTAAACATATAAAAGCTAGTCTGGGGTTTCTGTTAACCTGGGTCTGAAAATTGGATAAATTTGGGAGCTTTTTATACATCTACCAAATCTGTAAGTTTTGTGATGACACTGAGAGTACAGCTAAGTGTTATACAGCACAGAAACCGACCCCTCAGTCCAACTCATTTGCACCGACCAGATATCCCAATCTGACCCAGTCCCATTTGTCGGCATTTGACCCATTTCCCTCTAAACCCTTTGCAACCATGCACCCATCCAGAAGCTTTTAAAATACTGTAATTGTACCAGCAGGAGAAAGGGAGGAGTGCAGATGCTGGAGATCAGAGCTGAAAATGTGTTGTTGGAAAAGCGCAGCAGGTCAGGCAGCATCCAAGGAGCAGGAGAATCGACGTTTCGGGCATGAGCCCTTCTTCAGGAATGATGAAAGTGTGGGAATCTGCTATCACCGGCCCAGTGAGCCACTGGTAAGGGTTGGGAGATCCCACATAATCTACCAGCGGTTAGCCAGCATGGTGGTAAATGTTAACATTCTAACAAAGATTGTCATCTCAGAGACCTGGGGCACTACCCTGGCCCAGAGATGAGGATGCAATGTACTTTCAGTAAATTTCTGAAGCAGGTTTGGTCATTCATTTCCCTAGCAAGATTTGATTTTTCTTTTGAAGTTCTCTTTAAAAGTTTTTGAAACTTTGGAGCACAAAGTCGCATGGATTGTTTCCCTGAAGTTAAAGATGGAAAAGTAAGACAGAGTGAGAGGTATAATGTGAGACAGGGACGGGTGTAGAGAGGGCAGAAGGGATGAGAAAAAGAGAGAAAGGCGTGAGCCAGAAAAAGGGAAAAGGGATAAAGATGTGGGATAGGGAAATGAGCAAGGAAGAGAGGGAAAGCTGACTAAGGAGGAGGGAAGTCCAGGCTGAATTTCAACTCATGATGAAGGGCTTTTGCCTGAAACGCCGATTCTCCTGCTCCTCAGATGCTGCCTGACCTGCTATGCTTTTCCAGCACCACACTCGCAACTGACTTTCAACTCATGGTCTGACCCCAGCTTGCATGTGATTTCTGCTGAGGCCAGCTCAGAGTGTGCCCCAGCAGAGATGATGTAAGACCAGTGTTAGTTAAACACAACTGCTTAGCTCAGGCCCAGTCACCAGCCCCTTCCTTGATAATTATGAATTGGAGCTGATTGTTTCTCCCACTCTAGCTTTGCATTTTCATCACAAAGGTTAAAAAATGTGGTTTTATTATTAAACTTTGCTGCTTGGCACCTTTTAATGTTCATTTCATTTGATTATTCAAATAAATTATTATTTTATTATAGAGTCATAGAGTCATTGAGATGTACAGCATGGAAACCGTCCCTTCGGTCCAACCCGTCCATGCCGACCAGATATCCCAACCCAATCTAGTCCCAACTGCCAGCAGCTTTTGATTTTTAGTTAATGAGTTCACATTGCTTGCTGTGGATCCCAAAGAATGAGAAAAATTGAAATCAAGGTGCTGTCAAAACAAAACCTTTCTTTAATTCTGTGTTGCTGGACATATAGAGCTAGTGCTGACTGCCTCAAGCACAAATCGAAATAGACCAATTCAACAAAAGGGGCATTAGATTTGTTAGCTGCAAATGCTAACAGTATTCATGCTGATCTCAGTGAAAGATACCTTTTGTTTATTGTTGAGAAATGGTGTCCAGTACTTACTGTGTAGGAAGGGAAAGGGATGAGATTTTGAGCCTGATAAAGAAATGGACCAGGGCATCTTAGAGATAATGGTCCGTTCAGAATGCTCTCTCAGGCAAAGAGGAGAGAAGATGTTTTTTGTGATGGTATCATGGTATTGGAGATGGCAGAGAAGGTTGCTATGATTACATAGGCTGGAAAAATGGTAAGTGAGATCAAGGGACAGGCAAGATTGAGGACAGAAGTGCAGGAATTAGGTCGGGTACTGTTGAGAGCCTTGCCCGCTACAATGCTGAAGTCATCTACAGTTGAGGCAACAAGAAGACATAATGGACGTGCTAGTGATAGAACAGATGTGACAGTGATGGAGAAGAGAAGAGTGTCCTTTCAGGAAGATGAATGTTAGGAGATGTAGTCAAAGAATCTGCGGGAGCTGATAGGTTTGTGTTAGACACTAGTAAATTGCCCTGAAAAAGGAGGCAGAGAAGTCAAGCAAAAGAATGGAAAAGTCAGAGATGGACCAGATAAAAGAGAGGGAAAAGTGGAATTTGGGAGCAAAATAGAGCAATTTTTCAGTTCTTGCTGAGAACCTGAAGCAGCACTGATATAGTCATCTGTGAACTGGAAAGAGAATTGTTAGATGAGGTGCGTATAGGACCTGAAACAAAGAATGTTCCTCAAACCCCACAAAAAGACAGGGCATAACAAGGCCCACTCAGATACCCATAGCCATATACTTTATTTGGAAGAAGTGAGACAAGTTAAAGGAGAAATTGTTCAATAAGTACAAGCTGATACAGAAAGAGAAGGGTGATGGTGAATGGGGACGAGTTGTACGCCCATTTAAGGAAGGAGCAGAGAGCCCCCAGGCCATCCTGCTGGGATTGAGGTGGTAGTAAAATTGGACATTCATAATGAAGAGGAGGCACTTATGGCCAGGAAACTAGAAGCAGTTGAAATGATGTAGGGCATTAAAAGATTCACAAATATAGGTGGGAAGTGACCAGACAAGGGAAGCTGAGAAGAGTCAAGATAAGAAGAAATAACATTAAAGAGGGTAAGGACAGTCTGAAACAATGGGCAGAATTTTTCATGCCTACCCAGAATCTTTAGAGGAGCAGACAATGGAACGTAATGGGGCAGGAGGCAGGAATACAGTTTCCCAATGATAGGTTAAAGTTTTGCTAATAATTTCTCAGAAGCTTTCAAGGAGCTGAGCTTCCCTGCTCTATCTGTTTTGCATTCATAAAAGCATCATGAGCACCTATTGATGCTTGGGCCCACTGGAGTTACATTCACAGCGAAAAAGAGAAAGCATGCTCACAAACCTGAAGGATGTATCAGGCAGGCAAGACTTCTTTCTTCAAGCTTTTCAAGTCAAACTTCTTCCATTGCTTGCCTGCCTCCATAAATAAACTATTTCTTGTGTAAACAGTTAGAAAGTTAGGGGTGAAGCCTGACTGGATCGAACAGCCACACCAAGTGAGGCAGTCACACTAGCTGATGCTCGCAAACATGAAAGGGGAAGACCTGAACTCAAAAAGAGGCTTGATTCAAAAGGCCATCTGCTGTTATTGTGACCCTGTCACATGCAAGAGTTTGCTGAAGTGCTCTCAGATATGTATGTTCTCTTAATTGTGATGCATATCCAGTCAAGTGACCCTGCATGAGATGATAAATATTGTAACTCTTTCATGTTTCAAGTGGGAACCCTGGCAAATGTCTGAGATGCAGCACCACTGTGGTAGCCATGATGAAGTGACAAATATTGATTGTGCAAGAAGCATTTGATGGAGATACCTGGTACCCAGTCTCCTGTGTGACAGTCCTGTGCAGTGACAACCTTACAATGCTATCTCACACTCAGAGGAGCAAGAAATGTCGATTGGACAATAGTACATATCTTGGCAGAGTAAGGAAAGGTCATTAATGCTTTTGTGGAGCTGAATCCACCTCTCATGAGTTGCTCATGGGCACTGGCCTCCACAATCACCTCAGTCCAGGCTGCCTTTATCAGTCAGGAACATTCTGTATGACATTGACCACCTTGAATTCTCTGCTCCCCTCACCCACTCTAACTCGAATGCAGACAGACGCCAGAGGGAGTGACCCTGGTGGATAGAGTGCTTTAGAGATGGAGGAAGAGTCTGTGGAAAAGAGGGGATTGCCGTCCAACGAAATGAACATAGAGGCAAAGGTGGCAAAAGATGAGCTCCCCATCATGCTAAGCTCAAACTTCAGTGAAGCAGGTGCATAAAGTGATAATGCAGCCCATTACTGAGCACAGCATCAGAGAGTTAAAGGTCAGAGAATTAATGAATGCATGATGAGAGTTTGGATTACAAGATGGAGTGGGGTCAGAGGAAATAGAATGGGAGGAAGAATCTGAAGAGGCATCGTTACTCATACGTTGTTGGAGCTTGTATTCTTTAATGCCTGGGAGTAAAAAAAAACTTTTCTTAGTAAGATGATGAGATAAAAAATGAAATGGAATTGGGAATAGAGACAGCTTCAAGGTATAAATTAGTGCCAATGGAGAAAGATGTTGAGTGTGTGCATACTGTGAGTATATGGCTCTTGATAGGATATAGTCAGAACAACAGTCCAAGGAACGTTGAATGATGTAGAGACACCTGTAATCCCAGGGTGGATGTGAAACATGAAGCATGAAGGTGGGATCCACATGGAGTAAGTCAGAGTCAGAGGCAATGACTCAGGAGGGAGTCATGGCTGGTAAATACCTCATGGAAAGCAATGAAAGTGACGAAGATGAAAGAGATGGAGAGAAGAGGAGAACATCTTCAAAGTAGGCATTCTGGAAAGAAAACTGGCAGTGAATTGTAAAGAAAAGCAAAATAATGGGAATGCTGCAGATCCGAAATGAAAATCTGAAAGCAATGGAGAAACTCAATGAGTCTGGCATCATCTCTGGCCAGAAAAACAGAGTTAATGTTTCAATTTTGATATGAATCTTCTTCAGAATTGAAGAGTGAAGCGGAAAAGGGATGGGTTTGATGCTGTAAAACAGAGCAGGGAGGAGGAAATGGAATGGAAGGTAAGGTCAGGGGAACATTAGAGGGCGAGGGAGATTAAAGATCTCAAGTCCCACAGAACAAAAGCAAAGCAGAGTGATAATAGTGGCACAGAAAATAGATAGGACCATTAAAAAAGACATGGAACACGGTAGGGAAAAGGGCAACGCAGAAAAAAACAAGATGGAGAAAAGTTCAGGAATGTTTGCTTTGCATTTGAATTTTGGGTTTAAGATCAGGTTAAGTCCTACAATAAATTAAATTATTCGATTTAGTGGGAGCCAATTATCTGTAACAATAAAGTTCCAGTCTAATATAGAAACCTGAGATTGAATTCTGCTTTCGTCATATCTGGACTGTTTTTTATCTCCTTATTTAAATACAAAAGGATCACGATTGGACCACTAGGTGGAGTACTTTGTAATAGCAGAGCAGCATGTATTCAGGGAAAGTCTATTTTTGGAAGCATTCTACTTATTGCTGTGTCAGTTCTAGCAGTTTCCTCATTTAGTTTCCAATCTCTATTACATTTTCGTCTGATAGGTTGTCAGAACTTGCTGCCCAGTGTTACTTAGCCAGCTCCTAACAGATGGTTCAGTCTGTTAGTGACCAAGCCAATGCTTGTTAAAACATAGCATGACCTTTTCTTTTATCACTGAATCATAGATTAAACCAAACAGCCTCACACCTGCATATATATTTATCCACAGTGTATGTATTGGAAACATGGGCAGGAGGCAGTTTTACAGTTAACTGAGATGCTCAGTAGATCAACTGTTCAGGAAGCTGAGCAAACTCTCATCCTGCACCTTTTCAAATTCAATTATAAGATTCTTCTATGATGCACAGAGTTTTGTTGGATGATAAAAGATGTTTCATAAGATTAAAATAAAGCAAATTTGGTTACAGTTTTGATCTTTATTTTATTATTATTTTGAATTTCTAAATGCTAAAGAAGATCCTAAATATATTAAAAATTAGACCATGTTCTGTCTTTTTTTAAAATGCTAAACAGCCTCCTAACACCCCAGTACTTTGGTCAGAAAGTGCATTCTCATTCCAAGCTGAAGGTGCACTGCCAATCATATTAATGTAAGTGTATAGTGTGTGCATCCCTATATACCGACAACAGAATATTTTGTATACATTAATTTCCTGTGCTTTTAGCTGGGCTCATTTTAAACACTAATATACCCCAGTTCATGACTCAGCACTTATTAAATTGCACGGGGAGTCCCCGGGATGTGACTGGATCCTGTTCAGGAGTCTGTTTGCGAGTCAATCTGTTTCCAAGTCGGAACGCAGTGCGGGACAATATAAAGCAGGCAATCATAAGTACAAGGAAATATTCATATGTCAGATCTTTAAAATTGCACCCTTAAATTGGATCGTATTTCGTGAGCAATAACATTCATAAGTGACTCTTGGATAGTCACATGGAAGATAGTACAATGAAGAGTATGTTAGTTAATCTGATCTTAGAACAGGATAGAAGGCCGGCACACCATCGAGGGTTGAAGGATCTGTACTGTGCTGTACTGTTCTACGAAAATGGAGACCCCCACCCCACATTATACATCATCACCTCACAGTGCTTCCTTTATTTGAGGGCTGTTATCATTCTCTAGAAACCTTTGTAGCTCACTGGAAATATGAAATTTGTCTTTATTCATTCATGGGATGTGGTGTCACTAGCCAGGCAAGCATTTATTGCCCTATCCCTAACTGCCCAGAGGATACTTAAGAGTCAACCACATTGCAGTGGGTCTGGAGTCACATGAAGGCCAGACCAGGAGCAGGAGTAGGCCATCTGGCCCACTGAGCCTGATCCCCCCATTCAATAAGATCATGGCTGATCTTTTCATGGCCTCAGCTCCACTTACCCACCCTCTCACCATGACCCTTAATTCCTTTACTGTTCAAAAATTACCCATCTTAGCTTTAAAAACATTTACTGAGGAAGCCTCAACTACTTCACTGGGCAGAGAATTCCATAGATTTACAACCCTCTGGGTGATGAAGTTCCTCCTCAGATCAGTCCTAAATCTGCTCCTTCTAATTTTGAGGCTATGCCCTCTTGTCCTAGTTTCACCCAGCATCCTCTCTACTTCCATCTTATTTATTCCCTTCATAATTCAAATGTTTCTATAAAATCCCCTCTCATTCTTCCAACTGACAATGAATATAATCCCAGTCCATTCAGTCTCTCCTCATAAGCAAACCCCTTCAACTCTGGAATCAACCCAGCTTCCTTCCTTAAGTTTGTGATTCAGATTGGTTTTCCCAACAATCGGCAATGGGTTTTGGTCATCTTTAGAATCTTAATTCTAGATTTGTTACTGAATTCAAATTCAAATGGGGTGAGACCCAATGTTATCCAAATTAATGAAGCATTATCACTGAATAAGGGTCCCCATTTAATTTCTAGCTTCTCAAGTTTATGCTTACATTTGGTTTGTTGCAAATCTAAAGAAGGTAGCTTAGCTCTGGTCCTAATGGCTCATCTAATATCTTCGGTTAGGCAAGTGTTTCCAAATTTGCATCTGACTACTGACTACATTTTGAGAACACATTTGGATAATTCTTGAGACATTTTGCTGCAATGGGCATAAGCATGTTGCACTATATAATAATGTTCAACAGTAGAGTCATAGAGTCATAGAGATGTACAGCATGGAAACAGACCCTTCGGTCCAACCTGTCCACGCCGACCAGATATCCCAACCCAATCTAGTCCCACCTGCCAGCACCCAGCCCATATCTCTCCAAACCCTTCCTATTCATATACCCATCCAAATGCCTTTTAAATGTTGCAATTGTACCAGCCTCCACCACATCCCTCCCAACTCCTGTACTCAATACTCTGACCAATAAAGGAAAGCATACTAAACACCGTCTTCACTATCCTATCTACCTGCGACTCTATTTTCAAGGAGCTATGAACCTGCACTCCAAGGTCTCTTTGTTCAGCACCACTTCCTAGGACCTTACCATTAAGTGTATAAGTCCAGCTATGATTTACTTTTCCAAAATGCAGCACCTCGTATTTATCTAAATTAAACTCCATCCGCCACTTCTCAGACCATTGGTCCATCTGATCAAGGGTACACCTGATCAGGTCCTGGGGATTTATCAACTTTTATGTGTTTCAAAATATCCAGCACCTCCTCCTCTGTAATATGGACATGTTTCAAGGTGTCACCATCTATTTTCCCAACATTCTTTATCTTCCATGTCCTTCTCCACAGTAAACACTGATGCAAAATACCTGTTTAGTATCTCCCCCATCTACTGCGGCTCCACGCAAAGGGCCACTTTGCTGATCTTTGAGGAACCCTATTCTCTCCCTAGTTACTCTTTTGTCCTGAATGTATTAATTCCTCAAGTTTATTCATACGTCTGAAGAAAATGGTATATGAAAAGTGATGGAGGAAGATTTGGTCTGAAAGAGAGACTTTTCCTCATTGACCATCCTTTGTCACATTCTGTTTATTTAGCACCACTTCTCTTAGAAAGCATGGATAAAATACCGGGTGTCCTGGAAGAAACGATGAATCAACTATATTGTACCACATAACAGAGAGTGTAATTCCTTTGTAATTTTTATTCCTTACTGTGCTGTTTTAGGACTAGAAGTTGACTGTTTTTGATATGAATCTTGGGTTTGTTGTAGAGGCTAGGTGTGAAGGCAGGCCTAACAATGCAGTGTCGATCTACTTGGGACAGATCGGAGTTTCTCACACAAATACATTCTTCTCAGGTCATTTCTCCGTGGATAAAATGCCACATTTGATGAGCAGGCGGGCAGGAAGTTCTGCTTCCCTGCCAGAACCTTCCGCACTCCAACCTTCAGATTCAAAGTGCACGACTCAACCTCCGTTCATCACCCTCAGCCACCCATCGCGATACGAGAGACAGGGCTAAAACCCAGGGCCACACTTTCATGATGTAGTTCTCCTGAAAGCTGTCCAGGAGAGAAGGGAAGTAAATCTCACTAGGACTGGCAGCAAGAACCCAACCTGACTGATGAAGGGGATTAGAACCATAGAATCACTACAGTGTGGGAACAGGCCATTCAACCCATCGAATCCACACCGAACCTCTAAAAACACTACCCGACAATCCTGCATTTCCCATGGCTAGCCCCCCAACCTGCACATCACTGAACACTACGGGCAATTTCCCATAGCTAATCCACCCTAACCTGCACATCTTTGGACTGTGGGAGGAAACCGGAGCATCCAGAGAAAACGCACGCAGACACGGGGAGAACGTGCAAACTCCACACAGACAGTGGCCCGAGGCTGGAATTGAAACCAGGTCCCCGGTGCCGGGAGGCAGCAGTGCTAACCACCGTGCTGCCCTTAACAGGATAGAGGTGGTTGGAGTGCCTGGACAGTTCAAGAGTATCTGATTCTGATACCACACCCAGCCAAGCTACATACCACAGTCTACTCAATGCTCCATACTCCTATGAGTTGGAATTAGTATTGTCAGATTGTGCAAGCCTGTCATATTGGAGGAGAAAATGTGGACTGCAGATGCTGAAGAGTCAGAGTCGAAAAGTGTGGCGCTGGAAAAGCGTGACCTGCTGTGCTTTTTCCAGTGTCACACTTATCGACTCTGTCACACAGGAGGAGCCAGGCATTTTCATCAGAGGCCTCATGTACAATCAATGTCTGTTAATATATTGTAGCTAGCAAAGTAGCACTAATGCCATACAGTGGTTTTCTAAAAGGAGGTAGATGTATCTGTTGTGGCTAAAGGTATCAACGGATATAGGGGGAGGGGGGATGAGGTTATTGAGTTCAAGGATCAACCATGATCATAGTGAATGATGGAGCAGGTTCAAGGGGTCAGGGAACAATGGATGAATAAAGATATTGAGGCTCTGGTCAAGATGAAGGAGGAGGCATATGTCCGGTATAGACAAGTGTGATTAAGTGAATCTCTTGAAGACTATAAGGGGTGTAAGGGCCCTCTTCAGAGGGAGATCAGGATGGTAATAGAAGGATATGAGATAGCCTTAGTGGAAAAAATTAAGGATAATCCAAAGAGATTGTACAAGTACATTAAGAGCAAAGGAGCAACTAGGCAGAGAATAGAGTCCCTTAAAGATCAACAACGTCATCTATGTATGGAACCAGATGAGATGGGAGAGATACGAAATAAATATATTTGCATCAGTTTTTACTGTAGAGAAAGACGTGGAGGTGAGGGAACTTGGGGAAATAAATAGTGATGTCTTGAAAACAGTCCATATTATAGAGGAAAAAGTGCTGGAGATCTTAAAAAACATAAAAGTGGCTAAATCTCCAGGATCTGATCAAGTACATCCCAGGATGTTATGGGAAGCTAGTGAAGAATTGATGGAGCCCCTAGCAGAGATATTTGTACTATCTACAGCCAGGTGAGGTGCTAGAGGACTGGAGGGTGGCTAATGTTGTGCCTTTCTTTAAGAAAGGATGTAAGGAGAAGCCTGGGAGCTATAGAACCGTGAACCTGACATCAGTGATGCATAAGTTGTTGGTGGGGATTCTAACAGATAGGATTTACATGCATTTGGAGAGGCAAGGAACGATTAGGGAGAGTCAGCATGGCTTTGTGCATGGGAGATCAAGTCTCTGAAACTTGATTGAGTTTTTTGAGGATTCAACCGAAAAGATTGATAGATGTTGTCTACACGGACTTTAATTAAGGCTTTAACAAGGTTCTGCACTGTAGACTGGTTAGTAAATTTAGGTCACACGAGATAAAGGGAGAGCTTGCCAATTTGAGGTATTTGGGAAAACAAACAAGGGCAGGATTTATACAGTAAATGGAAGGACCCTGGGTAGTGTTGTTGACTAGGGGTCCAGGAACATTATTTTTTGAAATTTGAGTCACAAGGTAGACAGGGTGGTAAGGAAGGCTTTTGGCATGCTTGCCTTCATTGCTTAGACCACTGAGTATAGGATTTGTGATATCATGTTAACGTTGTACAGGACATTGGTGAGTTCTTGTCACCCTGTTATGGAAAGGATATTATTAAATTGGAGAGGGTTCTGAAAAGATTACCAGGATGGTTTGAGTTATTTTAAAAAACCTGGAAAGGCAGGGACTTTTTTCACTGGAGTGTAGGAGGTTGAAGGATGATCTGATAGGGGTTTATATAATCATGAGAGGCCTAGGTAAGGTGAATAGCAAAGGTCTTTTCTATTGGGTGGGGGTGTTGAAACTGGGAGGTATATTTGAAAGGTGAGAGGAGAAAGATTTAAAAGGGACCCGAATGGCAACTTTTTCACACAGAGAGTGCTTCATATGTGGAATGAATAGCCACAGGAAGTGGTAGAATCAGGTAAAGTTACAACATTTAAAAGACATTTGGACAGGTACATGGGTAAGAAAGGTTTAGATGGGTATCGGCCTAGCACGGCTAAGTGGGACTAATTTAGTTTGGGAAATCTGGTCAGCATGAACAAGTTGGGCCGAAGAGTCTGTTTCCATGCTGTACGACTCTATGACTTTATGGTCTATTCCTGCTCCTATCTTCTTTGTTTCTAAGTGGTGTGGAATTGTGTGAAACAGATAGCTGCATGATGGGAAAACTGGCCAACTCCAGGTTGTAACACAACACAAGTTGACAAAGGTCAAAGCATTGCTAACCTCAGCAGAACTTGACGTGGGTTAAGTCCACATAAATTCTTTAACTTTGGTAGATCTTGCCAGAGTTTGATGAGCTGGTTCCACATAAATTCTGGGATAATGACTAAGCCTAAATAAGGACATTCCCCAAAATCCTCCGAGCCCCCAACAAGGACAAGATTATAGGATGATGTATGTGATACAAGGTTTTGGGAAGTCAATATGTTAAACCTCAGAAGTAATAACACAGATCATAATTCAATGTACTGGTCTAATGGACGACTAACCTCTAGTGATAATTATTGACAGCAATTGATAAGTTTAAAGTATAAAGTTTCCTGCTTTTCTCTTTGTAAGTGCAAACTTGTGCGAGAAGTACAGAACTGCGATCAGTTCTCTCTCTCTCTCTTGCAAGTTCAGCCATTCTGCATGCAGCTTCTATGTTAATAAAGACCAATTGTTTTGTCAGAAAAAAAGGTTTGTTGAATTTTCTGTTGAGTATTGTTGATTTTAGCTCTCACAGTCCTGTGGCTATTTTTAACCCATTTCTACAGTAATACTGTGTCCCATATATTTGCCAGGGTTCACACTTACCTATAAAAGAAGTTACAACACATCGCAGAACATGTATCTTAAGGCCATTGACCTTTCTTCACAACAACAAGAATATAAATCTCTAATAGGTTTAAACCAAGGGCTTGCATGAGTCAAAGCCACAAACACCTCACAAGTATCTCAGACACATATCATGTAATACTTCATTGTTTATCATCATCTGTAGTTATTTGTTCGCACCGAACCACCTTTAATTCAGAACACCGAAACTTCCCTCCACCATATTCTTCTTGTTAGTAACCATGTGAACAATCAGAGTTCTGGAGATTGACATCTCTATCTGTACCTAATATTGTAGGCATAATGCTCATGCTCATCACTCTTATTGCTTCACTCCTGCTGGAGAAGCACATGCACATTAAGCATGAATGTGCTCAATCTGGGGTTTGGAGGAGACATGGAGGCCTGACGTAAGACTCTTGACCCTTTCAGAACAGGCCAGTGAGCTAACATGAGAGCAAGGAGAATGTGCCTGTGCTGAAGGAATGGTCAGATATTGACAGCCATCCAGTCAGAAAGCCTTTAATCTGCTCCTCTTGGATACCCATCAAACACCAAGTTACCCTTTAGGTCCTTACCAAAGTGCATAACTATTGGGTGAAACCCTGTCCTACAGACACCTCAACCCAATGAGATGTATCGTCCATGACCCATGCCTGGTTTTCCCCTTCCTAATCCTGCCATGTGCAAGATCTTTGTTGTCTTGATCATTGCACATGACAATTAGTTAAATCTGAATCTTGGTGATCTTCATTATCCTCTGGGATAAAGTCCTACATATTGGAATCCACAGCTTGCAGAATGATTTCATCCCTGCGTCTTGCAGATACATGACCTGGAAATGTTCTGTCACAGCTGCACATGGAATAAGCACCCCACCCCTGTCCCCAGGCACCCACATCCCCCCAGCCAACCCACCACCTCCATTACCATCACCAGCATTGATGAGTCTTAGATATCCGTCTTCTCAGAGTTAAATGAATGAAGGGACAGGGTTGGGGTGTTGTTTCAGGAGTTCATAGAGATATTCTTCCCTCACTGTTAAGTCCTTAATTGAGTGCCTGTATTTGTTTTTCAGATTTTGTTTTGATTTTCTCGGTTGATGTGTCTGGTATTGTACAGAAAAACATGCAAGTAGTTTTCACGCCCCTCCAATTTGCATTTCACATTCTGTGCAAGACCATCTTTTGTGAGGCAGCTTGGAAAACTTTCAAAGGGTTGCTGGACCTGAAGCATTAACTCTGCTTTCTCTCCATAGATGCTGCCAGACCTGCTGAGTTTTTGCTTGGACTCATGATCCAGAGACCTGGAGCAGGAGGAATGAATTCAAATCCCACCGAAGCAGTGGGGAAACGTAAGTTTGAAATAAAATATCATTGTACTAATGATAATCATGAAATTATAAAACTGCTTAAGAAAGCAACCTTGTTAATGAATGGCCTTTAGGAAGGAAAATGACCTTGCATGGCTCACATATGACTCTACACCTCCAGCAATGTAGTTTTTTCTTAATTGCTCTTTGAAATGGCTGAGTAAACCACTCATTTGTTAAAGATAGTCAATAAATGCTGGTCCGCATGCTACAAACACATAGGAAATATCAAGGGGTGACAGAATATGCCATATTGATTCAGTCTTCCTTCTCTTGTAGCAATATGCTTTGATATTCCAGTTCATTGCTTCATCCTCCATCAGTCAACTCGATTAGGGAGGATATAAATATGTACTTAACTATGTTTCAAGGACATGCAACAGTTGTCAAAGCTGTGAGACAAAGAATTCAAGAGAAATCTGGTTGGATTTGTTGCTCTGCCTCCCTGGAGTAGTATCTAGGAAATCCATCCCCAATATCCCTGGAATCATCACAAAAAATAAATATTTTATAAAGTATGTAAAGTTCCCCAGTTTACCTGATTTTCAGGCACAGGCTGATAGAAAGTACAGACCAGATTTCTGTACTGAACAGGAATCATTATTTATTACAGTAATTAGGGTATTGCTACATGTAAGCAATTATAAACTATCAGCACATAATACCACTAATTAAAGCCCTATCCCCCTTATAACCCCCTCCCCCCCTTACACATATACACATAGAAAACAGATGAGAAAAATAGGCAGAGGAGAAAAACTGGGAAGACAGGTGAGTAATCCTTATTCCTAGGTTCTGTTATTGAGATAATCATAGAATCTCTACAGTGTGGAAACAGGCTATTTGGCCCAACAATTCCACGCCATCCCTCTGAAGTGTAACCCAACCAGACCCATTCCCCTCCCCTATTACTCTACATTTCCCCTGACTAATGCACCTAACCTACACATCCCTGAACACTATAAGGAAATTTAGCATGGCCAATTCACCTAACCTGGACTGTGGAAGGAAACGCATGCAGGAGAATGTGCAGACTCCACATTGACATATTTATGACTCTAGTGCTGATCAGCACATTGTTTCACTCGCCTTCTGTTGAATGCTTCCACTGTTTGGTGAGAGATACAAGGTGGATGGTTCATTTCTAACATGTCTCTGACTTATCTTTAAAAGTCACAATTTACAACTATTGCAGGAAAGATGATCTGGTTTTCTTCAGGTTCACAGTGAGTTTTGACGACAGAGAACAAAGAGACTGCTCCCAAGCTGGGGAAGAATTGAACACTTCTCTCTCTGTAACTTGTTCCAGTCCAAGCTGTTTAATTACCTGAGAACCACTCGCACAGTTGTTAAAACATAGAATTGTGCAGGAGAAAGTGAAGACTGCAGATGCTGGAGGTCAAAGTCAAAGAGTGTGGAATTGGAAAAGCACAGTAGATCAGGCAGCATCTGAGGAGCAGGAGAAGCGATTTTTTTGGGCATTCCCAACTCAGGTCTTATGCTCGAAATGTCAACTCTCCTGCTGTTCAGATGCTGTTTAACCTGCTGTGCTTTTCCAGTGCCATACGAATACCTTACTGGAATCCATATAGATCACATCTACTGCTCTGCCCTCATCAATCCTCTTTGTTACTTCTTCAAAAAACTCAATCAAACTTGTGAGATATGATTTCCCATGAACAAAGCCATGTTGACTATCCCTAACCAGTCCTTGCCTTTCCAAATACATGTACATCCTGTCCCTCAGGATTCCTTTCAACTTGCCCACCACCGAGGTCAGACTCACTGGTCTATAGTTCCCTGGCTTGTCCTTACCACCCTTCTTAAACAGTGGCACCATGTTATCCAACCTCCAGTCTTCTGGCACCTCACCTGTGACGATCGATGATACAAATATCTCAGTAAGAGGCCCAGCAATCACTTCTCTAGCTTCCCACAGAGTTCTCGGGTACACCTGATCAGGTCCTGAGGATTATCCGCCTTTATGCGTTTCAAGACATCCAGCACTTCCTCCTCTGTGATATGGACATTTTTCAAGATGTCACCATCTATTTTCCTACATTATATATCTTCCATGTCCTTTTCCACAGTAAATATTGATGCAAAATATTCGTTTAGTATCTCCCCCATTTTCTGCGCTTCCACACAAAGGCCGTCTTGCTGATCTTTGAGGGGCCCTATTCTTTCCCTACAGGTGATCTGATAGAGATTTACAAAATTATGAGGGGCATGGATAGGATAAATAGACAAACTCTTTTCCCTGGGGTCGGGAAGTCCAGGACTAGAGGGCGTAGGTTTAGGGTGAGAGGAGAAAGATATAAAAGAGACGTAAGGGACAACTTTTTCACGCAGAGAGTGGCACGTGTGTGGAATGTGCTGCCAGAGGAAGTAGTGGAGGCTGGTACAATTGCAACATTTAAGATGGGTATATGAATAGGAAGGGTTTGGAGGGAAATGGGCCAGGTGCTGGCAGGTGGGACTAGATTGGGTTGGGATATCTGGTCGGCATGGACGGGTTGGACCAAAGGGTCTGCTTCCATGCTGTCTATCTCTATGACTCTATGACCTTTCAAATAGAATTGAACATCACAGGAACGGGCTGTTGACAAGAGGCCAAATTAAGTTAATCCCTTCTGCCTGCCTTGGTCCATATCTCTCCATTCCTTGTATATTCATGTGTTTATCCGAAAGTCTCTTAAATGCCTCTATCATATTTGCCTCCACCACCATTCCTGCCAGTGTGTTTGTCAGGGAAAATACTTACAGTATGTCAACTTAGCATACAATAACACCAGTCAGAATGAGGTTTATGACTCTAGCTGGTTATCCATGGGTGCTGGTTGTCATTAACTCAACAAATGTGACAATTGAGGCATCCCAATTGTCAAGTGTGTTTGTCAACTACAAGACCTTCCAATGCATTAACAGGCAGCTTGAAAGGTGATAATAGAAGCATGTGCTGAGCTTTCTGGGCAGCTGCCAAGAATGCTTTAGTCTCATGACTTCCTGGAATATCTTCGTCTCTACAAAGAGAGTTAGCAATTGGCTGCATAGAGAGAAGGGAAAATGTGGCTGATGATACATTCAGAAATGCAAAATGTAATGTTCCCGGATATAACAAAACCCAAATCACCACCAACTGCAGCATTTTTGTTTTAATTCATTCGTAGGATGTGGGTATCACTGGCTAGGCCAGCATTCATTTCCCAGGGGGCAGTCAAGAGTCAACCACATTGCTGTGGGTCTGGAGTCACATGGGAAACAGGCAAGAGCATTAGTTAACCAGATGGGTTTTCCTGACAGTTCATAGTGGATTCATGGTCATCATTACACTCTCAATGCTAGACTTTTATTGAATTCAAATTCCACCATCTGCCATGGTTTCCTAAGTCTCTTCATTACCAGTCTAATGAGAATAATACTAGGCCATCACTTACACTAACATAGCAGCATCACACAGAAGTGTCTGGATCTTTAGACAAATAGAGAGCAACATGAAAGTAGCGATGTAATTAAAATACAATTAAATGGGTCAAAACTGATATGTTCTGCAATCAAGACAAAAACTAACAGAACAAAAAGCTTCAAAAGTAATTGTGTTGAAGTGGGTGCAAGAGTTAGATTGGCTACACTGAAAGACATACTGGATGATCTCTTGACAATTGACCACCAGAGACAGACCATATCTCGTGCGACATCTAAGCACCAAGTGTCGTTGTGAATGTGCTCTAATGCTTAGTAATATTGTATAATAAAGATTTACCACATTTAGTGGAATAAAATCCAAATATATCTTGTATGCCTTTGATAGCTGGACCAAAACTTGAGACCATGGAAGGGGCCCTTATAGTTTAGAGTAAATGTTTTTGTGTCTTATGTTTCCTGAAGATGTGTCCCACCATCCTGTTTAACAGGTGGCACAGTGGCTCAGTGGTTAGCACTACTGCGTCACAGCACCAGGGACCTGGGTTCGATTCCAGCCTTGGGCAACTGCCTGTGTGGATTTTGCACATTCTCCCTGTGTCTATGTGGGTTTCTTCCAGGTGCTCCAGTTTTCTCCCACAGAGATGTGCAGTTTAGGTGAATTGGCCATGCTAAATTGTCCATAGTGTTCAGGGATGTGTTACTTAGGGGTAAATAAAGGGAATGGGTTTGGGTGGAATTCTTTTCGGAAGGTGGTGTGGGCTTGTTGGGCTAAAGGGCCTATTCCCAGACTGTAGGGATGCTATGATTTTATGATCCAGCCATCTCCTTTAATCCATGTCACACTCAGGGTAGCCAATAGTCCCAGAATTCCTTGGCTATGAAGGTATGTAATGTTCCAGCCTGGTGTTGCTGGGTTTGTTCGTGAGTGTCCTGATATTTCAGGTCTTGAATTTAATTTTAAAGGGATGGAAGATATCTGTGTGTGTGTACTTTAAAGTATGATGACCATTGCAAAATAGTTCTGGTTGAGCATGGTCTCTGTCCAACGGTAAGGGTAGTCAAGGGGATTGGAGACCAAACCCCACATCATAGACGGGGGCTACACAAATCACATACTGTCGCCCCTAACCCTATCCCATTCTAGCATCCTGCAATCCTGCTTGGTTGTGAGTCAGTGTTTAAGTGTAGAGGGTGCTCCATATCAATCAGCTCCTGGAACATCCTCACTGTCAAACAGATTGGATGTTTTATATATGACCAATTACCTCCTCCCACTATGCCAATGCCACCTTTTAGTTGCTCATTACATATTTCACATGTGGGAGATGACAGTGAAGTGGTATTATTGCTGGGCTGTTAATCCAAGAGACCCAGGTATTGTCCTGGGTTCAAATCCGGCATTAAGAGTCTAATGGTGACATGAAACCCACTGTGAATTGTCGGAAAAGCTTATTTGGTTCCCTAATGTCCTTTAGGGAAGGAAATCAACCATCCTTACCCACAGTTAACGTCAGACCCACAGCACTGTGGTTAATTCTTAACTGCCCTCTGGGCAATTAGGGATGGGCAATAAATGCTGCCTAGTCAGTGCTGCCCTCATCCTATTAATGATTTTTGTTTTAAATTTCAAACTCTGGGCCTGCTGACTTTACACCTCCCACAGTTCTCACTGGCTAAGTTATTTCTTTCCTCATTTTTTCACACTGATGCTGCTATCATATCCCCTATTGTTCTCACTGGATGGGTCTATCTCTCTCCACACTGTTTCTTGCTCTGCAGCTTCGCCTCACCCCCCCCCAACTCTTAAATAGGCTCAGCCTCTCTTCTCTCTCCTTTTCACTCAGAAGCTGCTCTCACTTCCTCATCTGAAACCTAGATATCCTCATGTGATCACCTTCATTTCAAGCTCTGTGCAATTGACCACTGAACCTCAGAGAGGCCATCAACACTATTTCTTACGCGAGCATGTGAATATATTTTGATTCATGAACAAAGATATCATCACAATGACTAGTGACAGAAAACCAGCTGTGCATAAGACATACGCCTCCAATCTCTCTGTTCACCGTGGGCTTGAAATTCCTGCCAGTGAGTCACATGCTCCCATGCTGTTCAGGAGTACTCTCAGTGGCCTCTCTTAGAGATCATGTCAGTGTCAAATTAAGCAGATCTTGTAGTGGCTTGTGCCTTCTGATGAAGACTGTCCAATGCTTTGCTTGATCTTGGTTCTGTCTAGTGATTGACAATTGTAGGGTATCTACAGAGGAGGTACAGTATTTAGATAATTCAAAGGGTATTGCTTGATAACGTTAAGTTATTCAGCTTTTACTTTATGTGTTACAAATCAATTTTGGCAGGAGACTTATAAAAGGCTTTCAGCTCCTCATTAAGAGATCTGTCTGCTTGAACACTATGCTCAGTATATTTAGCAGTGGTCCAATTTAAACCTTAGCTTGGAGGTGAGCCCTTCCACAACTAAACTGGGAATTGCTGTACCCCTTTCAGAGTGGGGTTTGTTGGTCCAGTTGACTAGATTAGCTGGTTTGTGACACCAACAGTGTGGGGTCAGTTGCTGAACTGGCTGAGGTTACCATGAAGGACTCTTCTCAACATTTCCCTTCAGCTGAGTTCTCAGATTAAGCAAACAACTTGTCTCGCTCTCTCCTTCTCATGGTAGAGCAATCCTATGATGACGTTACCTTTACCTTACCTCTTTTAAACCCCAGAAACAAATATAAACTTGTTGAATATAGGCCCCATTGTATTTTGTACAAAGCTAATACCGTAGCCATTCTAAGTGAAACCTGGCAGAGGATCAAATCCGAACTAAACAACTGGGTCATAGAATCTCAATACAATGAGCTACCAATTCGTTCTTTGTAAGATTGCAGTAATGCTGTCACAGTTCATAATCCTTCACTGAGACACATCACAGGCAAGCAACATATAGGATGCTGCCATCAGCACAGACCCAATTCAACACTGAACAAAAAGCCATCTTATGGATTAACAGTATATGTTAAACTGTTCAGAAGATTAATAGTGTATGATTACATAGCAGTATCTAATTTTACTATTCAGATTATTGTTATAAACCACTCAGACTTGGCTCTTGGAGTTTATAATGCCGCTTGAACTCATTGACTGAATTGTTCTACGCTTAGTGAGCAGATCATTCAGTGTTGGATAATGAAGAAACTTTAAAACTTGGAGTGCGGTTTCAATGATCTGTGAGTGTTTTAAAATATATCTTATTAATGTTTTTCATGTGGAATGGTAGGATTTTAAAGGAGTTGCGTCATATCAACATTTCAGGCTCCACTTTGAAATTCAGATGGGATTGTGTAATGTTGCAATGCTATCAAATCACCAGAAGTAATGGTTACAGCATAGGCAACCTTTAAAGTTGAGAAATATTGGAGATGATAATATCAAATTTACAATCAGTTTCAGGACTTGATACTCAATAGAAAATTATTTCTCAAAACCTACAACTTTTGAGGTTTTGAAAAATATCTTTATTATTAAAGGATGCAGAAAATTGAAACTCTCTAATGCTATATTTAATAGAAGCAGTTATGAAGCAGGAAGTTTAATCTTTTAGCTCTACAGTTTCTGTCATAAAATTGTTGCCAAAATATATATTTTAATCCTACTTTTCCAACCACATAGAGTCATAGAGTCATAGAGATGTACAGCATGGAAACAGACCCTTCGGTCCAACCTGTCCATGCCGACCAGATATCCCAACGCAATCTAGTCCCACCTGCCAGCACCCGGCCCATATCCCTCCAAACTCTTCCTATTCATATACCCATCCAAATGCCTCTTAAATGTT
>NC_057711.1:131352733-131355628 GCF_004010195.1 Chiloscyllium plagiosum
AGAGCTTTGCTGTACACAGAGAGTTACATTGGAGAGCTACCCATGCTTTTTGATAACAGGGGTGTTCTGTGCCCCTGTCGTCCAAAGATGAGGAGGATTTGGAATATATAATCTTTGTCTGTCCAACTGTTCTACTCTCTCCTTGGGCTTTATTTCCACATGTCGTTTACCCCTTACCCACTGTCTCCCTCCATTCCCCCCCCCACCCGCCCATTTTCTGCACAAAAACTGACATTTTCCTAATTACCATCAGTTCCAAGGAAGGGCCACTTGACCTGAAATGTTAATTCTGCTTTCTCTGCACAGATGCTGCCAGACCTACTGACATTTTCCAGCAATTTCTGTTTTGGTTTCTGATTTCCAGCATCTGCAGTTCTGTCAGTCTTTAATTAATTTTTGTTAGTGACAAAACCATTGCATGGTAAAACCTCTTGCTCTCTTTCAAAACATCCATGGAGTCTGCAATGTTCTTTAGAACAGACAGATGGGCCACTGTTTGATGTTTTAGTAAAGGATGGTGCTTTCAGTGATGCGGCACTTCCTCAGTGCTGTAACTGAACGTTAGCCCATATTATATACTGGTGAGGCAGTGGATTTCCCAAACCCCTTCACTGTGAAGTGACAGTGCTACCAAGTGAGCCAAGCCGCCACTGCTAAATAGGAAATTGAATAATTGAATGTTATTAGTAAACCCATGAATAACATCCATCAAAAATTGAATATTCCAACCCATGCTGAACCAGACTTCAGTTCTTGGGGATATAGCATTGAAATCTTTCTTTTACAACCCCATCAGTCAGAATTAAAAGAAACCTTACACGGAGTGTTTTTTTATTTGTTCTTATAAACCATACATTTAGATACATACCCAAAGATCAAGAGCAACAGGTGGCTGGTAAGTTATAAAAACTGAAACCAAAATGAAAGTGCAAAGTTCTAAAAGTGCTGAAAATAATACTCTTCAGTTGATTCAAGGAAATATGGTAAATTCATTTTAAAATGCTTCTCAAATTTCTTCCTCAAGTAACATTTTTTAGGGATTTCTAAATTTCATTACTGCTGCCGTTTCAGCTGTTCATGTGATCTGAATTTTCAATGTCTTCTGTGTAAATCTATAGTACTGTCTGATTATGGTTAAATAAATCTCAATGTGTTTTGATGCAACTTTTGTTTCATATTTAAGATAAAAGGGATCAAGGATATTTTACGGCGCAATTATTAGCATCCCTGCCTCTGAGCTAGGCCCATTCCAGGTAGTTGATGGGTGATGGAGGTATGTGCATGTGGCCTAACGGGTTAAGTATTAGCTAGTATATTCTTGAAACATTTGGAAAATAAGAATGTGAGAGACTCTTGGTGAACCATTTGTTGAAAGGAAATTTGGAATCCTGTCACTGCTTATAGCTCTGCATGTGGAAGAGTAGGATACCACAGCAACTTGGGCTACTTTGGTGTTGGATGCCAGTCTAGATTTGATTAGCATCAACAGCATGGTGTTCAATTCCCATCCATGCTCGATTTGGGACTTGTCTCCATTTCCCAGTTGGGATAACATGGGGCATAACTGCCTTTGGACAGATAACTGAAGTACAGGACTAAAACACCCAAACTCTTTGTTATATTTTACGAACCGCCATTATATTGACAAGATAATCCAGAAAATACTACATATGGGTACTGTACTGATTGGAACAAGGGCCAGGTAGATCTCATAGTTAATAAGATTCTTGATTGGGGTTGTTAACCTTGGCCAATCAGGGAGTGCTGGCTGACAGTTATAAACAGGAGAACAGTGGCATGGTGGCACGGTGGTTAGCACTGCTACCTCACAGTGCTAGAGACCTGGGTTCAATTCCCACCTTAGGCGATTGTCTGTGTGGAGTTTGCACATTCTCATTTGATCCCTGCCCTCCCCTTCACTGTTTGATCACACAGCATTGCCTTTTGTGAAGGGCAGTGTTTGTCACTGGCCACCTGGGTGTTTTCCTATCTTCCTGGTGGTGGAATTGAATAAAGATTCGTGCACTTTGTGTCTTTCACTATGTCTCACACCTGCACACAAAAAAGAAGAAAAAAAGATAAACAGGAGATTCTGAAGGTCTCTTTATTCTAGAGACTGGCTCTAAGCGGGTGCTGCGAGCCTATGTACCATGCACAAGAAAACAAAGGGTGATTTGTTGACAAGATATTGTTTTTTATGCAGTTACTTAAGGTTGAAATAGATATGGAGTAAATTTTGATGTTTTTGCAATGATGGAAAGTACACATGTTATATCTCTTCCATCCTTTATTACTATTAATTTCATGGTGAGACATTTAAAAGACTAAGGATAAATATGGAGCAATACATTGGAATATTTGATGTAAACTCTGCTTATCACTTGATTTGCTTCTATGGCATAGAGAGGCAGGTGATGTGCTGATGAAGGGGCTGAAGCTTATGATGTGATGGCTAACTATGGGCAGCAAACAATTTATATTGGTCATGCTGGGTTTGATGAGATCATTGAGCTGAGGTGACAGTATGGTGAATACATCTAACTCACAGTTGTGTCTGCTACCCGTTGCTATTCTTTTGCTTCAAATATTGGGGGTCTACAGTGTCAGCTTTGCTTCCACAAGAACCATCAGTGTTTTCCAGATGTAGCAATTGAAATACCCAACACATTATTACAATTCCAAAGATGATAGAACGTAGAACATAGAACAATACAGCACAGAACAGGCCCTTCGGCCCACGATGTTGTGCCGAACTTCTAACCTAGATTAAGTACCCATCCATGTACCTATCCAAATGCCGCTTAAAGGTCGCCAATGATCCCGACTCTACCACTCCCACGGGCAGCGCATTCCATGCCCCAACACTCTCTGGGTAAAGAACCTACCCCTGACATC
>NC_057711.1:131356338-131360510 GCF_004010195.1 Chiloscyllium plagiosum
TGCTGGCTTTCCCTAATCAAGCAGTGTCTTTCCAGATACTCATAAATCCTATCCCTCAGTACCCTTTCCATTACTTTGCCTACCACCGAAGTAAGACTAACTGGCCTGTAATTCCCGGGGTTATCCCTATTCCCTTTTTTGAACTGGGGCACAACATTCGCTACTCTCCAGTCCCCTGGTACCACCCCCGTTGCCAGTGAAGACGAGAAGATCATTGCCAACGGTACTGCACTTTCCTCTCTTGCTTCCCACATAATCCTAGGATATATCCCGTCAGGCCTGGGGGACTTGTCTATCCTCAAGTTGTTCAAGATGTCCAACACATCTTCCTTCCTAACAGGTATCTCTTCTAGCTTACCAGTCTATTTCACACTCTCCTCTTCTACAATACGGTCCCTCTCGTTCGTAAATACTGAAGAGAAGTACTTGTTCAAGACCTCTCCTATCTCTTCCGACTCAATACACAGTCTCCCACTACTGTCCTTGATCGGACCTACCCTCGTTCTCGTGATTCTCAGGTTTCTCACATACGCATAAAATGCCTTGGGGTTATCCTTGATCCTATCCGCCAACGATTTTTCATGCCCTCTCTTAGCTCTCCTAATCCCTTTCTTCAGGTCCCTTCTGGCTATCCTGTATCCCTCCACTGCTCTGTCTGAATCCTGTTTCCTCAACCTTATGTAAGCCTCCTTCTTCCTCTTTACCAGACATTCAACCTCTCTCGTCAACCAAGGCTCTATCACACGACCATTTCTTTCCTGCCTGATAGGTACATACATATCATGGACACGTCGTATCTGCTCTTTGAAAAAGTTCCACATTTCCACCACATCCTTCCCTGACAGCCTATGCTCCCAACGTATGCTCCTCAAATCCTGCCTTACAGCATCGTAATTTCCCTTCCCCCAATTATAAAATCTACCTTGTTGTGCAAATACTACAAATGATGTTGGGCAAATACTACAAATCACCCTTGGACCAGTCTGGACATCAGACCTTGCTTTGAATATTCCAGCAGAATGCTCAATTCTCTGTGTGATCTTCAACACAGTGTTCCTAGCAGCACTAGTCTTTCTACTGTGGGGCACCATAAACCATGGGAGCAGCAGTTATCCTTGTCAGCCAACAGCCACCCAGTCATACTTTTGTTCATGTACAACTGAGACACTAATCTTCCAGCCTCACTGCACTACTGGTCACTGAGTAAAACAGCACTCACCTGCTTCCATTCTTATCAATTTAGTAATTGCTAGTAAATCACCAGCATGGTCTTACTTCCATGTTCCCGTGAAGTCAACTTTGTTTCCCCACAAAGATCCATCTTTTGTTCTCTTTTATTTCTCACGTCCAACATCATCTGAAAACACAGTCTTCACTTTCACGTTTATAATGACAATTCCCACCTTTAACTCACTACGACCTCCCATGATCATTCACTGATTCAAAGTCATCAGGCTACTTGTCTGACACCTATTCATGGATAATGGGTAATTCTGCCTGACAAAACATTGGGAAGACCAAATCTAGAGCCCTTTGGTTCTTGCCAAAATCTTGATTATTGAAACAATAATTCCATCCCTCTTCTTGGCAAATATTGAGACTGCTCGCAACATTTGGTCCCTTTTTTAAAATTCCTTTATGGGATGCGGATGTTATTGGCTAGGCCAGAATTCATTGCTAATTCCCAGTTTCCCATGTGAAAGTGACGGTGAGCTGCCTTCAACCAATGCAGCTCATGTGATATAGGTACACCCACAATGCTGTTAGGAAAGGAATTTCATGATTTTGACACAGCAACAGTGAAGGAATGATGATATAGTTCAAGTCAGGATGGTGCATGACGTGGAAGGGTTCACTGTATCTGCTGCCCTTTTCTTTCTGGGTGGTAAAGACTGTGAGTTTGGAAGATGTTGTTGAAGGAACTTTGGTGAGCTACTGCTGTGCATCTTGTAGATGGTTTGCATTGGTCCCATTGAGTGCCAGTGGTGAAGGAACTGCAGGTTGAAGGTGTTGGATAGGGTGCCATTTGAACCAAGGTGTTTTATCCCAGATATTAACATAGAACATAGAACATTACAGCGCAGTATAGGCCTTTCGGCCCTCGATATTGCACCGCCCTGTCATACTAATCTGAAGCCCATCCCACCTACACTATTCCATATATGTCCATATGCCTGTCCAATGACGACTTAAATGCACTTAAACTTGGCGAATCTACTACCGTTGCAGGCAAAGCATTCCATATATTTGTGAGTTTCTTGAAAGTTGTTGAAACTATACTCATCCAGATAGAAAAGAGTTTTCCATCACAGTTCTGACTTGTGCCTTGTAAGTGGTGGATAGGCGTAGGGGAGACAGAAGTTACTCATTGCAGAATTCCTAGCTTCTGACCTGTTTTTGCTGCCACAGTGTTTATATGTTGGTTGTAGTTTAGTTCTGATCAATGGTAACCTGTGGAATATTGATTGAATGTATTCAGCAATGGTAACATAATTGATAGTCACTGCCAAGGGAATGGTGCTCTTCTCTTTTGTTTAAGGTTATCATTTTCTGGCACTTGTGTAATGCAAATGTTACTTGCCACTCAAAGTCCCAAGCCTGAGCTACGATAGAGTTGCAGTTAGGGTTGATTAGGGATAGTGGCTACTTATGGTCATGGGCTCAGTATCTGAAGTGTTGTGAATGGTGGTCATTAGCAAATATCCCCACTTCTGCCCTGAAGATTGAAGGAAGGTCATTAGTGGAGATAGTTGGAGAGCAGGACGCTTGAGAAACTCCTGCCGTGATGTTACAGGACTGAAATGATTGATTTCAAACAATCACAGCCATATTTCTTTCCACCAAGTATGACCCAAATCAACATAGAATTCTTTCCCAGACTCACATTGACTCTCATTTGGCTAGGGCTCCTTACTGCCACACTTGATCGGATATTGCCTCAACATCAAGTGCAGTCATTCTCAATACACCTTCAGAATTCAGTTCTTTTGTTCATGTTTACAACAAGGCTGTAATGAGGTCAAGAGCTGAGCGGCTTGGGTGGAACCCAAATTTGGCATCAGTCAGCACGTTATGACCGTGGAAGTTCCACTTGAAAGCACTGTTGATAATTCCCTCTATCACTTTCCTGATGGTTAAGAGTGGAATGATAGGGGAGTAACTTCCCAGGTTTGACTTGTCTTGTTTTATCTTGACAAAACCTACCTGGGCAAGTTTCTACAACATCAGCTAGACACTGTAGCTGTATTAGAGTAGCTTGATTAGTGGCATAAGTAGTTCTGGAAGCATGTCTTAAGTACGGGAATGAAATTAACCAGGAGTAATTGGCAGAATGTTGTCAGGGCCCATCGGCTTTACAGTTCCCACTACCTTGATAGCAGATGCTGTGAATAAAATTGGCTGAAGACTGCCTGATGCGAGAGACCTTAGGAAGAGACCATGATGCATCATCCACTTGGTACTCCTAGTATATGACAATGGTTTTATTTGCATCAATCTTGTCTTTTACACTATTGTGTTGGGTTCCTTTGTCGTGGGGTTGCTTGTGGTGTTTGTGGAGTTTCCTCTTCCAAATGAGTTAATTGCCCACCACTATTCATGACCGGCTGTGGCAGGACTGCAGAGCTTACATTTGATACACTGCTTATAGGATCACTTAGCTCTATCTATTACATACAGCTTCTCCTTGGTGCCTTACTAATAGTCCTGTGCTGCAACTTAATCAGGTTCAGACCTCAATTTTAGTTAATGCTTGGAACAGCCCTCGTATTTCCTGTGGCACTCTCAACTGCTTGGTGATAGTAATAGAGTGAAGGATATGTTGGGCCATGAGGTTTCAGATTGTGATTAATAATGGATGGCCAACAGCACGGACCATCTCTGACACCTCCCTCCCCTTCCTGGACCTCTCCATCTCCATTAGTGACAACCGACTTGACACTGACATTTTTTACAAACCCACCGACTCCCACAGCTACCTGGATTACACCTCTTCCCACCCTATCTCTTGCAAAAATGCCATCCCGTATTCCCAATTCCTCCGCCTCCGCCATATCTGCTCCCAGGAGGACCAGTTCCACCATAGAACACACCAGAAGGCCTCCTTCTTTAGAGACCGCAATTTCCCTTCCCACGTGGTTAAAGATGCCCTCCAACACATCTCATCCACATCC
>NC_057711.1:131361147-131426268 GCF_004010195.1 Chiloscyllium plagiosum
CTCCTCTAGCTTATCTCTCCACGCTTCAGGCTCTCTGCCTTTATTCCTGATGAAGGGCTTTTGCCTGAAACGTCGATTTTGCTGCTCGTCGGATGCTGCCTGAACTGCTGTGCTCTTCCAGCACCACTGATCCAGAAGCACGACATGGATACCCAGTTTTGACCTGCTCAATCTGTCCTATTTAGCACAATGGTAGTGCCAGACAACACAATAAAGGTGAAGAGGGGACTTCATCCTGATAAATGTTGCTCGGCAATGAACTGCAAATGTCTGCATCTGACTCAACATTAACTGTTTTGGCCAACTATAACTGACCACTTTTGATTGAATCACTTATGAAAGATAAAACTGCACTGGTTGTGAAGTTGGAGATTGAATAAGGACCTCGACACTGTCTGTTCATTTTCAAATTCAAACAGTTTTGTTAACATGCGCAGGGGAATTGAGCCTCCAGTCAGGCCAAAACAAACTCTCTACAGTCTCTGTCTCTGAACATCCATAACATTCATGGCTATGGGCCCAGTGTAGAAAAGTGGGACTAGTGTAGGTAGTAGTGCATCTTTGGTGGTACAGAGTTGATGGGATGAAGGGCCTTTTCTGGGTTGTGTAATTCTGTAATTTATTGATATCAGGTTTCCATACATTTATGCAACTAGTCGCAGCTGGATTCATGGGGTTCTTGCAAACCCCAAAAGTACCTGGAACATGTTTCCTGAGTTTTACTGTGCACACTGTTCTAACCATTTGGTGATTATGTTTTTAAAAACAAACACAGAGAATGCTGGAGAAATTCAGCAGGTCTGGCATCATCTGTGCAGAGAAGTAGAGTTAATGTTTTGAGTCTGGTATGACTCTTCTTTAGAACTGTGGAGAAAGAAAACAATCTAAAAATGGTGTAAATTAAGGTGTGAAAGAGAAAGAATTGGGTAATTTCTACTAAATGTAAAGTAGACAACACACAAATATGACACGGCTGTAGGGGGGTGTGGAAGAGAGAATGCGAGAAAAACGGAGAACAGACATAGCGCTGTCAGTTTCTGAAGCGATGGACTTCAATATTGAGACCTTGGAGCTGTAAGGAGCCCTCAGTGGAAAATGAGATGCTGTTCCTTGAGCTTATGTTGTGCTTTGGAACTCTGCGACAAGCAGAAATGTTACCAGGAGAGCAAGGAGGGGGCTGGGGATAGTGTTATTGAAATGGCCAGCAACTGGGAGGTTGGGATAATTCCCACAGACAGAGCAGAAATGCTGCACAAAGTAATCATCTGCCTTTGGTCTCATCAACGTAAAGGAGGTCACATTGCGAGCAGCAAGTGCAGTCGACTAGACTGAAACTCGGATTTTCCTAGAAAGTATGTTTGGGACCTTAGACAGTGACAGAGGGAGAAGGTGAGTAAAAAAATGCTACATTCTGTGGTTGCATGGGAAGGTGCAGTGGGGGAGTGAGGAAGCATGAAGAGTGATGTTGAAGTTGATGAGGGTATCATGGAGGGAACGGCCTCTGTGGAATGCTGACAATGCAGGGGAGGGGGAGTTACATTTTGTGGTGGCAGCTTGCTGGAGGTGGTGGAAATGGCGGAGGAATGTTCTGTGTTTGATTCAGATTTCCAGCATTGGCAATATTTTGCTTTTATTCAAGTGATTGTAAAGTCTCATTTAATCATTAACTTGAGCTATTGTCTTCCCATCATCATCTGTGACTTGCTCCATGTGCTTGACTGAAATCAGTTGGTTGTAATGACATTAGCACACAGTGAAACCATCTTGCTCCTGATTGGTTATGCTCTCTGATAGCTGATGATATTTGCTTTAATACTCATATAGATTCTCTATTATTGAGATCCTTGATTTTTTTTTAATGAGACTCTTTGCAACTATACAGTTGCCCATACAAAATCAAATGATGTGAATTTTCTTCCCTTTTTCAGTGGAGTAATCTAATTGAAATGATGTATGGGATTTTGTGAGACATTAATTAGAGTGGACATACATTATAGATTAATGTGTCTTTCTTGCATGTCCCTGAGTTCCTTTATCCTTTCTACACCTTCCAAAATTAATTTTTCAAGTCGGCATAGTCTCAGCAGTTTATGCCATAATTTGGCTGGGGACCACTAACATTTTTTAAAAAATGTTTGATGAAGTGTGTGATCCCAGGTATAATTACTAAGAGAATAAAGTCCCAAGATTCCATAGTTTTGAATGTACAACCAGAAACTTTACAGTAGAGTTAGAACAGGAATATAAGCTGTATATATATACATATATATATATATCTGCGAATCTAAAATCAAAACTTAAAATGAGGCAGATAAAAGTAACTGAATGATCAAACACCACACAAATCATATCAAACAGCAAATAAGGCAGGTCTCATTAATTTTCCAACAAATCGGATGAAATGATGGAAAACCTGAAGAATTTGAACTTTTCATTTCTTTTCCTCTCCCCCCAAACATCAAAGGATGGAAACCAAATGAGGAGGTTAGTGTACAGAAAGGAGGTATAACTTAAGCCTGTAAGGGACTAGATAATGAAGTCAGCTTGACTAAGGGGAAGAGTAAAAACAATGACTGCAGATGCTGGAAACCAGATTCATCAGGAAGGGCTTTTGCCCAAAACGTCGATTTTGCCTGTCCTCGGATGCTGCCTGAATTGCTGTGCTCTTCCAGCACCACTAATCCAGAATAAGGGGAAGAGTAGGCAGGGAGCAGATGATGAATGCAAAGGGACTGGTGGTCTGAGGTGCATTTGTTTGCTTGCAAAAAGTGTAGTAGGTAAGGCAGATGAACTTAGGGCTTGGATTAGAATCTGGGAGTATGATGTTATTGCTACTACTGAGACTTGATCGAGGGAAGGGCAAGATTGGCCATTAAATATCGCAGGATATCGATGCTTCAGGCAGCTAGGGAAGGAAGTAAAAGGGGTGCAGGAGTTGCATTACTGATCAGAGAGGATATCACAGCTGTGCTGAAGGAGGGCACAATGGAGGACTCGAGCAGTGAGGCAATATGGGCAGAGCTCAGAAATAGGAAGCATGTGGTAACAATGTTGGGGCTGTATTACAGACCTCCCAACAGCGGGTGTGAGATAGAGGTACAAATATGTAAACAGATCATGGAAAGATGTAGAAACAACAGGGTGGTGGTGATAGGAGATTTAGATGGAACAGAGTTTGTAAGGAGCATCCAGGAGGGTTTTATAGAGCAGTATGTAAATAGTCCAACTGATAGGAGATTTTAATTTTCCTAATGTTGACTGGGATTCACTGAGTGTCAGAGGTTTAGATGGAACAGAGTTTGTAAGGAGCATCCAGGAGGGTTTTATAGAGCAGTATGTAAATAGTCCAACTCGGGAAGGAGCCATAGTGAAGGGTAACTGGTGAAATCCATATTAATCCTGTGTGGTTGCAGGGTCCCAATTTATCTGTCAGCCACCCCCCCCCCCCCCCCGGCTCGCAAGCCTCATTTCTGATGAAGGGCTTATGCCTGAAATGTAGATTCTCCTGCTCCTCGGATGCTGCCTGACTGGCTGTGCTTTTCCAGCACCACACTCTCGACTCTAATCACCAGTATCTGCAGTCCTCACTTTCTCCAAGGGGTCAGACTGGGCCTGGTGTTGTGGAATGGGTTTGGCCAGGTTATTGAAGTTTCAGTAGGGGGTTGCTTTGGGAATAGTGATCACAATTCCATACGTTTTAGAATGCTCATGGACAAAGACAAGCGTGGTCCTAAAGGAAGAGTGCTGAATTGGGGGAAGGCCAACTGTCTCAAAGTTTAGCAGGCGCTGGGGAATATGGATTGGGAGCAGCTGCTTGAGGGTAAATCCACATTTGATATGTGGGAGGCTTTTAAACAGAGGTTGGTAAGATTTGAGGGCAGATATGTCCCTGTGAAAATGAGGGATAGAAATGGCACGATTAGGGAACCAGTGATGACAGGTGAAATTGTGAGACTAGCTAAGAGGAAAAAGGAAGTGTACATAAGATCTAGGCAATTGAAAACAGACGAAGCTTTCAAAGAACATCGAGAAATTAGAACCAATCTGAAAGGAGGAATTAAGAGAACTAAAAGGGCAGCACGGTGGCACAGTGGTTAGCACTGCTGCCTCACAGTGCCAGAGACCCGGGTTCAATTCCTGCCTCAGGCGACTCTCTGTGCGGAGGTTGCACATTCTCCCCGTGTCTGCGTGGGTTTCCTCCCACAATCCAAAAATGTGCAGGTTAGGTGAATTGGCCATGCTAAATTGCTGTAGTGTTAGGTGAAGGGGTAAATGTAGGGGAATGGGTCTGGGTGGGTTGTGATTCGGCGGGTCGGTGTGGACTTGTTGGGCCAAAGGGCCTGCTTCCACACTGTAAGTAATCTAATCTTTAGCAAACAGGGTTAAGTAATATCGCAAAGCCTTTTATTTATATATAAGGAGCAAGAGGGTAACTGGAGAAAGGGTTGGTCCACTCAAGGACAGAGGAGGGAAGCAATGCATGGAGTCAGAGAAAATGGGTGAGATTCTTAATGATTACTTTGCATCGGTATTCACCAAGGAAAGGGCTATGATGGATGTTGAGGTTAAGGATAGATGTTTGATTACTGTAGGTAAAGTTGGCAAAACGAGGGAGGAAGTGTTGGGTATTCTAAAAGGTATTAAGGTGGACAAGTCCCCAGGTCCGGATGGGACCTATCCCACGTTCCTGAGGGAAGCAAGAGAAGAAATAACTGGGGCCTTAACAGATATCTTTGCAGCATCCTTGAACATGGGTGAGGTCCCAGAGGACTGGAGAATTGCTAATGTTGTCCCCTGGTTTAAGAAGGGTAGCAGGGATAATCCAGGTAATTATAGACTGATGAGCCTGACTCAGTGGTGGGGAGGCTGCTGGAGAAGATACTGAAGGATAGATCTATTTGCATTTGGAAGAAAATGGGCTGATCAGTGATAGGTCCCATAGTTTAGTGAGGGAAGGTCATGTCTTACCAACTTCATAGAATTCTTTGAGGAAGTGACAAAGTTGATGAGAGAAGGGCTGTGCACATTATGTACATGGACTTCAGTAAGGTTCTCCATTGTAGCCTGATGGAGAAAATGAAGTTGCACAGGGTCTGGGGTGTACTAGCTGGATGAACAGAGAACTGGCTGGGTAACTGGAGACAGAGTAGTTGTAGAAGGGAGTTTCTCAAAATGGAGAACTGTGACCAGTGATGTTCCACAAGGATCCACGTTGTTTGTGATATACATAAATGATCTGGAGGAAGGTATAGGTGGTCTGATTAGCAAGTTTGCAGATGACACTAAGATTGATGGAGTAGCAGGTAGTGAAGGGGACTGTCAGAGAATGCAGCAGAATATAATTAGATTGGAGAGTTGAGTAGAGAACTGGCAGATGGAGTTCAATCCAGGCAAATGCGAGATGCATTTTGGAAGATCCAGTTCAAGAGTGAACTATATGGTAAATGGAAAAGCCCTGGGGAAAATTGATTTACCAAGAGATTTGGGTGTTCAGGTCCATTGTACCCTGAAGGTAGCAATGCAGGTCAATAGAGTGGTCAAGAAGGCATACAGCATGTTTTCCTTCATTGGACGGAGTATTGAATACAAGAGCTGGCAGATCATTTTACAGCTCTAAAGGACTTTGGTTCAGCCACATTTAGAATACTGCATACATTATCAAGAGGATGTGGATGCCTTGGGAAGGAGAGAGTACAGAGGAGGTTCACCAGGGTATTGCCTGGTATAGAGGGCATTAGCTATGAAGAGAGGTTTTGTAGATTAGGATTATTTTCATTAGAAATACAGAGGTTGAGGGGTAGACCTGATTGAAGTCTACAAAATCATGAGAGGTACAGACAGGGCGGATAGCAAGGAGCTTTTTCCAAGAGTGGGGGACTCAATTACTCAGGGTCGTGAGTTCAAGGCGATAGGGGAAAAGTTTAAGGGAGATATGTGTGGAAAGTTCTTTACGCAGAGGGTGGTGGGTGCCTTCAACACCTTGCCAACTGAGGTCGTAGAGGCAGGCACGTAGTGTCATTTAAGATGTATCCAGGCAGATACATGAATGGGCAGGGAGCAGAGGGATACAGATCCTTTGAAAATAGGTGACAGGTTTAGATAGATGATCTGGATTGGTGCAGGCTTGGAGGGCCAAAGGGTCTGTTCCTGTGCTGGAATTTTCTTTGTTCTTTGACAACTACCCAAGTCTAAGTGAGTATAGTTCGAAAGAGTGAGTATAGATTGAAAGAGTGAGTATAGATCTATGTAGAGAAGTGCTCAGTATTACAGAAGCCTAGCTGCTCACCCATAAGATTTTAATGTGAATCAGTGAAGTAGAAATTTGTTATCATTATGAAGATATTTTAGTGAGCAAATGGTGACCAAATAAACTAACTCACTAATCCATACTGGGAATTGATTGAGTTGTTTTCAGTCTATTGTCATAACCTTGCGAAGATATCCATAAATTCTTTGGCTATTTGTCTTGATTCTCCAAGTTTTTGCTGAAGGACATTGAGAAAATGGTACTGACACTGTGTATAGTTGCAGACTACTCAAGAGAGAAGCACTTCTACAAACAAGGTTTGGGACTCTTCCACAAACAGCAAAGGATGCTGGATTAATTGTGTGTGGAATGGACTGCCAGAGCAAGTGGGTGGAGGCTGGTACAATTACAATATTTAAAATGCATCTGGATGGGGACATGAATAGGAAGGGTTTAGAGGGATATGAGGCAGATGTTGGCAAATGGGATGAGATCAGTTTAGGATATCTGGCCGGCATGGATGAGTTGGACCAAACGTTCTTTTCTGTACTGTACAACTCTATCACTCTAATTTGAAACCTAAGGTTGATAAATGTTTGTTATGCTCAGTTATTGAGGAATATAGGCCAAAGGCAGGTATGTGGAGTTAGGTCACAGATCAGCCATGATCTCAATGATTGGCGGAACAGGCTGGAGGGGCTGAATGGCCTCCTCCTGTTCCTGTGTTCCAATGTATCTACTGCCCCAGTTAGTGTCAACTTTGGCTCAAAGCTAACACTCCTGCCCCCTGAGTCAGAAAGCTGCGGATTCTAATCCCGAGCAGAAACATCCCTAGAGATCGGTTAGCACTAGGCAACCTTCCCGTACGCTTCATATTAGAATGGTGACTACATTTCAATAACGGATTTTCAGGTGATGCGCTTTAATGTGTCCCGAGGTCCTGAAAAATGCTACGTCAATGTGGGAATTCTGTCTTTAACCAAGCCGCTTTAAATTCAGCTTCCTACAGATTTCCATTTAATTGCATGTGCCAAACTAACATGAGCAAACTGCCCAGACTTGCCTTTCGTTCACTCCTGAGGCAGGTCCAGAAGTGACTGAGAAATGATGCTGGGTCAGTGCCAGAAACACTTCAGATTCAGCAGAATAAATGCAACTTTGATGACCAGCAACTTGCATTGACGCAAAATATGTAATCTAACTCTCTGCAAAGTGCCCAGATTGATGGAGCTTTACAATGGGTAAGCCGTGAAAGGAAATATAGCCGTTGACTTACAGCTGGCAATGTTTCTATTAAATCTTACTCCTGGAAAATTAGGTGATGGGAAGGAGGAGGATGTGGCAGCAGATCACAGACTCATACCAAGCTTTCGCTTGGTTCCAGTTCCAGCCTTGGACATCTTCCAGAGTCAGTGAAAACACAGTGTTAGTTATTGCACTATTACACATGTTGTTTCGTGTTGCCTTATGAGATAACTGAGGTAAATACAGTGTGACTTGCAAGAACTGTGCACTGGGCGCACTACACAATTCATCACCAAGTGGTGATCAGCTGCTGCAGCTTGTTAGAACTGCCTGTGACAATCTATCCTTCCGTTCCAGTCTCCAAGTACGGCAGGACTTTCAAGCCAAATGTTTGAGGTAAACCAAATCCCTCCCAACATTCGCAGGCAACAAAACAGAGAGCACGACCTTTATCACCGGGAGAATTCGGAGCGACAGCGGAATGTTCACGCGTGTTTCTACATGTGATGATGAACATGGGGTGGGGCATGAAGAGGAGGGTCATATCATTTTAAGCGGCTGATTGTAATGACCTGTACAGCGCAATCTGAACGGCATTTGAGAAATAGATAGATAGATGTGCAAAGGAGAAAGGTTTGGACAAAGGGCGCTGGGGTTTGACCTTGTTTTTAAAGAACCAAAACGGACAGGGTGGGCCGAATGGTCGCCTTTTTGCCACATCATTTCCAAGAAACGCAGAGCAAGTTAAAGACAACAAAAAACACGTAGATTTCAAACGTTGCTGCCCGATCCCACTGAGGTTTCCCGATGGTATTCTCGGGTGTTGTCAAACTCTAATTCCGAAAGACCTGCGGATGCTGGAACTCAGAAACGGAAAATGGAAATTGCTGGAAAAGCTCAGCAGGTCTGGCAGCACCTGTGGAGAGAAATCGGAGTCCCGAGGAAGGGTCACTGCGCCCAAAACAGTAACTCCGATTTCTCTCCACAGGTGCTGCCAGACCTGCTGAGCTTTTCCAGCAATTTCCGTTTTTGCTTCTGATTATAAAATTCTAATCAGGAAATGATTGGTGTTTATACCAAATTCAGCAACGGCTCTTCCCTCTTGTAAATATAAACAACAAAGACAGAGAACGGGGATAGGAAGTGAGGTTAGGGGTTTACTAGTTTAAAACCTGACCTGGGATCCTTGCATATGGTGCGAGGCACTTTCAGAACACAAGAAAAACTGATTATCGGAATATTCTTATGAATGATTTTCAGATTTGTATATCGCATGACCCTGATAACCGTCTTCTAACGGATTTATTTCTTCAAATTAAATTCACATCCCCAGGCAGTTTCCCATCGTTTATGACCTAGTGGTACTTGAGATGAATTAATCATTGTATATTCAATTTGAACAGCCTGAAACGTTAGTCCATTGATCAGTGACTGAGGGTAAACACCATTGAAAGACACGCAGTGTGGAACGAATAGCTGACAGACCTGACAATGAGTTGGCACTCAGTGTTGCACGTGTTCCCAATCTATCATGTATCTCGTGTTGAACAAGATACCAGCGAGCCGGAGAGAGCTGCTCCCATCATAAAGACCCAGCTCGGTTAACCCTGTGCTCCATCCAGTGAGGATCCGCCAGGGAGAGGAAAAGCTGATGGGTTTTTTGGTTGACGTGTCGCTTGAAACATGCTCTATCTTTGGTGCTGTCGCTTTCATTAATCTCAGCTCTTGATGCGGCCCCACGCGGGAAACCGATTGGATGTTTACAGGAACACAGTAACACATTCAGTCCCTCAAACCTGTTCCACCATTCAATAAAATAATGGCTGATCTGTGACCTAACTCCATATACCTGCCTTTGGCCCATATGCCTGAATACCTGTGCTTAACAAAAGTTAATCCATCTTAGATTTAAAATTAGAGTGATAGAGTTGTACGGTACAGAAAAAAGACCTTTAGTTCAACTCGTCCTGCCGACCAGATATCCTAAATTAATCTAGTGCCATTTGCCAACATTTGGCCCATATCCCTCCAAACCCTTCCTATTCATATATCCATCCAGATGCCTTTTAAATGTTGTAATTGTACCAGACTCCACCACTTCCTCTGGCAGCTCATTGCATACACAACTAATCGAGCATCTTCTGCTGTGTGTGTAAGACAGTTCTAAAGCGCTCCTGCCCTTTTGTGTGTAGAAATGCTTCCCAACATTTCTCCTGAGCAGTCTGACCTTAATTCTCAGTCGATGTCCCCAGTTCTAAAACCCCCAACCTGTGGAAATGCTTTAGCTACCTTGTCTTTATTTTCTCCAGTCTGTAACTAAGTGAGTCTTCGCGTCTAGCTTTGTTTTTCATTAGTTTTGAAGAGTGTCACAATCACTTTTTTCATGCAATTTTAGTGATAAAAAGTGTTCGCAGGACAAATAGAATGCAAGACAAAAGCGGGAGGTGGGTTAGAAAAAACCCGGTAAATTGGGAGAAAATCAGTCGCAATGGACTTATTTTTCAAAAGTTTTAAATCTTAAAAAAGAAAGCAGGAGGAGTGAAAATCTAATTTGCATGAATTCTGTCGCTGATGCAGTGTCACACTGCCGCTGCTGTTCAGAAATACTTGTATGTTTCCGTTATGACAAAATCTATCAAACTATGTTGCCAGACCTACTAGGCTTCTCCAGTGGTTTCTGTTTTTATGTTAAACTGTTTCATCAGCACGAGATAATTTCCAGCATTAGCCAGAGGACCACACAGTGCTGAATTAGCACTTGAGGCAACACATCGCCACTACTTTATTGTGCGCTTGATGAACAGGTAAATTACCTCATTGATTATTTTCTGCCATTTTGTGTTAAGAATGTACATACAGAACAGTTACACACAGGGCAGCCATTATTGTCACCCACATAAATATCAGCATCAAAGAAACACAGAAACGTAGAAAATAGGTAAGGAAGTAGGCCATTCGGCATTCCAGCTGGGAGTACCGTTCAATATGATCGTGCAATCTCCGGAACCGACTCCCGCTTTCTCCTCATGCCCCTCGATCGCTTTAGCCGCAAGGACCATGTCCAGCTCCCTCTTGAATCTGTCTAATGAACTGGCCACAACAGCCTCCTGTGGGAGAGAATCCCACAGGTTCTCAACTCTCTGAGTGGAGAAATTCTTCCTCATCTCACTCCGGAAAGACTTACCCCTTATTCTTAGATTGTATCAAAGCTTTGTGCGGGGTGCTGTTGATGTCGTGCAGTGGTAGTGTCACTACCTCTGGACCAGGAGATCTGGATTCAGGTCAAGCCCCACCTCCAGAGGTGTATAGTGACATCTCTGAACAAATTGGTTTAGAAAACATCTCAAAGCTTTGCAAACTGTACTAATGATTGGACTTTAAACGTTGTGATTTCCCCAATTTCAATACACGGGTGGAATAAAGTGAAATTGAATGGGTATTGCATAATTTTATGCAATACCTACTGTAAATGGAGGGTTTATGTAGAGCCGCTGGATCCTTGCTTAATCCAATATGTGTTCACACTTCCATCTTCTATCATGTTTTACCATTACTTGGAGCACTGCGCCCCCCGGCGCTGCATGCCTGTAACTGCAGGTCGACCTTTCCGCGCTCGATGGACAGTGAGCTGGAGAATGAGAAAACATCTGCAGCACTGAGGGCACAGTTTTGAGTTGGAAAGCCGGCCCGAAAGAGTTAAGATGGAAACTGATGACTTCACCCTGTATATTTGATACAGACAAGAATACTTAAATGAAAACATTTCCATCTGTAAAGATATAGCTGCTTGTTCTGGAATGCAAAGACTCTGTGCTTTATTTCTTGAGTATTTCCTGTCTCGTTTCAATCGCTAATCTTCAATTGTTGCCTTCTGAGGCAACTTTAAAAATAACAATAAGGAAGAGAAACTTTAACTGACAACAGTACGACCCGAGTACACTTTAAACTTATTTTCAAAAAGGCGACAACTTGATGAGTTCAATAGAGTGTAAACCAGAGTGCAAAGTGACTTCCCTGGCAGTGAATTTAATTATTCTCCCCTTAACAAGCTAGCAAATGATTTCTCCCAAAGCAGGAAAGAAAATTATTCATATCACAAGGAAACAATACTTTAAGATTGAGGGTATCTATTGTTATTAGAAAAAACAAAACCAAATAATTTTGAAGATTCAGCTAGTCGCGTTGATAGATATTCCATAACACGGTAAGGTACAGGAGCAGGATTAGGCCATTCGGCCTATCGAATCTGCTCCTCCATGGCTGATATATTTCTCGACCCATTCTCCTGCTTTCTCCCCATAACTCCTGACCTCCTTAGCAATCAAGAACTCTGTTTGAAATAAATTCATTGACTTGGCCTCTTCAGCCCTCTGCGGCAGTGAGTTCCACAGATTCACCATCCACCGAATGAAGAAATTCCTCCTCATCTCCGTTCTAAAGGGTCATCCCTTCACTCTGAGGCTGTGCCTCCGGCTCTTAGTCTCTCCTACCGGTGAAAACATCATCTCCACACCGACTCTATCCAGGCCTCTCAGTATTCTGTAAGTTTCAATCAGATTCCTCCTTCATCTTTCTGAACTGTGCCCAGTACAGACCCAGGATCCCCAACCACTCCTCATATGAGAAATCCTTCATCCCTGAGATTATTATTAGGAATCTCCTCCGGATCCCCTCCAATGCCAGCACATCCTTGGGGCTCAAGCCTCCTCACAATATTCCAAATGAGGTCTGCCCTGGATATTCATGGAATTTGCCATCAAATGTTACGTTTTCGTTTTACCTGGGTTTTAACCTACAATGTAGCAAAACTCTCCAGCACATTTCATAAATGACTGTGCTAAGGAGGTGCAAATTTAACGGAGAAGTGATACAAATATACAACAGTATATTAGTTACATCAAGTGCAAGTCCACTTCCCCCCATATAACTTATGATCATATAAATAGCATTGCATTACTTAAATCATACTCTGGATCAAAGAGACTGCAAAATTTCTTGTTTGAATTTAATCCGTAAATGCACAGACTTTGGTAAAATCTGTCTTCTTTCGAAACGACTGGCAACTATAATTGCAGTGCGGTAATAGTTTATGGCCTTGACTCAGTCTTATTGCTCAATCTGGTTAATGAATGGCTGCTGATCAGTGGGGAATTAGCAATAACAGTTCATTTAAGTATTTCAACAAAACTTCCTCCACATAATTCTGAACAGCATTCAGCGTTGCATCTGTTACTCGGCCATAAAACCAAACCTCAACATCTCAGAAATAACGTGACAAAGGAACTATTTATAGGAATAAGCAGAATGTAAAATAACCTTTGTAAGGAATATAATTTTGCCACTCGCTAAACATTGTACTTGTGTCTCGCCCTAAGGCTTTGCTCCAAGCTTAACTGTTATCGAGAATCTATAAATGACTGAGATCCTGGATCTGCCCTTTACCTGAGGGACGGTTGTTCAATAATTTGTTTCAGGTTAGATAGTAAACTCTAGCGCGGAAAAAAAGAAACAAGACTGCGTGCTGTCCGCGGTTTGGCAATGCAGTCTGTACAGCCACGCGGTGAGGAGAGATGATCAAAGCATTCTTGGTTTGGAAATTGTAGCAAGGGTAGCAGTTTTGTGAGCTTGGCGTAACTGTGTTCATAAATTTGAGCTGGAGTGTGAAGGACAATACTTGCACCTGCAAGCCGCAACTCCAGCAGCCATTCCGGCCATCGTCACGACTGTCCCACCCATTTTAGGTCCAGCCCGTCTTGAACTTCCCTCGACTATAACTGGAGTTAACAGAAATCCAGGCAGGCGAGCGGAATTCACGAGAGGTACAAAAGCTGCATTTCGGATAAGAAGACAAATAACGGATATAAAGTAGGATGCATTCAATTCTGTCTTTATAAAAGAGATGAATAAAATACAAAGCAGAAGGAGTTGGGATGCCTTTGTAAAACTTAACAAGAAACACTGGTTGTTTGCTGCACTTTAAGCGGGACGTGAGGATGGTTTAAAAGACATTTAGGGAAATGGCTTCAGGCATTAGGAAGTTCACTTCTGTGGATCAACTGGAAAGGCGAGGGTTGCTCTCAGAACAGGTAAAATTGAGCGGATGTTTGATAGAATTTTTTTTAAATTATGAGGCGTCTGAGCAGATTAGACAGAGATAAGCTGTAGGTGGAATCAGAGACGTGAGGAAAAGGGTTTTGCAATGATTGGTCGGATCTGGAATGCACGGTTTTGAAGTATGCTGGGTGCAGATACAGATGGGTTTTTGACAGGGAGCCGGATAAGCGCCCGAAGATGCGTATACCTCCATAGGAAGGGTGGGCGAGGAGGGCTGGCTGCGTTGCTGTTTTACAGAAAACTAAAAAAAGATGGAAATCACAGCAGGTCAGGCAGCATGCATGCATTCGCTGTGATCTCCAGCATTTATTTATTTCTGTTTTCAGTACAGATTCCAGCATCTGCAGTGATTTGCTCCTGCTGACACTGCAGGAGAAGGGGCCGACGGGCCGAACAGTCACTTTCTGTCCGCAACCACCCAGCAATTCATAGAAGAAAGACAACGATTAACAATTCTGCAGACAATCAGTGTGAAGGTAATGTCGGTCTTCTCAAAGGGGAAAGGGTCAGGAAATATATTATGTTGTGGGGGTATAAAATATGTAAGAAGGTATCATCACATTATTTTACTAGTCATTCAGTTGAAAACTTGTTTAGATTTGAGACATAGTTTGGACTTAAATGTAACAGTAATCGTTTGAAGCTTGATTTATTGTATCTGGCCCTATATTGTTTTAATTCAAGCATGAATGTCCTGATGGCACTGTTGGATACTCTTTCACCTGGCCATTGTAACTGACTCTTGAAGGAGCTTTGTACCTCTGCGTTGTGCCTCTGAATATTCAGCTTCGTTATTTGGTATCGGCTTACACGAAAGGACTTCTGTTCTTCCAAGTAACAAGTCATCGGTCATGCTTTTATGTCAAATCCCGGGGGTAAAAAAGGCGAATTCCTACGGTATTTACTTTTTAGCCATGCCTGTGTGTCAAACGGTAGCAAATAGAATGGAGAAAGTCTTTCAAGTGGGATTTTTGATGTTCGTGAGATCATTGTTGGACCAAAACCGTTCATTTTTTTTAGCATGTCACTAACATCGCGGGCTGGATAGATTCTATAGACCTGTCTGGGTTAACTGCACGTTGTGCTTTTGTTTTAAACGCGATTTGTTATGAAAAAAAAACTTTACATTTTGAGGAGAAAAAAGACCAGGCAGAACGTGTGAACACACAAACCATAATTCCATCCGAATCTGCAACTAGCCTGACATTAAATAAAACCCGAAAGACACGCGGATGCTGTAAATCGGAAACAAAGACAGAAATTGCTGGAAAAGCTCAACAGGTCTGGCAGCACCTGTGGAGAGAAATCAGAGTTAACGATTCAGGTCCGGTGACCCTTCCTCAGGACTCAAGACTCGAAACATTCACTCCTGATTTCTCTGCACAGATGCTGCCAGACCTGCTGAGCTTTTGCGGCAATTTCTGCTTTTGTTTCCGATTAACAGCATCCAAAATTCTTTCGATTTTTATGGGACATCAGTTATCAGCCTCTTCTGTTGAAATACCTTAAAAGCTCCTTTAATGTAACTTTCAATCTTGAGAATTGCTTCTCGTCTTTTTTTTTATTTCTCGAAACACACTTTTCCAGGGGCTCACCTGGCGATGACATTGTGTGTCACCAGAGACTGACAAATATCTAATATTTGTTAGTTTCGTTTATGGCTAACTTTTACTTCGTTGGAGCTGGCTATCTTATTGTTAAATTGACAGAATATAATAGACATCCAAAGAGAATTACTAATATATGTATGTTGCAAACCTCAGTGCACCAGCGAAAACTAATATGTTGATCAGTGATCAGCAACTTCTCAAAATTAGCAGCGAAACTTTTACAGATTTTACAAAATCCCCGATAGCCGAGTGGCACAGCATAAGAGAGTGTATAATGAAATTACAAATTAGTTCAAGATACCCACTTTTCAGAACCATGTGCGCAAATTTCACTATCTAGATCGTTTTTAAAGATAATGCGAGAGTAAGTGGTTGTTTATGTTTTTTCTTGGCTAACAGTCTCAGACAGGCTCAGTCTAAAATTTGGCAGATGAGGCACGGACCCCAAACCCGTGGGGTCGAAATAAAAAAAAGTTGATGCATAACTACAGTCACAGACTTGACTTAACGACCAATGTGAGCCGAATTTGACAATTACCTTTTTTCATGCAAGTCTTCTTTTTATTTTATTACTGTCTCCTATTTATACAGAAAAGCATATGTTAGCTATTGGAATTAGTCTGCGCAGGTCTCCACCTATCACAGCGCTTATTCCACCTCACAATTAACCCTTCAGATGTTTATTAGCATATTCGTGCTGTTTATTTGTATTCCATCACTGGATTCCTGTACAAGAAAAAATCAGATTTTGAATCCAGGCCAATGTAAAAGCAGTCAATTTCGAGCCAAGTAAAATAGCTGTTTGCCAACTTGGTATCTGCTTTTTAAGGAGCGGGTCTTTGCCATTCGTCTGTCCGTTATTAACGAAGGTTTAAAATTACATTCTCGAGATTAAAACAAGACACTCATCCATTTTCCCCCGAAAGGATTGTCCGCGGTTCTGTTCAATTAGCTGTTGATGCCAGATGCCAAGGAGGAAAAATACTAGATAACAGCCACTTGTTCACTGGGGCTGGAGATCGTTTAAAACATTGTAAGTTTAAGTTGGGAAGTAAAACAATCCATTGATTGCGATGCAAATCTTAATTTGCATCTGGTTCGTGTTTTCCCTTTGTATTTGAATGCACACAATACTCGCTTTGCCTCAGCCCACATAGTGTTTACATTCCTCTTCGGATCTGACCAGTTCTTACTGTCCTCCCACTCAATAGGAGGCGGCTTCTGACAAAATGGCCTTTCCTTTTGAAAACTAAGGGGGAAAAAAACTCCAATCTCTTTTGATATTCAGTTTTGCTAAAACTTTGATCGTTAATGTAGTGGACACTGATACACGTCCCTGCGTTTTATTTTATAACATAAGCTTTTCTTTCCATTTTAATGTCATTGTTTTCGATCGTAAATTATGAAGCCCTGAACTTTTACATAATAAAATTTGAACGTCATTGCCTTTAATTCGTGATTCACTTTAAAGACTTTATTAATTTGCATCTGTTGCTTGCTTCCACAACACATTTGCAATGTATCTGGGCTCCGAAGACAGTTGTTTACACAAACAATTTTATACATTTTATGTACATACTGCAGTTTGCACATATACTGGACTAATCGTTCAGGAGTAGGCGAGAAAGTTAAATGTAAATTCACTTTTCTTGTCAAATATCTTGGCAAACTTTCTCAAATACAAGGCATTTCAAAATTAAAATATTATATTTAAACAGATTACACGTGGTAACATAAACAAAGCAATCTTGATCTTATGTCGAACAATGTTATTGTATTTAAATATCCCATTATCCTAATCCTTCAACCTCAGACATAGCACTCAGTCTAAACCTGCGCTAGTCTTAAACAAGATCTGCAGCCTTAAATGAACCACTGTTGGCAATCGAATTGGGATTAATTCGATAGGAGCAACCCTAGTTAGCACAAAAATAATCATTGCTGAACTCGATGAAATGGGGAATTTGCAAGAATAACAAAAAACGCATCATTTATAAAATAGACATCTCCATCCTTCCATACCGGTTTAATTTCTTTTCTGGAACTTGTGATGCTTCGTGTTGACTCTTTCTAAATTGCCTCGTTCTCTTTCGTCACTGGCTCAAACCTAGTCATCTCATTCCAATCGCAGCTCAATACTGTATGTGTCTGTACAGAGTACATATGTACAGTGAATTTATACAGAGCATGTGTATGTACAGTGTGTGTTTGTGTACACATTTTGTATGTGTGTGTATTTCCCCTGTATATTTAAATAGTTCTACGCTGAAAACTAGGGCCAAGGAGATTGACTTGTCCCCCATCTCCCGGAAGCAATGTCCTACCAATCAGCGCCTAGATCCCTTTAGAGGCGGCCAATCAGGAAGAGCGTAACCTTTGACCCCGCGCTGATATTAACAAGCAGGTAATTGACGATGCGCTCGGTCTCCCCTAAAAGGAGCCGAGCCCTGGGACATCAGCGGACCAAATCTCTCTCAGTATTCATCAGCTCACCGCGGACCGGCTGCTGCTCAACTTCAGACACAAGGTCAGTACAAATGACTTGCAGGTGAAAGTGCTCTGTGGTTTGGACAAGCTGATGTAGGTAAGATAAATCTTCCTCAAACGTACTGGAGAAACTCGACAGCCCCTGTGAAGAGAGAAAACACAGAGGGAACCTTTCGAGTGCAGTGAACCCTTCCACACACCTTCCGGACCTCTGTTAAGTTCCTCCAGCAACTTCTGGTTTTGTTTCGGATTTCCAGCATCCGGCAGTTCTTGGTTTCATTTCAACCGCGGATTATCCGCACCGATGGCTCAAATTGAAATAAAATCCCAAGAGCGGCGGGAGCTGGAAATGTGGAACGCAAGCAGAAATTGCTGGCGAAGCTCAGGCGGGGAGAGAGAGGGCAGCGTGAACGCGTCGGGTTCCCTGTTGACTGCTTTTTGTAAAGTCGCTGCAAAAGAGCAGCCAGGGTCAGCATGTCTTTGACAAGTAAAGAATGATCTTGGAGATCAAGGAGAACCGAGGAAGCAAAATTCAGTTGAAGTTTATTTCCAATAGAGGAAGTGTTTTAAAACTTCTACACTGTAAGTAATCTAGTCTAAAATTGCTTGGACGTCGGTGGTGTTTGTTCTGAGAGAGCTCAGGTAATCGGGTCAAATACTGACAGTCCTCTGCACTAATGGAATCCGCGAGTCTTGCTGCGAGTGAAATTCTATCTTGCTTTGTGTTTTGCAGTTTCAAGATCGAAGGTCGCCAATTTGAACTGTGCTGCTCCACGCATAAGTGTAAACGGGCGTTGAACTGGGGGGGGGATCGCACTGCCCTTGTCCGGTGGGTTTCCACGCCTCAGCGTTCAGGATGCAAACTACCGAGCAGCGAGGGGCCGAGCTGGAAATAGACGTGGAGAGTTTGGAAGTGGAGGAGGAAGACCTAGCCAGCTCGCCCCAGGCTGCGCCAGGGCACCGGCAAGATGGGTCAGCCGAGAGCGATAAGAAGCAGCAGGGAGCCGAGGGGGATCACAGGAAGCTCAGCCGGACCCCGAAATGTGCCCGGTGCAGGAACCATGGCGTGGTGTCCTGTCTGAAAGGTCACAAGCGCTTCTGTCGCTGGAGGGACTGTCAGTGTGCGAACTGCCTGTTGGTGGTGGAGAGGCAGAGAGTGATGGCGGCACAGGTGGCACTCAGGAGGCAACAGGCAACGGAGGTGAGTATGTGGAGAGAGACAGACAGACAGACCCAGACCTTGTAAACGGAGCCAAGTTAGCTGCCACTTTCACCCCGGTATTAACTTTCATTCTACATTTATATGGTTCGGTCTGTCCACATGCGGAGTTCGTGGAAGATTTCCTATGAACCCTCGGTCTCATAATTTGGAGATGCCGGTGTTGGACTGGGGTGGACAGAGTTAAAAATCACCCAACACCAGGTTATAGTCCAACAGGTTTATTTGGAAGCACTAGCTTTCGGAGCGACGCTCCTTCATCAGGTGTTTATGACAAACTAGCTGATAAAGGAGCGGCGCTCCGAAAGCTAGTGCTTCCAAATAAACCAGTTGGACTATAACCTGGTGTTGGGTGATTTTTTTTTAACTAGGTATCATAGGAATCAAACTGCAGCTGAAGGCTGGTTCGGACAGACGGCGGTGGTTTCTAACGGCGGGATGGGGAGGGGTTTAGAAACTACAGAGTGGATTTAAAAACAAACGTTTGGCTATGCTCAGCCATCTCTTTGACTTGACTAATAATAGCGGTTTGAATGTTCTGTGTTGAAATATACAGACCGTTGATTTGTGGGGCCACTGGTCCCAGTCAACAGGTTACTGGAACAAAAACAAAACACCCCAGAAATTGCCGGAGAAACCCAGCAGGTCCTGCAGCATCTGTGAAGAGAGAAAACAGACTTAATGTTTTCAGTCCGGCGACCGCAGAGATTTTCCGGCGTTTTCTGTTTCAGATTTCCGGCATCGGCAACTTGTTTTTGTAACAGTTTGCTCGGTTCAGTTATTCGCGTTCCTTCACCAAACTTCTTTTCAAATGACTCAGAGCGAACACGTCAAAAACGCCAGAAATACTGTCAAATCGTTCCCAAATGGAGCAAGTCAGTATGGGGATGGCTAATTGTGATCTCCCCCCACACCCCCACCCCCCCGAACCACCTTGAGAGCAGCTCCTGCCCCTGTCAATGCCCCACTGCAGTGATGCCGGTTACCAGAGCTGTGTGGCAGAATACGGCAGAGATTAGTTTTGTTTCAATTTGTTTGTCTACATCATAAACACTCGATGTCACCAGCACACGGACTGGGGTGACAAATACAATTACTATTGCCCCGAGTTATTGTATTTTATCTATTACCTCCCCTCTTCTTTCCAAGGATAAGAAAGGGATAGCGAACAAACACAACCTGGCCGAGCGCCGAGCCGTTTATCAGAGGCACCTGAGGACGCCGAGTTTGCTGGCGAAGAGCATTTTAGAAGGTGTGTTTAATATTTCTCTCAGCTCCGTTAGAATAGAGGCATCTCTACCGAAAGTCGTGGGGCAGGAACAGGAGAATCCGTTCGATCGGGGGGAGGGAAAGGACCTGGGCAATTGGAATGGAAATAAAAGAATAAACCAATGATTGGGTGAGCCGATTGTTAAAAGAAGTAACGGAAGTTTGGAACTGCACCAGAATATTCACTGAGCTGTTGTTGCATTTTTGTAAATAAGCGAGTTAATTTCTCAGCAACATTTCTGTTTGATGTTTGGCCGCTATTTTCCAAGTTTTTAAAGGATAGAACAAGGTCAGTTGAAGGTCTACCTAATTATTGACCTGTCTGTATATCTGAGCATTACTGGCAACTGCAACTCCAGATTGATAAGATATTGAAACTAAAATCCCAACGGGGGTGGGACATACGAAACATGGAGTATTTTAATAGGTTCCACTGAACTTCCGATATTGTTCCACAGCAGAATAATGTAATTTCTCTCGCTCTCTCTCAAACAATTTGCTATAAAATAATTCTATCTGCAGTATGAGTGTAAATTGAATTCGCGCAAATCACAGGGGAGAAGTTGCACTGAGTTTATTGGCCCGTGGTTTTAATTACCCGAAACTAGCGGGTACAGTCTTAAATTGCTACCCTTGCTTTTAAACGGCTTGACAATCAAAAAAAAGTTAGTCAAAGCTTCATTGCTTCCTTAAAATCAACCGTGAGTGGGGGGGAAACAGTGTTAGCAGTCCCTGTCTATTTGCACAAATGAAATATATCTGTATTCAGACAGCCAATCAGACTGAGGTGAGGCATGATCAAATGGAGTGGATTAATATGGGCGCGAACATTCTGCAATTATTACGGAATATAGGATGGGACTGTTAACTGGAAAGAAATATCACTACATTCTGCTCCTGTGTAATCTCCATGTTCTTGTCAAAATTGAACAACCCTTTCAGTCGCTGTTAGTTTCATTTTTCTAAAAACACTCTTTACCAAGGAAGCGCCTAGTTTATTGTAATGATAGGCTGCTTGCATCGTCGGTGTTGCCATAACTGATTTCGTTAAATGAACAGAATTAGCTCCTGGGACATTATTTGTGGGAGCTGACCTGGTCAGTGCAGTCAGGACCAATAGATGGACCAGTAGGCTAAAGCAAGATTCAAGTTTCGTTTTAATTAAATCTACACGTTGAAGAGTATGCTGAGTAACGGATGAACTGAATTAAATAAAATAACGCGGGGGAAAATTACACCTTTCCCATCTGATTTCCCATTCGAAATAGACATCTTTTGGATCGTTAAGGATAATGATTTATGTTTCGCCCCAATCGAAAACTCGTTCTAATCATCTTAAACCGAAAAGTAGTAATTTTAACAGCAAGCCGGTGCTTAGTTAATATTCAATAGAAGGTAAAGTAGCTTCGCCGGTTTTTTATTCAATAAACAGTATTTGAGAAAAGGAGAGAGGGAGACTCAAAGTGGAATATCTCAGTGTAGAACATGGTTTAAATTTTTTTTAACGTATCTCATAGTCCAATTTGTCACAATTGATTAGCAAGGTTATGCTTGCTATGAACGTACTTACATATGATCATGAGCAAATATCATCTCTGCTTTGTTGATTATAGCGACTCTTTCCAATAATTGAAATCATTGCTCAGCAGCGAGAAGTTTCAAGCTCAGTTTCTGCTCGAACGTTACGTGGTCCTGAGCAGGGAATATCTGACAGTGTGCAACTTGAAATGCTGCCCGATTATATTTGAATTGACATAGTATTTTAATCGAGATATATAATTCATAATAGAGTAGAGGATGCATACACACAGATAGCCTTCTGATTTTTGTTGGTAAATATTCATGAGATCGATTTTGCTTCTCGTGTGAATTAGACTGGAGTGATAAGGTTATCCTACTGAAACGTGTAACTTTCGAATAATACACAACAACGTGACACTTGGGAACCTGATTTTTTTTTCGAATTGAAAAGAAACTGCTGGAGAAATTTAGCAGGTCTGGGAGCATCTGTGTAGCAGGAACAGTGTTAACGTTTCAAGTCCAGTGATTTTTTTTCAGATCTTGTGAATAACAAGTTCAGTGGCAAATATTACAGATCGATAAGTTCAAAGCCAGTTCATGGCCATTTAAAAAAAAACCTGGCCCGGCTGCAAAATGCATTGAACATCAGCCATTTTCTAAATCTCCAAACCGATTATTCTAAAAATTATAAACAAAAATAAGGACAAATTGCTGGAAACATTTCTGCCTTCTTTCCCCACGGATGGTGCCAGATCTGCTGAGTTTCTCCAGCAGTTTGTGTTTCACGTCTCCAGCAAGCGTGTTTCTTTTGATTCTCACGATCATATAAAACAATAAGCATCTGCCTCCATGTCTATCTGAGGTGATAAGTGGCTTGGAACCATATCCTTTCACTTTTGGGACCCGAGCAGAGTTTAGCTCAAAACGCCTTGTATGATTTAGTCTCATGTGAAGGAACTTTCAGCTGATTTTTCGCCAGTCGATTTTCTAACGGATGATGCATGTTAGAATAGTTCCCGTTCAGTGATAAACAAAACTGAAGGACATGCTTTCAGTCTGGAGCGTATTTTACCCTGTTAATAGTTCGAGTTGAGAACACTTTAGAATTTCGAATGGATTCACGTGGAGACAGTATTAACACAATCCAGTCTGGCCTTGCTCATTAGCTTTTAGTTTTGTGCTGATTGTTGGATTTCCATCACCTTGAGCTCGAAATGCTCACCTTCTGAATGATTCCTGCTTTGTAGGTTACCGACCAGCTCAGAATGAGCCATACCTGAGGGGAAGCCCACCTTTACCCCCTCCCGTGAGTGACCGGATGAGGAAAAGGCGTGCGTTCGCTGACAAGGAGCTGGAGAGCATCATGATGGAGAGAGAGTACAAGGAGAGAGAGATGATTGAGGCTGCACAAGCTGCTGCTGCCTTCTTCCTTCCGAACGGCATGGTGCACGCAGCCGAGTACAATTCCTGCAAATCTAACTACAGCCCGCCTCAGCTGGAGAGACCCAGCAAAGACATCGCCCAGCAGTGTAACCTGATGTCCCCGTGCCTCGATCTAACCATGCAGTACTCTGGCTCAGATCGGGCGGTGGAGCTCATTTCTTCCAACGTTAGTGTAGCCACCACCTACAGGCAGTACCCGCTGAGCCCCAGGCTGATGGTCTGGCCAAAGTGTGGTCCCCTCAGCGATGCCCTGCTCTACCAACAGTACGTACTGAATGCCAGTAGCGCCATCCAGACTCTCAAGCCGGGAGCCGTCTGGGACTCTAAAGGGGCAACAGTGCCGGAAGGTCAATTGGCCAGTGACAGTCGGGAGTCACCCAAAAAAGCAGCGAGGGAGTTGCAGCCCGTGGCAAGCACCCACCTGCCAGTCTTGGAGGTTCCCTGTGACCGCTCGGCGTTTTCACCACCAAAGAGAGGTTCCCCCCAGCTCGGGGAAAGTGACTCGCCCTCTCCCTGCTCAGCCCCAGCCAGCGGCATGTCCCTGTCACATAGTCACAGCCAGCCTCAGGAGAACGCTGCCTCCGAGCTCAAAACATTCCTGAGTAAAGGCATCCTGGAAGAGGCAGCCCGGAAATACCGGGAATACGCGATCAAGGAGAACCAGCTGTACAAAAACTCCACCGAAAGATACATGAGCAACCTGATCGGTTCGAAACAGGCCGGGCCAAAAATCTCACCTCCCGAGACACTCTCCTTTTCAGTTGAATCAATTCTGAAGAGGTCATCACATTCTTCAAGCCGCACTTATCAATAACTGTAACATTTCCTCTTCAATTTGAAACGCTTCGAATTAATATCACTTATGGTTACATTTCGAGACCAAAGCTGCCTTTTGTATAAAATGTCTTTGATGTATATGGTTTGGGTATTATCTTGTACAGATATTAGCATAGTTCCTGCCAGAGTATATTTAAAACATCTTGAGTCTTTTGTTTTCTGGAGAACTGCAAATGAGCAAATGTTTTCTGCACTGAGGTAAATGTAAAGCTAAAAAATAAAGAGATTACAGAACCAAACAGTTGCCTTTTCTTAAAGGACCCTGTCAGCATCCATGCATACCTTTGTGAATTCAACCTTCAAAACCAATATTCATAGATACACTTCCCCAGGTCTTTGTCAAGGTAAACAATTTCAGCTGAATTAATATTATTCTCTTTCTGTTCTTGTTGGGAGGGTGCAACTTCACTTCACCTTACCCAGAGTCTAGAGTGGAGATCCCGTCTGGAGTATTGTGAGCAGTTTTGGTCCCCTTATGTAAGGAAATATATCATTTGGTGGAGGCACTTTAGAGTAGGTTCACTAGGATGGTGTCTGGTATGGAGGGATTGTCTTAATGAGCAAAGGTTACACTGGTTGGGACTTTAATTTAGGAGATTGAGAGGTGATCTCATTGATACATATCAGATTGTTAAGGGGATTGACCGGGTCAATGCTGACAGAATGTTTCCCCTCATGGGAGAATCTAGAACCAAGCGAATGGTCTCGGAACGAAGGGGTACCAATTTAAGTCTGAGATGAGGAGGAATTTCTGCTCTGAGGGTTGTGACTCTTTGGAACTCATTGCCACAGTGAGCTGTGGAGGCAGAGTCCTTATGCATATTTAAGACTGAGACAGATTCTTGATCAGTTGGGGAATGAAGGGTTATGGTGAAACGGCATGAATGTGGATGTGACAAATGTTGGATCAACCGTGATCCTATTGAATGGCAGAGCCAGTTTGAGGGGATGAATGGCCTACTGATGTTCCTATTTCTTATTGTCTCATAGACCAATGGTGTGCAAGACTGTCACATGGACGCCAACTTCTATCACCCAATTCCCTGTTCTTTTTCTCTCCTCCCCTTCATGCTATGTATCTGTCCCTATGATAAACAGAGTGGCAGCAGAACCAGTTTTGGAGTGAGGACCTTCCCAGTATGGTCTTCACATTATCACTAAGGGAATGCATGGTTCAGCTGAAGCTTTGCACCTGCCCTCTCATTCCTTCCACCCAGAATGAGCATCTTTCCTTCATGCACTCCAGGATATGAACATTGCTCTCTCGGCCTGCATTTATTGCCCATTCCGAAATACGCAGAGGGCAGTTAAAAGTCAAATTGTTGTAGATTTGGAGTCGCATCTAGGTTAGAGTAAGTAAAAGCTGCAGATTTCCTTCCTTAAAAGGGCACTAGTGGAACCACTGGAACAAAGATTATTCGTTATCACTATTAGTCTATAAATTCCAGATTTTTAATGAATTCAAATTCCACCATCTGTGACAAGATTTTCCAGAAAAGTACCTGGGTCCCTGGATTATTGGTGTCACAATAATATCACTAGGCCATCGCCTCCCCCTATAATATCAGCTGACATGACATGATGAAATGTCGCATGACCGTACTCCGCCATTCAGCCCTTTCACAAACACCTTTCCATTTTCTTCAAAAGTCTTTTTTGTCTTATCAAACTGACAGTAGATTGGGCGTCTAGAATTTGATTTTTAAAAATGACCATTTACTTATCAGTGACAATTTCAAGCTCATTTACACAACAAGAAGGAGAAGGGGGAAGGGGCAAATTCACAGTTGGAAAGTCATCGAGGTTCATTGATGGAGTTGCCTCTGTTATGAACGCAGTCATTGGGTAATGTGAATGAGGCAGGGCATGTTGGGAATGCCCAGCAGGCCGCTAGTAACTAACAGCTGACTTCATATCGGTGTTCGGTAACCTCATAAGGGTTTCTACCTGAAGGGTAGTCTCTGAACCTTGTAACTGATTACTGTAACTCACCGTGACTTTCCAATAATTTCTGTCCTTACGTTACTAACGATTGCAGTGATTTAAATATCAATGAACGGGAATCACTGCAATTTTACATTTCACAGTACATTTGTTGCAAGTTAAAACAAATAAGATATTTAATCAAGTATTTCCACACAACACCAGCTCTGAAATAATAAAATTCTGAAAATTCCTGGTAAACTTTAAGATATTTTCTAACCAGTCAGTTCAAAGATGCCGTGAACTCCGTTTGGAGCAGGTGAAACTTTAACCCAAGCCACCCGGCTCAGAGATAGGGACACCACACAAGAGTACCAAATTGAAATGCTTATTGATCTGCCTTCAGCAGTAATGGAGAGGGAGAGACAAAAGCGCATCAAATTTCAGTTGAAATTCAGTTTGCCATAGTTACAAAGTATGAGGTAAATTCCAATGCTTTCCAATTGTATTGGGTGATCTGAAAATTTCTTTCCCACTGCAGGAGGTCGTACCACATTTATTATCTATTAAACAGAGACAAGAGAAGATTTTCAGATAAATGTATTACTCTTTAGTGTCAAAATGTTCAATATTGTGATTTCACACTCAGCTTCCAACTTCAAATAAAGGAAATCAGTTCTCACAGTTATCCAATGCTTTCTTGAATGCCTGTATTGAACCTGTCTCCATCACATTTCCAGGCACTAATTACTTACTGTGTCCAAAATGTCTTTTTTTCTCACTACATGTTTGCTTCCATTGTAAATTACTGCAAATTTATGTTTCACGATCTTTTCACAAATAGGAAATTCTCTTTGTAGAGACCTCTCATAATTTAGAAACTTTGATCAAATATCCTATTAACCTAGTGCACTCCAAGGAAATTGCTCCCAATTTTCCAGTCTATGCTCACAACTGAGAATTCTTCCAATGCCTTAACATCTTTCCTAAAGCCTGGTGTTTACATCTGTACACAATACTTCAGCTAGGAGAAAGTGAGGACTGCAGATGCTGGAGATCAGAGTCAAGAGTGTGTTGCTGGAAAAACACAGCAGGTCAGGCAGCATCCGAGGAGCAGGAGAATCGACATTTTGGGTATAAGCCCTTCATCAGGAAAGAGGCTTGTATGCCAGGAGGCTGAGAGATAAATGGGAGGGAGGTGGGGTTGGAGGTCAGGTAGCTGAGAATGTGATAAGGAGATGAAGGTGAGGGAGAAGGTGATAGGTTGGAAAGGAGGGTACAGCAGATAAATGGGAAAAGTGATGGTCAGGACGTCTACTATAAGCCTACTGACTCCCACAGATGGCTGTTCAGACTTTCAAGCCTATTCTGCAAGTCAAGAAGATCAGACATTCCTTACGCCCACTGGTCCCCCGAACCCTCAATTCCCCGATTTGATTGATCAAGAATGCATCTCAGCCTTAAATATACTGTACACAAGGACACATGGACACTGTCCCTCCAGCTCACCGTGGCAAGGAGTTGCAAAGACTCACAAACGACTAAGAGAAGACATTCCTCCTCATCTCAGTCTGAAATTTGGCCTCCCATTATTCTGAGACTGTGCTCTCTGGTCCTAGACTCTCCCATGAGGGGAAAGCATTTCGAAGAATGAGGGGGTGATCTCATACAAACCTATAAGATTTGAACAGGACTAGATAGGATAAAAAGATATTCCCAGTGATCACGGAGTTCAGAAACAGAGGTTCTGATCTCAGGAAGGGCAGGCCGTTTAGGACCGAGATACAGTGAAATGTCTTCACCCAGGGAGTGAAGGTCCTGTGGAATTCTCTGCCACATAAGTAGCTTTGGCCAAAACATTGTACGTTTCCAGTAGGAATTAAATACAGTTCTGAGAGATCAAAGGTATCAGGGAGGAAGAGAGGGCAGGGATTGAGTTTGATGATCACATTGACTGACGGACCAGGCTCAAATGGCCGAATGATCGCTATCTGATCCCATTTTCGATATAAGCCGAGTTTCTGCATAAGGAGAAAGTGAGGATTGCAGATGCTAGAGATCAGTGTTGAAACGGGAAAGGTACTGCAGGTCAGGCAGCATCCGAGGATATTGCCGGACCTACTGTGCGTTTCCATCACCACACTTTTCGACTCGAGTTTGTGTGTAGGACGAGATGGTAATGGTAGTGTATCGATTCTGCATCGACACTAGCATTTAGTAAAGTTCGATTCCGACACCATCGTTTGATTGCCCTTGAACAGAGTGATAGCTGAGAAGACAGTAAAGTCTAGTTTTGCCAATTTCTGATATACTCTGACAATGTTTTCCTGCACATCACTGCTCAGACTTTGGAACATCAAGGTGTAGATTAAAGGGCGTTACAACTATCAGGATGTCCCCTAAATCTGCACAAGAGAAACTTCAACAACTTATCGCGAAGTGTAACCATTTATTGAAATACTTCTCGATATTATCATTTTGAAATAAAGACCATTAAATTCAAAGAAAATCAATAATCTCCTTTCTGAAGAATATTGCCTTTCTGGATCAATGGAAAATGTGTGTCGGTACATGAAAGGACACTTGTCAGGCCCGGGAAATTTTTGCCTGGACATGTGTGACTCTCTGTCCATGGATACCACAACATTGATACGAAAATGAAACACTGCGCTCGGTGGAACTCGGTAATAAAAACAGAAAGTAGATGCTGGCTGATCTACAGTAAATCGTTGCTTATCGGCAGTCGGACTTTTCACTTCAAAATAACACTTGAGCAGATAAAAATCATAGCCTGCACATTTTCACGAATCCCACGGAATTTTTACTCGCAGCGTTAACGAACACTGAGTTCAGAGTGAATTGGGTGTGAAGCGCGAACGTTTAACAAGAACTGGCGATGTTTCCAAACTGGAAATAGATACTTCATATTTGCAAGGGCTAAGTGATGTAACGTCGGTAGACCAAGGTTTCCATAAACGTATTGAATTCAGGACATCACCCAGTATATGCAGAAACTATCCGTTCTCTTCGGCTATTATAATGTCCGTTATATTTAATGCCTGTTCTTTCCCCAGTATAAATGGGAGCAAAATATTATCCTATCAATTAAATTTCTGTACAGGACAGTTTTCCAACAAACTGACAGTAATGCGAGAACACACAATCCATTCGGTAAAAACAAGGATTGTAGATGCTGGAAACCAGATTCTAGATTAGAGTGGTGCTGGAAAAGCACAGCAGGTCAGGCAGCATCCGAGGAGCAGGAAAATCGACGTTTCGGGCAAAAGCCCTTCATCAGGACTAAGCCAATCGACTTAGTCATCGTCAGGATGCAGTGTAGCAATTAACTACGGATAGCTTTTTAAAAATATTTTCTGAGCAGTCTGTTAAAAGACAGCATTGCACAGCTCAGGAATAGTTGGGATCTGAACCCAGACTTCGTGGTCCAGAGGTAGGGACACTAACACTATGCCACAAGACCCCCTGCAGCAGCTGCCTTTAGTCACCTTGGGAGGAGAAGCTAGGCTGACAACTCCATTTACGAGTTCGCTGTTGTAGGTTCAATCTCCAACAACAAGATCAAGTGCAGGAAGGAGTGTCAGCAGCATGGTGTAAAGGCAACAATCTCTCCATCAACATCAGCAAACTGAAGGAGCTGGTCATTGACTTCAGGAAGGAAGGTGGAGGGCACGCCCTTATCTACATCAGTGGAGCTGAGGTGGAGAGGGCTCAGAGCGTCAAGTTCCTAGAAGTGAGCATCACCAACAATCTGTCCTGGACCCCCTACATTGGCGCTAAGTCAAGAAAGCACATCAATGTCTCTACTTCCTTAGGAGGCTAAGGAAATTCAGCATGTCCATAAGGACTCTTACAATTTTTAAAAAATGGATGCACCATAGAAAATATCCTGTCTGGATACATCACAGACTGCTAAGGCTAGTGCTCTCTCCAAGGATTTAAGAAACTACAGAGAGTTGTGAACACAGCCCAGTCAATCAGGTAAACCAGCCTTCCGTCCACTGACTCCATCTACACTTCAGGCTGCCTGGAAGAGCAACCAATATAATCAAAGATCCCTCCCACCCCTGTCATACTCTCTTCCACCCTCTTCTGTCTGGCAGAAGATATCATTATAAAAAGCCTACAGTGTGGAAACAAGCCATTTGGCCCAACAAGTCCACAGAGACCCACCCAGACCCATTCCCTGACCTGCGCATCTTTGGATTGTGGAAGGAAACCCACAAAGACACAGGGAGAATGTACAAACTTCACACAGTCACCCAAGGATGGAGTCAAACCCGGGTTCCTGACGCTGTGAGGCTGTAGTGCTAACCACTGAGCAACAGTGTCGCCCCAACATAAGCGATTGAATATGCATACCAATAGATTCAAGAACAGCTTCTTCCCCACTGTTATCAGATTTTTGTACGGACCTCTCAACGTTAATGTTGATCTCTCACTGCATCTTCCCTGCAACTGTAACCCTGTATCCTGCACTTTTTTTTTACCCTGATGCACCTGTAAAGCACGTCAGACAGCACGTTCCACTGTACCTAGGTACAGGTGACAGTAATAAATCAAGTTAGCTTTCAGAAAGTGCTGGTGAAACTCAGCAGGTCTGGCAGCATCTGTGGAGAGAGAAACAGCGTTTGCCGTGAAGTGACCCTTTTTCAGAACTCTCTCCCTTTGATCTTTTTTAGTCCTAAGAGTTACACCCGATTGATTCCTGCTTGAAACATCTGAAGAAGGATGGCTGGAGCCCCAAAGCTGACCCTGCTTTCTCTCTCTCACAGATGCTGTCAGAGCCGCTCAGCTTCTCCACCAGTTTCTGGTTTTGTTTCAGATTTCCAGCATCCACGGTTTTAACAGAAGTTGACTCTCAGTTGTCCAGGATTAAAAAAGACAAATGAAACAGAAGAATTTATAAAGCAACCATTCCAGGAAATGGAACAATAAACAATTCAGCTGTCGATATAAAACCTGCTCTTTAGTCGGATGCTCCCGGTCATGAACCGAGCAGTAAGCTGCTGGGAGAGAAAGTGGCTTTAATATAACAGATCCCTTCACTCCATCTGTACAGTGCATCGGTGAAGGTTTGTGGCTGAATGGCATTATACAGTAACCCTATACTATAGGAGAAAGAGTGAAAATTGTTTTCTTGTAAGAAGTCTGATTGCATTACGCCAGGATCTTGCTAAATACCAGTGATAATTCTTTCTGTCAGGGAAGGAGTTGCTTTCAGATCTCGTCTACTCGCTGAGGCAGACTCTCAACGGAAGTTCAGATATAATCTACTCTCGCTTTTGAACGATTTGGAAACATTTTTTCAAAGCATTTACTGCAAAAACGGTCTATCGGAGAATTGCTCGAAAACTCAGCAATCTCAATTATCATTAGGGTGGAGACCTGAAATCATTCACGAAAAATGGGAACAGGACAAAAGGTGATGGACAGGAGCTGAGCCCGAATCTCTGACATTTTGTTGCTCATGAAACGTACAGCAGGATTCACTTTGATTAATCGTTTCTCACAGGAACAGTAGCAGAGCCGTTCACAACCGAGGGACTTTGCCTGTTCTTAATCCGGCTGTAGGTTAAAGGACTGGGCAGCCGGGGAATGCTTCAGGTCAGGAAGAGGGGTCAGTTACGAACAACCTTAGCTACTTAAATCACAGATCCGGGCCAGGATAGACCGTCACTATCACTATCGCCCCACTCTCTCATTACAGAGAGATTACTGGCTGTGGTTTAACTTGAGGGACACTATACCTCAGGCAAGGGGAGAAGTTGAGAGGGAGAGCCCTTCATGGTAACCTCAATTGATGTGGAAATTGAGCCAACACTGCTTCACAAACCAGCCATCCAGCCAACTGAGCTAACAGATAGGTACAGGCTACGCCCATGCTTGAAAAGTATCACAGAAATATAAAATACTGGGCTTCTGAGCAGGCCAGGTATAGTCTCTGGAGACAGAGAGGGAGTGAACTTTTCAAAACTGTGTCCTTTAATCAGAAGACACACAAAATATTGGGTTATCATCCTCCAAGAGCGAGATTTTGAGCAGAAGGCAGGTACTTCTACACAGGGAGAGAGTAAATCGTAACACCAAGTTATAAGATCAACTGCGCATATTCAATCCCAGCAATGTAATCACAGACAGGATTATGGGAAATATTCAGCCGTTGCTCTTGACCAAAACAGAAATAGCTGGAGAAACTCAGCAGGTCTGACACAACCTGTGGAGAGAAAAACAGAATTAATGTTTCAGGTCCAGTGATCATTTTTGAACTGATAAGTGTGACACTAAAGAGCGATAATATGGGAAAGAAAAGGTATATTAAGTACAAACACAATCTGAGGTATTTACTGGTTCAGATGGGGACAGTATAGTACATTGTGATACCTTAAATAAGACGATACTGAATGAATGGGTGGAGACTGGTCATACAGGCCGTATAAAGGCAAATGGGCTATTTGGATTTATTTTTAGAGGCGTGGGAACACAAAGGGAAAGGAGCCCATATGGAAACTGTGGAAGACCTTACTCAGGTCATAGTTGAGATGCTGTGCACCATACTCGGTACCATTACAGAGTTCAATCCAAAACAATAAAACATGTTCAGTGCAGATTCACTAGGTGCTGCTTACATTGTTGAAGCAAAGCAGAACATTAATTTCATCAGGAATTTGTTGCCTGTTTGAGAAAGGAAAAACCCACTGGCTGTGGGGATGAGCAGAAAAAATGAATTAATCTAAACGGCTTATGTAGAAATTCACTGGCACTAACTTTGTGGATGAACTGGTCTGTTCCAGTAAATATTGTACAATTTGTAGTGGAGCCAATTGGTCTGAGGCCAATAATACAGTGTTGACCTGGGAAGGACATGTCACTGATAGAAGTGGAAATATCTGAGAGTGTTCCATGCATTTTAAATTTAAAAGCTAGAAAAAAAATCTAAGTTGAGGGCTCTTTCTAAGTTCCATGATCACAATACTTACATTTCATTTGCTTTCACATTTATAAAAAATATTTCTGGAGATTAATTTTCTTAAAATGAAGGCTGCCAGTGCTATAAAATGGTCTTCTAAGTATTGCTATCTATTCCATTGCAGACTGATGGTGGAAAAAAAGTATATCTAACAATGAGCAATGCATTGTGAGAAGTCAAATTTGAATTCCTTATGATCCATTATATTTACATAAAATGCAAACATCTTATATCCATGGATATCAGAAGAAATTATTGCTTTTATATCAGATAAAAGGTCTTATAACATGAATAAAGTCACAGGCAATTTTATCATGCATTCAGGTAACAAAATAAAAGAAAGGTTGTCATAACATTTAATCATTAAATATCATAGGCTTTCCATACTATCTCAATTTTTCATGATTGAGTTTAGCAGTGAGTGTCAGTAGGCTATTTCATTGCAAAGATATTATGACACCATCCTTCCCAACAGGGCTCACTGCAAAGTGTGCAAAGATAGGAACTCAAATTGCTTTATACCTCATGAACTTAGCAATGCTTAGGGCAAACCAACATTAAAACAAAACCATAGAGGTAAAACTCATACTTTATCAAATAGATCCAATACAGCCTTTCATTTCAGAATCTCCCTTTATCTTTCAGTCCATTCTTACTAATCGGATTATTCTGATTATATTTGAATAGAAAAGTATACCTGAAGGAATGTAGCGAGTGGTGAGCTGTTAGAAATGCTGGAAACAATTTCAGGAATGATACTATGGCACACCTGTGCTAAATGCTGTGTATTTCAGGCAAACTGACTCAAATATGTATTTGACATGGAAACATGAAATATATATTTTTGAATGTTATTTTAAAACCTAATTTGGAGGTAGCATAGAGTCAGAAATGGTTAAACTTCAGGGTAACAAATGAGATGTAATAAGGAAAAAGCACCATCTCCCTCATTCAGAACAGTGCAGTTTGAGATCCACAAGGAACAGCTGGTACAAATGTTTCTGTTCTTAGCAGCTGTTCATTTAAAAAAAAGACAAAAACTCTGCCATTGCCCATAAAACTCTTGTGTCATGTACTATTTATGGGATGAAAGTTTTGGAAACAGCTAACTAACAAACCTCTGCTTTAGCTGTTCTGTAATCAGGAGGAGTGTGAAAGGGAAAACAGAGCTCCCTCCCTGTGGGCATTGTGGGACTACCTGAAGCATGTGGACTGCAGCAGTTCAAGAAAGCAACTCATCACCATCTTTTTAAGGGCAGCCAGGGAAGAGAAATAAAGGGATGACCAGCCACCGAAACCCACCGTATCATTCTTAGAACTTTACTTTAGCAATGTTGTAATATTGGCAATCCTCCAGTCTCCTAGCACATCCTTTCAGTCCAGAGTCTTTAAGATTGTGGCCAGTGCCCCCACACTCTCACCTTTTTCAAAATTCTTGGATGCATTTTATTTGGTCCAGGTACCTTTTCAACTTTAAATGCCAATAGTCTATTTTGAACCATTCAAGTAATAGAGTTTCCTTCTCTGTAACTATGGCCCAGGCAACATCCTCATCTTTTGTAAACTGAGATGCAAAATATTGATTTATCATCTCAGCCATGCCCCCGCCTCCATCGGTATATCCTCTTTTTTTGTTATTTTGATCAGCCCTACTGCTCCTTTACTGTCTTTTATTGTTTCTATGTCTATAGAAGACTTTGGAATTTCCTGTTGTGTGTGCTGCTGACTGTATCCTGACTACTTAACACTCTACCAATTTTTGTTTTATCTGTGAACCTTTTGATTGTACCCTGTATGTTTAGGTGCAAATCATTAATGTATCCCACAAGCAACAAAGGCCCCAGCAGAACCCACTGGAAACAGACTTCTAGTCATAGAAACATCCCTCTCTGTCATTCTCTGCTTCCTGTCTTTCAGCCAGTTTTGGATCCAACATGACACTTGCCTCGAATCCCATAGGCTCCTACTTCCTTGACCAGTAAGAAATATGTTAACAAGGCCTTGTTAAATTCCATGTAGACCACATCAAATGCATTACCGTCATCAACACTCCTGGTTACCTCTTCAAAACATTTGGTAGCTTTATGAATAATGATCTTCCCTTAACAAATCATGCTGACTATCCCTGATTAATCCATGTCTCTCTGAGTGCAGAGATATTCTGCCTTTTCAAATTCTTTCTAATAACTTCCCCATCAATGAGATTAGATTAGATTCTCTACAGTATGGAAATAGGCCATTTAGCCCATCAAGCTCGCACCAAACCTCCGAAGTGTAACACACCTAGACCCATTCCCCTACCCTATATTTACTCCTGACTAATGCACCTAACACTATGGGCAATTTAGCATGGCCAATTCACCTGACCTGCACATTGTTGGATTGTGGGACGAAACCGGAGCACCCAGAGGAAACCCATGCAGATATGGGGAGAATGTCTGTGTGAAGTTTGCACAGTCACCTGAGGTAGGGATTGAATCCGGGTCCCTGGTGCTGTGAGGCAACAGTGCTAACCACTGTGCCACCCCACTGGATCGACTGGCTTGCAATTTCCTGGTCAATCCCTCCCTCTCTTTTTGAATAATGGGTCAAAGGTACCAGGCCCTCAGTCCTCTGTCAGCTCACCTGTGGCGAGAGAAGATTTAAAGCTGATTGAGTGGGGCCCTGAAATCACTTCACTTTGTTCCCTCAAAGCCTGGGATGCATCTTTTAAGCTGGCTCCATGTTTATATCTTTCTCTTTCTCCATGTTAATATCCTCCAATATTTTACACTCGTCCACCCAGATGTCTCTACCATCTTGCGATCAAAACTGGCCTTTCAAATTTCCTGGTTATAGGTTTTCTGACAAGATATAGAAAAAGAGAGAGATAGAAGGGTTAAGTGAGGTTGCAATATTGACCAAGTAATCAATTCTAGTGGTGAAGAGAGATGGTGATTTGGAAGGATCATCAAATGAGGTCATATGAGTTGAAGCAAAAAACACCAAATAAAATGTAGGGGAGGCGATGGCCTAGATGTATTATTGCTGAACGGTTAATGGAGAGACCCAGGTAATGTTCTGGGGACTCAGGGTCATAATCCCACCATGGCAAATGGTGGAAGTTGAATTCAATAAAAATATGGAATTACGAACCTAATGACTACCTGCTTTACTGTGATTTCACACTTTGGTTTTGAAGCAGCTTCACCACCCCTCCCCCACAACAACTGCCACAGTCCTGACTGCCACACAGACCCATCACCGATCTGTCTCTGTCTGAGTCCTCTCTACTCTCACTGCACTTTTTGCCATCATTGCTACTGTTCCTGGATCTCACACACATCCATCCTGGCCTGTCTCATTGCTCCAACTAACCTCATTACAGTTTTACTCAAGTCTGCTGCTGGTTTGCCTGCTTCTCTGCGAGGGTCTGCACTTCACCGCTCCTTTGTGCTAAATGTCTCTTGAATGAGATGTTAAAACATTTATCACATAGTCTTTCTGCTAAGTCAGTGTTTGTACAACAAGGTTAGAATAGCAGCATTTGCACAATTACACAAAATTGAATACATTTTAGGTAGTTCGAGACAAAATGTTTTATTTTGTGTTGCTTTCAACTGAGCAGAGATGAACTGAGCCAGAATGTTATCACTTGATGGGCTTCCATTGATCCGTGTTGGAAGATGCAACCTGTTGATGTCAGATAATAGTGGAATCAAGGTCAGTTCTAACGTGTATGTCATTGACAACATTTGTCAGCACAAGGCTGTATTTTTCTCTGCTGTGCTATTTTAATGGAACATGTAGGGAAATCACTGAGAAGGGCAATCATGCATCTACACTTCTAAGTGTACATTTCTTTCAAATTCCCATTACAGGAAGGTATCCAGCCATTCCTTCACCACCTTCCTGTTTGTAAATAGTTTGGAGGTGCTGGTGTTGGACTGGGGTGTATAAAGTTAAAAATCGCACAACATCAGGTTATAGGAGAAAGTGAGGTCTGCAGATGTTGGAGATCAGAGCTGAAAATGAGGAAGGGCTTATGCCCGAAACGTCGATTCTCCTGTTCCCTGGATGCTGCCTGACCTGCTGCGCTTTTCCAGCAACACATTTTCAGCAACATCAGGTTATAGTCCAACAAGTTTATTTGGAAGCACTAGCTCTTGGCGTGTTGCTCCTTCATCAGGTGGTTGTGGTTCACACATACACCCCCACACTCACACATACACCCCCACACTCACACATACACCCCCACACTCACACATGCACACTCACACTCTCACAGACTTAAACCCTTTTACACTCACACTCATACACATACATACACTCTCTCACAGACATTCATACACCAACCGCCAGTGCCCCCCCCCTCCCCCTCCTCCTGACACACACACCCACATACACATATAAGTTTGTGGGGTGAATTTGTACTTGCAGAATTACATTCAATTTGCTCAAAAACTGCATGAATCCATGTAAGATTCTGTAAATCCCTTTTTAAAATTAGAATCAGTCTGAACATTGGGTCACAGACAGCCTCACACAGGGCACCTCACACTTTTAATGCATTATCTGAGCTGACATGGAACCCATTGTTAAAGTTCACTTGAGAATGGAACTTTGAAAAAGTCCTGGGATTTACATATGAAAGAACTGAAACCAACATGGTCATTCTAAAACATGAGAGGCTTAACAAACAATCCAGGTCTTTTTCAATATATAATTTCAGTCATATCACACTGTAAACTTTTGCTATAAATTCTGTGTCTTATGATCTTATAATCCACAACCACCTGATGAAGGAGCAGTGTTCCGAAATTTACTGCTTCCAAATAAATCTGTTGAATTATAACCTGGCGTTTTGTGATTTTTAACTATTTGTAAATACTTTAGTGATGGGAGGGAGGATGGGGGTACCATGCTTGTAGACTGACGGAGAGGGATAGCACCAGGTCATGGGCAGCAACCACCCCAAGGAATGACGCTAGGAAAAATCAAATATGTCTCTAATAATTATGTCTAATAATTCTTTCCTTAGCTGTACCTCTCTCTTCAAGTTTCACTTACCCCTTTTTCCCAGTCTTATGGAAAGCTCTGATTTGGATTATTTTTCCCCTTTAATGGCACCTTCTCCTTATTTGCAGGCTCCATCAATGAACCTAATGAGCAATACCAATTCCTTTCAGTGGTGTAGACTTTAATGAAAGCCTATCTTGCCTGAGAAATTAGTCAAGGTCCAGGAAAAGGAATCAGAGATGAGGGCAGAATTCATCGTCTGGTTTTCCTCTGGTCTCAAACCTACTTGCAGGAACACTTGTGTCTTGAACCTCAGGTGAAGTGTTGCCAGTTTGACAAGTTGCTGGGGAACTGCCAGTGCTCACAGGACCATATTTAGTAAGAAACAATACTTTCAGGTAGATGAGGGCAAAAGTTGAAAAATTGTTTACATTTTTGTTAGCATCAAACAGTGAAAACAAAATGTCAAGGTTTTATCCTCAATTTACTTAGCTTTCCTATAATGGTTGGTTGCATTAAAAAAAGGCACCTTTGTGACATTGTTAGCTTCTCAATATTGAGATCATCACCTTATCAAAAGACTTCACTCTGAATGGGCACTAGAAAAGCTTACCTGCTGTCTGACTAAGTGCAAAATCTTTAATGATTCCCATAGGAAGGCAATAAGAATTCACCTTTATTTCTCCTTTCATCTGCATGAAAGCCTGGGTTTCTCTGTAAACAGATTTACTAAATGGAAATAACTGAAAAATATGCCAGAGGCATTAATTGTAATGCCCATCACTATGCCTGTAACTTAATCAGGGTTTCAACTTAACACTGCAGTCAAGTAAAAATTTGTTCTTCTGACACTCCCAACTTCAGAGTTGTCAATTCTCACATTTCCAAAGACAATCAACATGTTTTTTTTATGTGAAGAAATATAACCTCTTCCCGTATGTGCCACAATTTAAATAAATGGATTTGTAATCCTTGTCATTGTTGCCTGAAAAAAAATCAGTGATCTGATTTTGGCAGCTTCTTTACTTAAAAGGAGATTGCCGAAGAGTCAGAAAAGATTGTACTTTATGACAATGCTGCATACGTTTTCTCACTCCTAGGATATGGGTGCTTGTAAGACTGGCATTTATTGCCTATACATATTTGACCTTGAAAGAAATGTGGTGAGGTCTCTATAATACCAATAACAACATGCCTTTCTATTGCTCCTTGAACATAGTGAACTCTCCTAATGCACTCATGGGAGTGTTATCAGGACAAAATTTGACACTGGTCTACAAGATATATTAAGATGGGTGACTAAAAGCGAGGTCTAATTAATAGGTTTGAAGTGCTGTGGTCCAAACAGCAAAGGAGCTCTTGCGACATTGTTAGGTATGGAGTTCTTGGAATTTGATTCACAGATGATGTAAGAAATGATGACATACCTCTGTGTTTGTATGCCATGTAACTTGGAGGTGATAATGTTCCATCCAACACTGGTTGAGGTTGTAGTTTTTGGAAGTACTGCTATCGAAACCTTGGCCATTCTGCAGATTGCATGTACTAAGAGCCTCATTACATCAATGATAGACAGAATGGGTTGTGTAACTGGTACATATATATTTTAGGTCAAACAAATTGCCCTGTTCTGGATGCACAAAAACAATCCTCTGATTATCTGATACCAAATTTTATTAGTCTTCCCTTTTTAAAAATGGAAATAATATTGCTTTATGTCACTGCTTTCATTTATATGAATTACAGTTTTGTGAAAATGCTATTATTCCTAACATCCCAATATAATTAAAAACTCAGGTGCATTTTAAAACTTTCACAGGAGAGGCTGCAGATAGAAGAAAATAGCTTTTTCTCCTGTTTTACATATTATAAACCTACCTATTACTACAGTCTGAAAACAATCTTCTTCAAAACTAAACTAAACAGGCACTGACATCTGATCAGACAATATCCTTGATGAGGGAGATCAAAAAGTTTTTAGCCCATTGGATGAAAAAGTATCTGAAGTAGTGAAGGAGAATTCTAAAACAACATTTTGAATCTGAAAAGGTCCTTTACATCCTTTTTCTGCATTACTTATTAACAAGTTAGCTTCCAAGTTAGCAATCTAGGGCAGGATCTTATTGACTCATCAGAAGAGCTGCCTGCTGACTGGGGAGCTGACAACTGACTCGTGCTGCCTCATCTGGGAAGGCCCACAAAGACACAAGCCTGAGTCCAATCGCCACTGGCTAGGCCACCAGATGGCCTTCCCCTGGAATCAAGTCATCAGGGACAGGGTTCTTGCACAGTGGGGAGAAAGTGAGGAGATCAGAGCTGAAAATGTGTTGCTGGAAAAGCGCAGCAGGTCAGGCAACATCCAAGGAACAGGAGAATCGACGTTTTGGGCATTCCTGAAGAAGGGCTTATGCCCGAAACGTCGATTCTCCTGTTCCTTGGATGCTGCCTGACCTGCTACGCTTTTCCAGCAACACATTTTCAGCTCTTGCACAGTGGGAGCTGGCAGTGTTCAGTTTAGTTGAGGGTTTGGAGCTGATGCAGGATAAACACCCCATCCGTGTGAGCCCTGTCACAGCTAAACAGCTGCTTAGGGCCACCAACGGAAGGGGAGGGATTTGGGCAAAGGTGCTAGGGGTCAGCAGTAAAAAGCAGGAGATTCCCCGTCTGTCATTTGCTCCTTTGCAATATCCAGTGGCTCAAGCAGAGTGCCTTCGGTTAAGGTGCATAGCTGGTTCCACACAGAGTTGACAAACTGACCATATTGTATAACTACAGTGCACATTGAAGGTCACAGGTCCACTTACAGTTGGATAATAACAATGGTGGTGGAATGAGGTCCTTAATTGGCCATTTAGAGGCTCCATTTGACAATTGGGTGGGGAGGGTGACCATTGGTCCAGAAATTAAGTCAGCTAGAGGCGGAAAGCAGGAGCGTTAAGGAATACCCCCGTCCCACCGAATTAAATGCCATTCTTGTCTCCAAGCTCACCATCAGGAAGACAAGATTCTGCCCCTGGAATACTAATTCTGATTGAAACGTTCCCCTCTCACCCAGAAATTGTACAAATTCTGTCAAATTCTTATTTTAAAAAAAAGCAAAAGAATTATGGATACTGTAAATCAGAAGCAAAGACAGAAACTGCTGGAAAAGCTCAGCAGGTCTGGCAGCATCTGTGGAGAGAAATTGGGGTTAATGTTTCAGCTCGAGTCATCCTTCCTCAGAACCTGTTGTAGCTAGGAAAATGTTGGTTTACATGCACAAGACAATGTGGGAGGAGTGGGTAGGGGTAAGGAGTAAATGATAGGTGGGGATAGAGCACAGAGAAAGAGAAGAACAGTTAATGAAACAAAGGATTCCCATCCCACCAATCAGAGAGTGAATCGCTATTCATGGGGACTGTTAGTGGCTAACAATGGCTACCCATTGTCAAACTCTTACTGTTGCACAAGTTACAAGTAGGTAACTTTTGACACAAGAGGCACTGAACTTCAATTTTTTACGAATGTATGTCTTAGCTAGGCACAAGATAAATTTACTGAACAGCCTTCACACATTGGCAATGATTGACTTAATATTTTGTGTCTGGCCTGGTAAGCATCTTGTACTTAAGACTAATCATTCTCTTTCAGTATACGGCAGGATAATGACAATGCACGTTTACAAATAATGGCTGAGGAACTGTGCAAATATAATATTACCGGTAGACAAGGTTACTTCACTTTTTCTAGTGATTTTACATATTTAGAAGGCAGTGGTTAGAAATAATTTGAATTAAACAAATACCAATGATCTTTTTAACAGAACTATTTGGATATTCAGACTTTAGCAAAAGGCCCAGAGAGCAATGGTTACTGAATTGCTATCTAATTAGTATCAGATTTATGTCAATTGGCATTGAATCAAACTTTTTCAATGTGGAAAGATCTTTTATGAACTACTTATATCATGCTTTGTAGGTATGGTAGCTCATATTTAGGTGCTTTGGAGACATTTGAGATATTTAGGAAGAAACGGGCTAGATTTTATTCTTGAGGGAATATAAGACCATAAGACCATAAGACACAGGAGTTGAAGTAAGGCTGTTCGGCCCATCGTGTCCACGCCACCATTCAATCATGGCTGATGGGCATTTCAACGCTACTTACCCATACTCTCCCCATATCCTTTAATTCCTTGTGAGTTTAAGAATTTACCAATCTCTGCCTTGAAGACGTTTACCGTCCCGCCTCCACTGCGCTCCGTGGCAATAATTCCACAGGCCTACCTCTCTCTGGCTGAAGAAATGTCCCCTCATTTCTGTTTTAAATTGACCCCCTCTAAGGCTGTGTCCACAGATACTTGTATCGCCACCTGACGGAAACAAATTCCCAGCATCCACTCCCTAAGCCATGCATTATCTTGTAAGTTTCAATTAGATCTCCCCTCAACCTTCTAACCTCTAATGAATACAATCCCAGGATCCTCAGGCATTCATCGTATGTTAGACCTACCATTCCAGGGATCATCTGTGTGAATCTCCGCTGGACACGCTCCAGTGTCAATATGTCTTTCCTGAAGTGTGGGGCCCAAACCTGGACACAGTATTCTAAATGGGGCCTAACCAGAGCTTTATAAAGTCTCAGTAGCACATTGCTGTTTTTACGTTCCAACCCTCTTGAGATAAATGACAACATTACATTTGCTTTCTTGAACACAGACTCAACATGCAAGTCAACCTTTAGAGAATCCTGGACTAGCACTCTCAGATCCTTTTGTACTTTGGCTTTATGAATTTTCTCAATGTTTAAAAATATAGTCAATGCTTGTATTCTTTTTTCCAAAGTGCAAGACCTCGCATTTGCTCACGTTGAATTTCATCAGCCATTTCTTGGATCACTCTCCTAAATTGTCTAAATCTTGCTGCAGCCTCCCCACCTCCTCATTACTACCTGCCTGTCCGCCTGACTTTGTATCATTGGCGAACTTCACCACAATGCCCCCAGTCCCTTCATCCAGATCAGTAATATATCAAGTGATCAGCTGCGGCCCCAACACTGAGCCCTATGGGACACCACTTGTCACCAGCTGCCATTCTGAAAAAGAACCTTTTATCCCAAGTCTCTGCCTTCTGTCAGACAGCCAATCCTCAATCCATGCCAATAGCTTACCTCGAACACTATGGGCCTTCACCTTACTCAGCAGCCTCCCATGAGGCACCTTATCAAAGGCTTTTTATCAATGATATGTAAAAATATTTGTGATAAAATTGATGTGTATGTTTGTGTGTGGGGGAGTGTGGAGGTGTGTGTGTGGGGGTGTGGAGGTGTGTGTATGCATGTTTGTGTGTGGAGGAGTGTGTGTAGTGTGGAGGTGTGTGTGTGGGTTTGTGGAGGTGTGTGTATGTATGTTTGTGCGTGGAGGTGTGTGTATGTGTGGGGGTGTGTGGAGGTGTGTGTTTGTGTGTGTGGGGGGGAGGGGGGAGTGTGTGTGCGTGTGCGCGTGCGCGTGCGCGTGTGTGCGCCATCCACAAGACACATTGTAGTAACTCTTCAAGGGGTTCTTTGACACTCTAGCACAAGTGTGTGACCTCTACTATCTGGAAGGACACTGATAGCAAACACACAAAAACACCATCATCTGCAAGTACCTTCATGTCACTTATCGCCCTGACTTGGAGCTATAGCAACTTTTCTTCACTTTTGCAGGATCAAAAGCTGTGGAATTCATTTCTTGTCAACACTGTGGATGTACCAACAGCACACAAAATGCAGCAATTCAAGATGGTGGCTCATCACTATCTTCCCCAAGGCAATTATGAAAGGATAATAGATACTGACCTTGTAAATCATGTGCACATTGCAGGAATGAAAAATTGTTTCTGTAACTTCCAGCTTCTTCAAGAAGGCTCCAAGTGCATAACTCTTGGGTGTTTTCTGGATTGTGTTCTCCAACTCCAAAATACATGTAACAAAGGAATAAATCAAAATTATTCTCAATTGCATTTTCATTCAATGTCAAAAATTACCAATATTGTGAGAGAGCATTGAAAAGGATAGATTTCAGAAAGTAAAATGGGTTCATTTTCACAGGTGATGTAATTTTGGTGGATCTAGCAAGATAGTAAAGATTTACGTCATTAATAGACATGGTTGTTAGAGTCTGCACAAACAGTATTGTTTTATATGGCTGCATATGGGATCTTGTGTAGGTTTTGCTGATAGAATGGGACCTATTCCAATGGTCAGTTTGTTTCAGTGATCAAGAAACATAGTTATACCAAATTCATATGGACATAATCCTTTGCAATTAGGCAGACACAATTTGTAGCAGAAATGTTAAATGGCTTCTGGTTGATAGTGACATTGCTGCTTCAGCTATGTCTGACCCATGTCTCCACTCCAGGCCCAACTATCAACAATAAATGACACATCAGGCTGATGTGACACATTGATCTGTGCCAGATTACTCAAACTATCCATTCACAAAGTTAAAAATCACACAACACCAGGTTATAGTCCAACAGGTTTATCTGGAAGTACTAGCTTTCGGAGCACTGCTCCTTCATCTGGTGGCTTTGGAGCAGTGCTCTGAAAGCTAGTGCTTCCAATTAAACCTGTTGGACTATAACCTGGTGTTGTGTGATTTTTAACTTTGTACACCCCAGGCCAACACCGGCATCCCCAAATCATATCCATTCACAAAGCTGTGAAAACAAACCAGAATAAAAATGAATAAATTTTGGCCATAGTTCACAATATTCATCCCTGAGATTTCTGTGGCTCAGCAGTTTGAGTGGAATTTCTTGAGAAATTTAACTAAGTAACATATTAATTGTTTCTTGTGCGGTTAATTATAGAGTTTTTAATGCATCTTCAATTAGTTTCCATTCATTTGGCTTGACTAGGTTTAGATTGCACTTTGAAATCGCTCTCTGTGCTGACTGAGATTCTTAAATCCTCAAATACCTTCATTAGGAATAAAGTATCTAAGAAGAATTGACTAATCTATCATAGAGAAAAAGTGCTTAAGTTTTGTCACAACGTAAACATGGTGACACCTTTCAGTCTTGTTCCACAATGGTTTGCACTGTGGTAGCTAGCTCTGTATTGGGCATCATCTGGTCCAGCTCAGAAGCTATACTGTGGCAATGGCAGTTTCAATCACACATTCGGCCACTTTTGCCTCTTCTTGACCAGCATAGCTTTGTATCTCTGTTTTCCTCTTCCAATGCATTTCCAGTCACCACACCAGCAGTGACCGTCACCCAGTTCTCATTTCAATATGTGAAGCTGTTAATTTTGGAAGGGAGGACATACAAGCAAAATGCTATCTAAATGAAGAGAAATGGGAGAAAGCTGCAACACAAAGGGACTTGGGGTGTTGTGCACAAACACAGAATGTAAACACACGGGTGCAGCAGGTAATCAGGAAAGCTAATGGAATGTTGGCCCTAGTTTCAAGGGGGTTGGAGTGTATATGTAGGGAATTTTGAATGTAACTGTGCAAAGTGCTAGTGAGATCACATCTGAAATACTGTGAGCAGTTTTAGTCCCATTATTTAAGGCAAGATATTATTTCATTGGAAGCACTTCAGTGAAGGTTAACCAAGATGGTCCCTCGTATGGAGAGATTATTTTATGGGTAAAGATTAAGTAGGTTGGGACTCTACTCACTGGAGTTCAGAAGAATGACAAGTGATCTCATTGAAACATATAGACTTCTTGATGGGTTTAACATAGCAATACTGAGAGGATGATTCCATTCATGTGAGATTCCAGGACCAGACATCATTGACTCAGAATAAAAGGCCAATTTAAAATTGAGATGAGGAAGAATTTCTTAGATTCAAAGAGTCATAGAGATGCATAGAATGGAAAAAGACCCTTTGGTCCAACCCGTCCACGCCGACCAGACATCCTAACCTAATCTAGTCCTACCTGCCAGCACCCGGCCCATATCCCTCTAAACCCTTCCCATTCATATACTCATCCAAATGCCTTTTAAATGTTGTAATTGTACCAGCCTCCACCTCTTCCTCTGGCAGCTCATTCCATACACACAACACCCTCTGAACGAAAATGTTGCTCCTTAGGTCCCTTTTAAATTTTTCCACCCTCACCCTAAACTTATGCCCTCTAGTTCTGGACTCCCCCACCCCAGGAAAAAGACCTTGTCTATTTACCCAATCCATGCTCCTCATGATTTTATAAACTTCTATAAGGTCACCCTTCAGCCTCCAACGCTCCAGGAAAAATAGCCCTAGCCGATTCAACCTCTACCTATAACTCAAATCCTCCAATCCTGGCAACATGGATGGTAAATCCTGGTAAATGGATGGACTGGAGAGCTTGCCATATGAAGAAAGGTTGAATAAGCTCAGACTTTTCTCTCTGGAGAGAAGGAGAAGGAGAGGATACCTGATTGAGGTATACAAGATAATGAGTGGAATAGATAGAGTCAATAGCCAGAGACTTTTCCCCAGGGCAGGATTGACTGATACGAGGAGTCATTGTTTGAAGGTGTTAGGAGGAAGGTATAAAGGAGATATCAGAGGTAGATTCTTTATGTAGAGAGTTGTGAATGCATGGAATGCATTGTCAGCTGTCGTGGTGGAAGCAGAGTCATTGGGGACATTTAAGTGACTGCTCGACATGCACATGGATAGCAGTGAGTTGAGGGGTGCATAGGTTAGGTTATTATATTTTACATTAGGATTAAACCTCGGCACAACATCGTGGGCCAAAGGGCCTGTTCTGTGCTATACTATTCTATGTACTAAATCTTTTCTGAACTCTTTCAAATTTTACAACATCTTTCTGATAGGAGGGAGACCAGAATTGCACACTATTTTCCAAAAGTGGTCTAACCAATATCCTGTACAGCCGCAACATGACTTCCCAATTCCTATACTCAATGCTCTGTCCAATAAAAGAAAACATACCAATGCCTTCTTCACGATCCTATCTACCTGCAACTCCACTTTCAAGGAACTATGAACCTGATCTCCAAGGTCTCTTTGTTCAGCAACACTCCCCAGAACCTTACCATTAAGTGTATAAGTCCTGCTCCAATTTGCTTTTCCAAAATGCAGCACCTCACATTTATCTAAATTAAACTCCATCTGCCACTCCTCAGCCCATTGGCCAATCTGATCAAGATCCCATTGTACTCTGAGGTAATCTTCTTCACTGTCTGCTGCACCTCCAATTTTGGTGTCATCTGCAAACTTTCTAACCATACCTCCTATATTCACAGCCAAATCATTTGTATAAATGATGAAATGCAGTGGACCCAGCACCTGTTCTCTCCGAGGGTTGTGATTCATTGGAGCTCCTCTTCACTGAGAGCTGTGGGGGTAGAGTCCTTATGTATACAGTCAGTTCTTCTATAACATGATGGTTGCGTTCTTGTGCATTATAGAAAATTATGCTTTGGAAACAACACTTATTGTTGGTGATGTAATTGTGTTACAGCCAACACATGTTTTAAAATTTGCACGGTTTACAAATACAAATCTCTAATCACGTTACAGTGAATTTGCGTTGATGAAATGCGCATTATAGCAGAACGACCTGCATTTACTGCTGTGGTAAGTAGATCCTAGATGAGTAAGGCCGTGAAGGATAATGGGAGAAGGGCAGGAAAGTGGGCAAGAGCAGCATTGAACATGATCCTATTGAATAGCAGAGCTGGTTGGAGTGGCCGAATGGCCTACCTCTGTTCTATTTCTTATATCGTAAATATTCGCTATCTACATATATCGTTTGTTGATGTTCTGGTAGTGGAGGGATGGACATCCAACAGATTGTGACTCCAGTGACCAATTCACCATATGGAAGATCTTTGGGTACCCGGCCATCATCAATCTGATGAACACATCTGAACCAGCACAGACATCAGTGGGTTAGCAGTGAGTGTATGCTGATGGAATTAGCAAGCTCAGATGACCTTGGCCTGTCAAGAGATGCTGAGGATATGTCTGAGAGAGTGAAGGTTACAACCGATCAATCTTTTCTCAAGCCCAGATGTTACCACTGTAGAGGACGTGGACTGGGTAACCTCTCTGTTTAATATTTCTCAGCCACTTTACTGTTGTTGTGCATTCTCTTACTCAGCTTGATGTTGCAGCTGCAGCTTTTGCAATGCACGAATTGATTTCAGCATCAAGTGATTGAGGAGTTCTAACATTAATCTCCAGTGTCACATCGTTCAATGCTGATAGGTGGCAATACAGCAGTATCCTGGACAATGACCTGTAACCTCCTGATGCTGATGGTAAATACAACATCTTAATGAGCATGCAGATATGTTCATTTGTTACTGGAGGTGTTCCTCAGGATAGAATGCTTGTGTGACATAATTAGCATAGAGCAACTCTCTGAATGTTGCTTCAACAAAGCTTGACAAAATTCAAACATTGATCAAATATTCGACCAACAAACTTTGCAAGACCAAGAGACCGTTTAACAGTGAAACAAAATACAAATATTCACTTGGCAGTACAGAATTTGAGTGTTACTGAGAAAGGACACATTTTATTCAAGCTTTTCATTTTGCACTGTTCAGGACAATTTGTGATAAGACTGATTGAAGAGGAAAACAAATGTTTATACTGCATGAGAGGAGAATGCCAATTGTTTAGCAAAGGGACTTTTGTTGGTAGAATGCTTTCTTTCATTGATACCTGAGAAAGAGCTAATAGTATTCTAAAGCAATTCTACTATTTGACCATTCAGTGTAGGCACTTTGGAATGATGGCATAGACCAAACCGTACATTTGGGCTTGTTCATGCCGAGGAACTCCAACATTTTTCTTTCTAGGTCTCAGAGGTGATGGGAAAACAGGTTGGTCTGGAATGAGTGATGTGGATCTGAAGGTACTTCTAACACAGCTTTTATTGCAGGTGGATCAAAGGACTTCACTCTTATTGGGACTGACATTCCCTGAGAGTGCCACATGTCTGTCAGCTTGGTTGCTCCATCATTTTGGCACCTCCATTCTCGCTATCTCCACACTCTCTCCAATGCTTCAGGATCAAGAAACTTTTCCTTTCTTCCTCTATTGAAGAGGTCTCCAACTCCTCCATGTCTGTATCTGGCACTTCCACCTTCCTTTTCTGTTCAAGGTTGTACAGTGTACAGCAGACCATGATAGTGGGGATCTTATTGAAATGCATACTATAGCACTTCACCAAAGCAGTCACCTCATCTTCCGCAGTCCAAATCCCCATTATTGCCCTTGTTATGGCATTTACTCTATTGAACCTTCACTCCATTGGGCTTTGTTGGTACCACAGAGATTTCATGAGCAAGAAGGTATCAACTTTACTCAAGGAACTGCCCCTGCAGTGCTGAGCGAAAGTAAACCAGTAGTGGCACCTGAGTGTGCGTGATGATGTAAGAGAACTCCCCGGGAAGGGAACGCACATTTTTTTTGTGGTGATCACACACCAGCTGCTAATTGAGAGACTGAAAATGCTTTGAGTTTATGAATTTGGTAACAAACGTTGCATTATCCCAGGGAGTTCATGGTATGCAATCAATTTCTCTCTCTATGTGTGGAAGTCCAGTGATGGCAGTGGAACTTAGAGCTATGGCTGCACAACTCTCAGGGTTTGTGGTGAATTGCACAAAATTATTGGCTTTTCTAAACAGGGAATTGGGGACTTCCACTGTGCTTGTGTGAGTGGTTGTTAACAAGATTCTGCATATCTCCCCATTGGAGCCTTGGAAAGACCTCAGTGCCTCAGTAGCTATTATAGCCCCAAGTAGAAAAAACTGGCAAGTCAGTTAAATGGTCTTTACTTCCTGGTTCTAATGTTGAGCTGATCCTCCTTCAGCAATCCAAGCCTTTGAGATTCAGATGTCTTCCTTTGGGTGCTTCACTGGTCTGTAAGAAGTACAGAGTGACTGACTAATCTGGAAAATATAATTGATTTATCAATTCAGATAGCAACTGTTGCAGGAAAAATAACTGGCTTTCTTTAGGTTTAAACTGAGACTTTGATTGTAGAGAACAGGCAGCTTCTGGGCTGGGAGAAGATCTGCACACTTCTCTCTCTCTCTCTGTCGCTCTGTAACTTGTTTCCATCTGGAACCAGCTCAGCTCCCCAATAGCCAATCACACAGCTGTTGGCAAGCGAAGAGTTTCTGACAATCTGTCACTGTCATTCATCAACAGACCAATCAACGTCTTGTTGCCAACAAGAGTTAGGTGCTGACCTATCGCATTTCCAATGCCCCTCCCCCAAGTCCCTCCTCCCTACCTTTTATCTTAGCCTTCTGGACACACTTTCCTCATTCCTGAAGAAGGGCTTATGCCCGAAACGTCGATTCTCCTGCTCCTTGGATGCTGCCTGACCTGCTGCGCTTTTCCAGCAACACATTTTCAGCCAACAAGAGTTACACCTGTATGTACCTTCAGCTCCAGTTTGTCTGCCATCTGAACTTCAATTATTGCTTGTTTAAGCAATTGTTTACAGTGACAGTCATGACTGTCAGATTCTGTACTTTCAGAAATGCAGCCAGACTTTCAAGCACCTTTTTTAAACTGTTCTTTCTCATTTTAGTTCACAGTTTTTAAAAACACAAAAATAAAAAAGACAGTCTCCTTGCAAGATCCAACAATGTTTTATTGCCAAAATGAAAAAAAGGAATGGAATTCAAAATTAGAAGTCAGGATTTGGAGCTTTTAAATATCTGGGGTTGCATATTAGTCAGAGTAAGTTGTGTATGAACCTGAACCATAATATCCCCTAAAGAATATTAATATACTCCCCATAAATCTGGCTACATTGACTTGACAACCAAAGAAGACACAGATCAGTTGCGAAGCTTAACTGTGCAATTATAGTGGCAATGCACACAGAGTAGACCAGATGCAAAGTATGATGTATTCAAGTTAAGCACCTTGCTGAAATATGTGACCATTGTGAAAGGGCTGAAAACAAATAACTTATTCTTACTTTCCTTCTGTGGAAGCTCAGACAGCGTCAAGGCTTTGTGTCTGACGCAGGTTTCTCCCTGGGCAGGGCAGAGGGAGCTGAGTTTGTGCTCCTGTCAGCTGTGGTGAAGGAGGGAGGCTAACTTAAATGGAACATGTGCACATTTTGTTGGGTCATTCAAATTTAAAGGCATTTTTTTCCACTCCAAGTGAGGATTTGCACATATTTCATTGGATGGTGAGGATTTTGCTATCATTTCCAAGGCTGTAGTGGGGGATTGGAAGATGGAGGCAAAACAATTAAATAAAAGAAAATTCAATGTAGAGGCATGAAAGAGAATGTGTGAGCAAGTGTTTAAATGGTTTAAACCTCTCTTCCTGTTGTAGGCAAAGTTGGAAGTTGCAGGTTGGTGTGAATCATTATCCATGTGACACCATAGCATAACCATAGGGAATGGCTGGTACATTGATGAATGCATTCAGTGTATCCTAGTATCCTGAGGAAAGCTGTTGAAAGGAAAAAAATGTGTGAATCAAAAACTTCCTTTCTACATGTGCAAATGTAACAAGACCTGGGCATTATCCTGGCTTGGGCTGATAAGTGGCAAATAGCAATCAGGTCGAAGAGTATGGTGCTGGAAAAGCACCAGTCAGGCAGCATCTGAGGAGCAGGAGAGTTGACATTTTGGACATTCCTGATGAAGGGATTAAGCCCCAAACATCAACTCTCCTGCTCCTCAGACGCTGTCTGACCGGTTGTGCTTTCCCAGCGTCATACTCTTCGACTCTGATCTCCAGCATCTACAGTCCTCACTTTCTCCTAGCAAATAACATTCACAACACAAATACCAGACAGTGGCCATCTCCAATAAGAGTCAATCTAATCATCATCTCTTGACATTCAATGGCATTACCATCACTCAAGGTGGCTCACAGGAGGCTGTTAAATAAGATGAGAGCCCAAGGCATTAGGAACCAGGTACTGGCATGGTTGGTGGATGGGCTAACTGGCAGAAGGCAGAGAGTGCGGACCATAGCATAGAATCCCTACAATGTGGAATCAGGCTATTCAGCCCATCAAGTCCACACTGACCCTCTGAACAGCATCCCAGCCAGACCTACCCTATCCCTGTAACCATGCATTCCTCATTGCGAACCCACTTAACCTGCTCCTCTTTGGACTGTGAGAGGAAACTGGAGCACCTGAAGGAAACCCATGCATACACGGGGAGAATGTGCAAACTCCACACATATAGTCACCTGAGGCTAGAATTGAACCTGGGTCCCTGGTTCTGTGAGGCAGCAGTGCTAACTACTGAGCTACTGTGCCAATGGCAACTAGTGACTAGTGGAGTTCTGCAGGGGTCAGTGTTGAGACCACAACTATTCACGTTATACATTAATGATCTGGACGAAGGAACTGAGGGCATTGTTGCTAAGTTTGCAGATGACACAAAGAAAGGTGGAGGGACAGATAGTGTTGAGAAAGCAGGGAGGCTGCAGAGGACATGGACAGGCTCAGAGAGTGGGCAAAGAAGTGTTGGGAGGTGGTGAATCTGTAGAACTCATTGCCACAGAGGGCTGCGGAGTCCAAGTCATTGAGTGTATTTAAGGCAGAGATAGGTACGTTCTTGATTGGTAAGGGGATCAAGGGTTATGGGTAGAAGGCAGGAGAATGAGGCTGAGAAACATATCAACCAGGATCAAATGGCCCAATGGGTTGAATAGCCTAATTCAACTCCCATATTTCACTGTGTTATCACTGAATCCCCCACTATCAACATCCTGGGGATTATCATTGACCAGAAACTCAATAGGGTTTGTCATATTAATACAGTGGCTACAAAAGCAAGTCAGAGGCTAGAAATGCTGTGGCGAGTAACCCACTCCTGACTCTCCAAAACCTGTCCACTATCTACAAGACACAAATTAGGAGTGTGATGGAATGCTCCCCACTTGCCTGGATGAGTGCAGCTCCAACAACACTCAAGAAGCTTGACACCAACCAGGATTAAGCAGCCTGCTTGATTGGCACCACATCCACCATCATTCACTCTCTTCACCATTGCCACTCAGTAGGTGCACTTTGTCCTAACTACAAGATGCATTGCTGCAATTCACCAAAAATCCTTGCACAACACCTACCAAACCCATGGTCATTTCCATCTAGGGCAGCAGATACATGCGAACACCAGCCCCTGCAAGCTCCCCTCCAAATTACTCACCATCTTGACTTGGAAATATATTGCCTTTCCTTCACTGTCACTGGGTCAAAATCCTGGAACTAACTGGGCGTCATGGGTCATGCACTGCAAGTTCAAGAAGGCATCTTAGCATCACCTGCTCAAGGACAAATATGGGCGGACAATAGCTGCTGCCTAGCCAGCAACTCCAATGTTCCATGAGAGAATAAAGGAAAAAAAAACTGGTAATTGCATTAATCCTGACAAAGATGGCCACTGTCATATGCATGATGCATCTATGGATATCTGACCAATGATTAGGTATATTATTAGCAGTAGTGACTTAGAAGGTTCCTGTAAGATTAAAGGTTTATTTTCATAAAGGCTTTCATGCTCACAGAAACATTCAAACACAAAGTGTCTGCCAATTGTCTTCTGTCCCACAGAGTTGGTGCAGCTAAATGGCTGAATAATTTGTGTGAAACAGACACAGTAAAGAAAATGCTGAGAACTTTTTTTTAATCCATTCACAGGATGAGGGCATTGCTGGCTACTTCAGTATTTATTGCCCATCCCTAATTGCCCAGACAACCATATCACTATGGATCTGGAACCACATGTCAGTCAGACATATAGAATAGCACTTTTCTTCCTTTGAGAACATTTGTGAATCAGATGGGTTTTTTCCCCTGACAATCAGCAATGGATTCATGGTCATCATTAGACCCTTAATTCCTGATTTTCATTGAATTCAAATTCCACCATCAGCCATGGTGGTGTTTGAACCCTGGTGTTCAGAGCATTTCCTGGGTCTCTGGATTAATAGTCTCATGATAATACCACTAGGGTGTTACAACTCACTCGTTGAATCAAAAGCAAGGATGAAACTTTAACCCAAAATTGAAATGGGATTTTCACCTCTTAAGCAAGAATGCCTCAAGATGGATTACATCTGTAAGTGAGAACTTACATCGGTTACTAGTGCAGCCTTATGAAACCTCAGCATTTGGTAGTGCTGCAAACTGTGGTGAACTGGGAATGAAATTCACAACAAACACATTGAGATTCATACCCTGGTGTGATTTCCAGTCTGAAAATTTGGAGATTATATCAAGTTAAAAATCACACAACACCAGGTTATAGTCCAACAGGTTAATTTGGAAGCCCTTGCTTTTGGAGCGCTGCTCCTTCATCGGTTGGTTGTCAGGTGGCAGTACTCTGAAAACTAGTGCTTCCAAATAAACCTGTTGGACTATAACCTGGTGTTGTGTGATTTTTAACTTTGTACACCCCATTCCAACACTTGCGTCCCCAAATCGAGATTATATCAGCTGATGTGGTCTGCCAGTATAAAAATAAAGAGACTTTTAGCTTGGGATGTGCTCATAGTAGATTCAAAGTGATTTGTACATTTGGTCCAAGTTTAAAATGAAGAATAAATAACTATTCTGTTGGTGTGCTGGAAGAAAATGTGCCTATGACTAAGGAGGAAATGTTGAAATTCACTGATATCCTCTGAGTATGATATTATTATTGTTTCCACATTTTAACTCATTATTGTCAGTAAATTAAGCTATTCTCTTTAAATTAGATCAAATTGTAGTGCTGCATTTTACCAGTTTGTGAACCATAAATGAACTGTTAACCATTGGTTGAAAGTCTGGCTTAGGCTTCTACTGGAAGTAAAGGAAGCAAAATTGCATGCATGACAAAACAGGCAAAAGAGCCACATATTCCAGAAATTAAATGCAATGTTTTTCTTCAAAGACCATTAAAAAATACAGAAGCACATTATTGGTCTCCAGTTAAGAAAAAAACCCTTCATCTCTGTATAAAATTACAAAGCTTGCATAAACGTGACAAGAGAAAATCAACAAAATATCCCATGTCTTACTTGGCATGAAATAATGCATGAAATGGTTTATTAACTTTAATAAGGAGGATCAATTGATGTTGGCACCTATTCAACAGTGGAAAGAACAGCTGGGTAAGGTGGGGCACTGGGTCCTGAAAGGCCCTCCAAAACTTTAAAAAGCAGAAGAAAGATCTAAACAACTGAATCTTTTGTTTCTTGGAAGTTGATTAACAATAAACATATGATGTATTTTAATGTATAGACATCAAACATATGCAAAATAAATTAGCCAGACATAGGGACACTAGTGAAAATATATTTTCTATAGTGTTTTGTTAATACTTTTAGGCTTTAATTTTGCTCTCTTCATTATTCTTGGGTACTAGTCATTCAGATCTTAGCAAAAGTAGTCCATGATGTGAACATGCTAGCTCTCTGTGTTAATTTTGCTCTTTTGGTGCATAGCCTTAAACTTAGAAATAGAAGCAGATATCCAACTGCTGCTGAAGGTCTCTCGGTGAGAATAGTTGATCCGCATATAGATCTGCGGGTCTCCAGACAGAATTGTACTAATCATAGTCTAGACTCCTTTTTCTCATTACCTATTCCTTGGATTCCGCCTTTCTTGGATGAACTATCACAACTAAATCTCATAGCACTTGGAGCATGCCATAACAGATGCTGTGAAATCTCTCTTCATGTACCTGTCTGTTTGTGCATTATCAATACTTAGTCCTAATGTGTCAATACTATTCCCAGACAAAGCCCAAAATCTGGAATGATGGGCACATCTTTGATTGGTCTTTGTCCATCAATGAAGAAGTAAGCAACAGGCTGTCTCATGTTGCAATCAGTGGCTCTGTTGATAATCTTCACACATTGTTAGCAATGCTTCAGGAACTGATGCTATTCCAGCTGAAGACGAAAAGGACTGAAGTGAATAGCAAGACAGGAAGCTCTCTGAATTCTTTCAAGGAACCATCCCACAAGAATACACAGATACCTCCATCATTCACCTGTATAAGCAGTGAGGAACCACAAAACTGTGACAATCATAAAGAAAACTAATTCCTTTCCATTGCTGACAATTCATTACTATAAATTTTTTTTGAAATGTTTAGTGGAACATCTCAATGAGGACCTTCTGTCTGAGACTCAGTGTGGTTTCAGAGATGGTTAAAGGACCATTGACATGTGCTAATCATTAGCCCAAATCAGATCTTGCTGCAAATGGGCATTGACTTATTCAGTACTGAAGGAGTTGCGAGTGGGGCTGAACATTATGCAATCATCAGCAAGCATTGCCACTTCTGACTTTTACTGACCCTGAAATTATTTTCCAACCTCATGTTTTTACCATCCCCAAGTCTGTCTATTTCCACCTTTGCACACCACTAAGCTTTACCCTAGTCTCAACTCATTTACTGCTGAAATCTCTAGAATTTATTATTCCAACACACTCCTCGTTGATCTCCCACTTTCTAACCACTGTAAACTTCAGGTCATCCTGGATGGTCTACATCTGGGTCAAACTGGAACCAATGCCCTAAAGGGTGCTTTTGCTAATGCTGTTGGGAAGGGTTTAAACTAATATGGTAGTGGAATGGGAATCGAATGAAGAGGTTAGCAGACAGTAAGGAGATAATAACTAAAGCCTGTAAGGAACTAGATAATGACGTCAGCGTGACTAAGTGGAAGAGTAGGCAGGGAACAGATGATGAAAGCAAAGGGACTTTTATTGCAAGAAGTGTAGTAGGTAAGGCAGATGAACTTAGGACTTGGATTAGTACCTGGGAGTACGATGTTATTGCTATTACAGAGACTTGGTTGAGGGAAGAGCATGATTGGCAACTAAATATCCCCAGATATCGATGTTTCAGGCAGGATAGAGAGGGAGGTAAAGGGGGGGGAGAAGTTGCATTACTGGTCAGAGAGGTTATCACAGCTGTACTGAAGGAGGGCACTATGGAGGACTCGAGCAGTGAGGCAATATGGGCAGAGCTCAGAAATAGGAAGGGTGCGGTAACAATGTTGGGGCTGTACTACAGGCCTCCCAATGGTGAGCGTGAGATTGAGGTACAAATATGTAGAGAGATCATGGAAAGATGGACGAGCAACAGGGTGGTGGTGATAGGAGATTTTAATTTTCCTAACATTGACTTAGTCAAGATTAGTGTGGTGCTGGAAAAGCACAGCAGGTCAGGCAGCATCCGAGGAGCAGGAAAATCGATGTTTGGGAAAAGCCCTTCATCAGGAACCCTGCTCCTCGGATGCTGCCTGACCTGCTGTGCTTTTCCAGCACCACGCTAATATTGACTCTGATCTCCAGCACCTGCTGTACCCACTTTCGCCCTGGGATTCACTTGGTGTCAGAGGTCTAGATGGAACAGAATTTGTAAAGATCATCCAGGAGGGTTTTCTAGAGCAGTATGTAAATAGTCCAACTCAGGAAGGGGCCAGGTGGATGAAGTTTCAGTGTGGGATTACTTTGGGAATAATGGTCACGATTCCATAAGTTTTTGGATACTCATGGACAAAGACGAGAGTGGTCCGAAAGGAAGAGTGTAAACTAAGGGAAGACCAACTATACCAAAATTTGGCAGGAGCTGGGAATGTGGATTGGGAGCAACTGTTTGAAGGTAAATCCACATTTGATATGTGGGAGGCTTTTAAAGAAAGGTTGATTAGAGTGCAAGAGAAACATGCGCCTGTGAAAATGAGGGATAGAATGGCAAGATTAGGGAACCATGGATGACAGGTGAAATGGTGAGATTAGTTAAGAGGAAAAAGGCAGCTGAAGACAGATGAATCTTTGGAAGAATATCGGGAATGTAGGACCAATCTAAAATGAGGAGTTAAGAGGGCTAAAAGGGGTCATGAAATATCTTTAGCAAACAAGGTTAAGGAAAATCCCAAAGCCTTTTGTTCATATATGAGGAGCAAGAGGATAACTAGAGGAAGGGTTGGTCCATTCAAGGACAAAGGAGGAAAGTTATGCGTGGAGACAGAGAAAATGGGTGAAATTCTTAATGAGTACTTTGCATTAGTATTCACTGAGGAGAGGGACATGACGGATGCTGAGATTAGGGATAGATGTTTAATTACTCTAGGTCAAGTTGGCATAAGGAGGAAGTGATAGGTACTCTAAAAGGCATTAAGGTGGACAAGTCCCCAGTTGAGAGTGTGGTGCTAGAAAAACACAGCAGGTCAGGCAGCATCCGAGGAGCAGGAGAATCGATGTTTTGGGCATAAGCCCTCCATCAGAAATGAGCATACATAAGGTTTAGGCGACTGAAGACAGATGAAGCTTTGGCAGAATATTGGGAATGTAGGACCAATCTGTAGGATAATCAGGACAAGTCCCCAGGACCAGATGGGATCTATTCAAGGTTACTGAGGGAAGCAAGAGAAGAAATAGCTGGGGCCTTATCAGATATCTTTGCAGCATCCTTGAACATGGGTGAGGTCCCGGAGGACTGGAGAATTGCTAATGTTGTCCCCTTGTATATGAAGGGTAGTTGGGACAATGCAGATAATTATATACCGGTGAACCTGATGTCAGTGGTAGGGAAGCTGCTGGAGAAGATACTGAGGGATAGGATCTATTTACATTTGGAAGAAAATGGGCTTATCAGTGATAGGTCCCATAGTCTAGTGAGGGAAGGTCATGTCTTACCAACTTCATAGAATTCTTTGAGGAAGTGACAAAGTTGATTGATGTGAGAAGGGCTGTAGATGTCATATACATGGGCTTCAGTAAGGCGTTTGATAAGATTCTCCATGGTAGGCTGATGGAGAAATTGAGTTGCATGGGGTCCAGGATGTACTAGCTAGATGGATAAAGAACTGGTTGAGCAATCCGAGGCAGAGTAGTAGTAGAAGTGAGTTTCTCAAAATGGAGAACTGTGACCAGTGGTGTTCCACAGGGACCTATACTGGGACCACTGTTGCTTGTGATATACACTGTACATAAATGATCGGGAGGAAGGTGTAGGTTGCCTCACTAGCAAGCTTGCAGATGGCATTAAGATTGGTGGAGTATCTGATAGTGAAGGGGACTGTCAGACAATGCAGCAGAATATAGATAGACTGGAGAGTTAGGCAGAGAACTGGCAGATAGAGTTCAATCCAGTCAAATGCGAGGTGATGCATTTTGGAAGATCCAATTCAAGAGCGAACTAAATAGTAAATGGAAAATCTCTGGGGAAAATTGATGTACAGAGAGATCTGGGTGTTCAGGTCCATTGTTCCCTTAAGGTGGCAACACAGGTCAGTAGAGTGGTCAAGAAGGCATACAGCAAACTTTCCTTCATTGGACTGGGTTTTGAGTAAAGAGTTGGCAGGTCATGTTACAGTTGTATAGGACTTTGGTTCAGCCATATTTGGGATACTGCGTACAGTCCTGTTTGCCACATTACCAAAAGGTTGTGGATGCTTTGGAGAGGATGCATGTTGTCTGGTATAGAGGGTGTTAGCTATGAAGAGAGGTTGTGTAGTTTAGGATTATTTTCATTAGAAAGATGGAGGTTGAGGGGGGTCCTGATTTTAATCTACAAAATCATGAGAGATGTATACACAGGGTGGATAGCAAGAAGCTTTTTCCCAGAGTGGGGGGGACTCAATTACTAGGGGTCAGGAGTTCAAAGTGAGAGGGGAAACGTTTAAGGGAGATACACGTGGAAAGTTCTTTACGCCGAGGGGGTTGGGTGCCTGGAACGCATTGCCAATGGAGGTGGTAGAGATGGGCATGATAGCATCATTTAAGATCTATCCAGACAGATACAGAAATGGGCAGGGAACAGAGGGATACAGATCCTCAGGAAATAGGCAACAGGTTTAGATAGAGGATCTGGATTGGCGCAGGCTTGGAGGGCCGAAGGGCCTGTTCCTGTGCTGGAATGTTCTTTGTTCTTTGTCCTTGTTCTTATCCAGAACTCAACTGTCTGTGTCTTAAATTGCACCAGGTAACTTTCTTGTCTCTCCTCTGTGTTTTCTGACTCCTGGCCAAGCAATGTGTTGATTTTAAAATTCTCATCCATGTTTTCAAATTCTTCCATAGCCTTGTTCCTCTCTGCCTCTGTGGTATCGTTCAACACCACAATTCACCATGCTCTGATCTATGGCTGCTCCAATTCTGGTGTCTTGTGGATTCCCAATTATAATTGCTTCACCATTGGTGGTCATGTCTTCCATTTTCGAGTCCCCGAGTTCTGGAATTCTTTTGTAGATCTTTCCCCCTTTTCGCCATCCGTAGTTCCTATAAGACACTTCTGAAAACCACCATCTTTGACCTATCTTTTGGTCATCTAACCTAATATTTCCACATGTAATTCAGTGTTACATTGACTTATAACACTCCTATGAAGTACTTTGGGATATTTCGTGGTGCTAAGACAAAATAAAGGATTTCTTTGGAGACATATTTTGGATCTCACAGCTGGCTGTGCACAAGTACATTTCACAATTGACTGATGCCATGTTTTCCAATTATCCCCATTTAGCTGCTAACAGTGCCCTGTCAGAATGAGAGAATACAAGGGTTTGCAGTTTTGGATGGCTCCCTACATCTGTAAAGTATCATTGACTGCACAAATGTAGCAAGCAAGTCAAAGACATGTGGCAATCACTCCCCGGCAGTTAGGAGTGTTCAGGAACTATAAATCTTCCACTCCATTAATGTGCAGCTGGCCTTCAAACATAAATGATGGTTATACAGGTGTGCGCAAGATTCCCAGGAAGCTACCATGATACTTTTGTTCTGCTCCATTTCACTCTCCTTGATCTCACCTCAAACAGACTGGCAATACAGAGACAAGGTCCTCCCACTTCAAACTTGGCAGATAACACCCAGAAGGATATTCAACCACAAAGATCCAAGCAGAAATATGAAAGCCATATGAAAACTGTTTGTGTCACCGAGTAGGCAACTGGCTTAATGTACTTCAGGTGTCTTGTAATACGTGGATCTGCTCTTCAGCAAACATTAGCCAGGACGTCCAAACTGGTTGTAGTACATTGGACTTCACAGAACGCTGCATGACAACAAAACTTGCAACTTCAGCGACAACGCGATGCAGAGTTTAGAGGAGGAGGAGGAGGAGGAGGAGTGGGAATGAAACAATGCAGTGAAAGCTGCACACGTTCCTGCTCTGGATGCCTCATTCATTGGGGTGGGGTCCAATTAGATTTCCATCTGGCAGCCACATGCTAAATCCATCTTCCTCCTGGATGAAACAATCATAAAATCAATTAAGCATCCCTTTCATTGCCAGTCATTACTCGGAATTAAATTTGTCATATATCGCAAGTGAAACTTTCAGGCAGCAACCATTAATGGGCAACAGACTCATGATAAAAATCAAATAATATTAATGTGGCACAAATAGAGACTTCATAACCTAATTGAGGAAATATTAACCTCTGTAATTTCATGCCAATATAAATCTTTACTTTTCTTAGTACTCCCCTATGCTACAACTCCAGTGATATCGAGAGCAGATATAGAGGAAGGCTTTGATTGCTAATTGTACTTGTCTAATATCTTCTGGGTTTTTGGAGCATTAGAGTGCCATGCTGCACTGACACATGCAGAAACAGACTTAACCAGTGGAAAACAAAGCTGCTGTGTAGTACTGACTGAGCAGTAGTGAGGAAATGGGTGAGAAATGAAAATGCTTTGATCTGAGTCCTCACCACCACTTCCCCTTTAACCAATGTGCTCCACACCACCATTCTAACAATGAGGCAGGGGGCTCCACCCTGTACATCAATAGGATGATAACCAGCCAAGTTTAGAGTTTCATTTATCCTTCTACATTGTCAATCATGGTATTGCAAACCATTAGTGAGGACTTGCATTTGTCATATTTGTGGCCACTCTTTCCACAGGTGAAGTTATGATTGCAAAGGCTAAAGCATATGTCCACAATGTGGTTGGAAAGTGTGCCAATACATTGCGTGTTTTTTTCTCCTGCTCTTGAGATGTTCTCCCTGTTGATAGCCACTGAACTGCACACTCTTCACTGGTGTCCTGGCCTTTACTGTCTACTCTTATGCTGTTGTGATGTGTGAAATCCAACTTTCTGCTTTACTCTTCCACTGAAGCATGCATGGCTGAGCTTCTGCATATGCTCTACGAGTACTGAAATTTAAGGAAGTCTTTGATTAGTAATGGGTTGAAGGATTATGGGGAGTGGGAAGGAAAGTGGATTTGAGGCTGAGATCAGAAATGATCATACCAAATGGGGGAGAAGGATTGAGGGGATGAATTGCCTCCTCTTGCTCCTAGTTTGTATGATGCCTACCCAGAGCGAGTGATCTCTTCTGAGGGACTATTGTTGTCATCCTGAAACACCTCCTTGAAGGTCCTGTGGAAGATTTAAGACATGAATAAAAGGTGCCCTGTAAGAATGTTACACAATCATATTTTGGTTGCTGCTGCCATCAAATAAACATCAGGGGTTGCTTTATGCCATGTGGCTGTGTAAGTTGCAATGCAGTCGCCAAGAGGCTCCCATTTCTCCATGCTGATGCCAGCATACGCACCCTCAGCAGCATCTTCTCTGCCCGTGTTAACTGTGAAATCAGTAAAGGACCACCTCCAGTTCCTTGCATTTTCTAAGTGTTTTGAGCTTTCTACTGCAAAGAGGCAGGAAAAAGAGAACTATGAAGGAGAGTAATTGAATTTGGTTAGCAGATGGATGGACGTGTTGATGGTGACATTAAGGGAGAGGCATGATTTCATGTAGTGTGAGAGTGTGTGAGTGGTGGATGAAAGTTAGGGAAATGAGGAATTCTATGCGCTGACAGGTGATGAAAGCACCTTCATGATATCATTCTCCTGAGCAATATCTGGCCACACCTTGCTTTCATTGACTTGCATCTTCCTCCTGCAGGGAACAGTGTCTTCCAGTGGACCCTTATAGACAACAGCATCACATCAAGAGACAAAGTTAAAGCTAGGCATAAATTGGACCCTGAATCTCTATCCTGACAAGTCCCTCTTTTCCACCTTTCAGAATCAATCATCTTTACAATGTTAAAACATCACATAACACCAGGTTATACTCCAACAAGTTTAATTGGAAATACTAGCTTTCGGAGTGCTGCTCCTTCATCAGGTGGTTATGGAGTTTAAGATTGTAAGACATAGAGTTTACAGCAAAAGTTTACAGTGTGATGTAACTGAAATTATATATTGAAAAAGACCTGGATTGTTTAAGTCTCTCATCTTTTAGAATGACCATGTTGGTTTCAGTTCTTTCATATGTAAATCAAAAAACATTTTTAAAAGTTACATTCTCAAGCGAACTTTAACAATTGTTGTCTCAAAGGTGTCTGAAAGGGGATATGGCTAAGTGTCTTATTAAATGGTGCACCTGGAACATTAAGGGAAGTCATTTGCCTATTAAAAGGAAAAAAGTGCTTTCGAGCCTTAAGAGGGAAAGGGTTGATATCGCTTTGTTGCAGGAAACCCATCTTAATGATGGGGAACACCTGAAATTACAACATGGGGGTTATGGCCGGGTATTCTTTTCATCCTTTACTACTAAAAGTAGGGGAGTGGCGGTACTTATCCAGAAAAATCTTCCATTCACATTATTAGAGCAGGTGAAAGATGAGCAGGGACTTTTTGTGATACTTAAAGCCCTGTTACATGGGGATGAATATGGCATTTTAAACCCTCCCTCAAATTTTTGATTAGTGCTTTCTCTAAGTTGAGTGTTTTTGGACACGGCACATTATTATAGGGGGGGGATTTTAGTTGTTTTTTGGATCCGACAGTGGACAGGATGCCTTGTGGGCTCCCAACTATTTCTTCGCAGGGCAAGCAGGTGATTGACTTATGCAAGGAGTTGGGGCTGGTGGTTATTTGGAGATGTCTTCACCCTACCGACAGGGACTTCACCTATTTTTCAAACCCACATAAATGTCACACGAGGATTGACCACTTTCTGGCTCCCTTGGCCCTTCTGGATTCAATTATGGGTTGTAAAATTGGGAATATAGCTATCTCTGATCATGTGGCAGTATATTTGGAGATTAAGGCCAAGAGTGAAGGGCTAGGTTTGCGGCACTGGCATTTGGACCCCTTTCTCCTTAAGGATTCCAAATTTGTTGAATACTTTTTGAAGGAGTTTCAGGAATTCTTGACTATCAACTCAGGCATGGCTAGTAGTCCATCTATGCTATCTAAGGTTTTTGCTAGTGGATTAGCTATTTCTCATTCGGCTAGCTGGAAAAGACAGAAGGAGGAACCGCAGGCGTCTACTTGAGACGCGGTTGAAAGTCACGGAGGCTAAGCTACAGTGGATCACGGCCCTTCGGGCTGCCTTGAATTCAATACTGACACAAAACGCAAAGAAAGAACTTGCTTTTGCTAGACAGAGGTTGTTCGAATATGGGGATAGGCCAGGGAAGTATTTAGCATATCTGACTAGGAAAAAGGCGTGCTTCCCAATCCATTACTGCAATCAGAGACAGCGCCGGGATCCTTACATACGATGCTAAAAAGATTAATGAGGCTTTTCAGAGCTTTTACTCTGAATTGTATCGGTCTGAAGGTTGCGAAAACATGAGGGCTAAAATGGAGACCTTTTTTAAGAACCTGGACCTCCCAGGGGTAACCGTGGAACAGGCCCCTCTCCTTAATACCCCCTTGACAGTTCAGGAAATACAGGAGGCAGTTAGGCAACTTCAGAGTGGGAAAGCGCCTGGCCCTGATGGTCTTCCAGGTGAGTTTTATAAGGAGTTTATAGGGATTCTGTCAGGGTCGATGGTGGAGATATACAATCACTCCCATATGCATGAACGCCTACCACCATCTTTGAGAGAAGCTAATATTTCCTTAATTCTTAAGAAGGGGAAGATTCCTGAGGATTGTGCCTTCTACAGGCCCATCTCCCTATTAAATTCAGACATCAAGATTCTGTCCAAGGTCCTAGCGCTGAGATTGGAAAGGGTGTTGCCCCATATTATTAAAGAACATAGAACATAGAAGAATACAGCGCAGTACAGGCCCTTTGGCCCTCGATGTTGCGCCGATCCAAGCCCACCTAACCTATACTAACCCACTATCCTCCATATACCTATCCAATGCCCGCTTAAATGCCCATAAAGAGGGAGAGTCCACCACTGCTACTGGCAGGGCATTCCATGAACTTACGACTCGCTGAGTGAAGAACCTACCCCAACTTCAGTCCTATATCTACCCCCCCTTAATTTAAAGCTATGCCCCCTCGTAATAGCTGACTCCATAC
>NC_057711.1:131426924-131458733 GCF_004010195.1 Chiloscyllium plagiosum
ATCCATTTATACCACATCTACCGCTTTCCCCTCATCAACCTCCTTCGTCACCTTTTCAAAGAATTCAATAAGGTTTGTGAGGCACGACCTGCCCTTCACAAAACCATGCTGACTATCCTTGATCACATTATTCCTATCCAGATGTTCATAAATCCTATCCCTTACAATTCTCTCTAAGACTTTGCCCCCAACAGAAGTGAGGCTCACCGGCCTATAGTTACTAGGGTTATCCCTACTCCCCTTTTTGAACAAGGGAACCACATTTGCTATCCTCCAGTCTTCTGGGACTACTCCTGTAGACAAAGAGGACATAAAATTCAAGGCCAATGGCTCTGCAATCTCCTCCCTTGCTTCCCAGAGAATCCTAGGATAAATGCCATCAGGCCCAGGGGACTTATCTATTTTCACCTTTTCCAGGATTTCCAACACCTCTTCTCTACATACCTCAAAGCCATCCATTCTACAAAGAGGACCAGACAGGCTTTCTCAGGGGCCATGGGTCCTCTAATAATATTAGAAGGTTGCTGAATGTGGTCCAAGTTTGTCAGCAACGATCGATTCAAGGGTTGGTGATTTCCTTAGATGCAGAGAAAGCATTTGACCAGGTGGAATGGCCGTATCTTTTTTATGTCTTAGAACAGTTTAGGTTGGTTGGAGTCTTTGCTAGGTGGGTGGAGGTTTTATATCGCCACCCTCTGGCCGCAGTCATCACCAACGGGGTGAAGTCTGGGAATTTTATGATTGATAGGGGTAGTCGGCAAGTCTGCCCCCTCTCACCATTGTTATTTACGTTGGTGATAGAGCTGCTGGCAGAGGCCATTTGTCAGAATGTCACATAACCGCTCCGGAAGTGGGATCGAGGCACACAGATTACATTGTACGCGGATGATGTCCTTCTGTTTTTATCAAACCCGATGACCTCCGTATCCCATTTGATACAATGTATCAATTCATTTGGGGCTATTTCAGGAAATAAGATTAACTTTGCAAAATCGGAGGCTATGCCTTTGGGGAACCTTAAGGATGTGCCAGAAGTTAAAGTTGGCTCTAAGTTCCCTTTTAAGTGGTCACGGGAAGGGTTCCAGTACCTAGGCATTTTTATTACCCCCAAGTTTGATCTGTTATTTCGGATTAACTTTGCTTGTTTGCCTGACAACATTAGGCGAGATCTCCAGAGATGGGAGGCTCTTCCAATTTCATGCCTGGACCGAATATCTCTCATTAAGATGAATGTTCTTCCTTGTTTGCTTTATCCCATGTGTATGCTCCCTGTAATGTTTCCAAGGTCAACGCTGCGGAAGCTTATGGGGTGGTTTGGTTCCTTTGTCTGGCATCGTGTGCGGCCCCTCATCAAACTTACTAAATTGCAGTTGCCTCAAGGGGGGGGGGAGGAGTTGATTTCCCAGACATCAGGAGGTATCAATTGAGTTCCCTGCTGTCCTTTGTCTGTGATTGGGCAGGTAATGATCCAAACTCAATATGGCTGGATACAGAGGCCTCCAAGGCAAAGTGCCCTCTTATTAACCTGTTGTTCATGGATAAGATGAGAATAGTTATGGACCATTGTCGGAACCCCATTGTTATTAGTACAGTCAAGACATGGAGGGTGATGCGTCAGAGTGAGGGTTGTTTATCCAAGACTTTGCCACTTACACCTATAGTTGGCATGCCAAGGTTCCGACCAGGGATGATGGACTCAGGGTTCAAACTATGGACAGCAAGAGGAGTTTCTAGTTTGGAAGACTTGTTGTGGGGGGAGGTTATGATGTCTTTTGAGCAACTGAGCCACAAATACAGATTGCCCAGCAGAGATCTTTTCTGTTTTTTTCAGGTTGGGGATTTCATCCAGAAGAAGACTACATTTCTCACTAAGCCCTATAAGCCCGATACAGAGAAGCTGTTGCTATGTTCCACAAGCACCCTTTCGGTTAGTGCCCTCTATCGCCTGCTGGGTGGCAGGGCCTGGCAGGATATTAACTGGTTATGTGAGGTCTGGGAGCAAGAGCTGGGAGTGGAGATCTCTTCTGAAACATGGGAGAACATATGGGAGAATGCTCGAAAGGTCTCACTCTGTAATAGGACATGCGCTACGCCGTTAAAAGTTCTGCACAGGGCTCATCTGGCACCAGACTGTCTGGCGAAGTTTAAAAAAGGGGCATCTTCAGTGTGCCCCAAATGTAAAATAAGTGTAGGTACTCTTACCCATTGCTTCTGGACATGCCACAGGCTCCGTGTTTACTGGAGCGCTGTGGCAGGAGAGATAGGGAGGGTATTGAGGACTGAAGTCAAAGTAGACCCAATATCTCTCTTCTTAGGTCTACCGAATTTAGATGGGCATGGGAAGAAAACTATTTAATATTCTTGCACACTGTGCATGGAAGAATATTCTGATGAATTGGGTGTCTGAGAACCCGTTGGGATGGCAGAAATTAATTATGGAGCACATTCCCTTGGACTTTTTCACAAACATGGTGCACCACACAACAGACCATTTTATAAGACATGGCAGCCCTACTTGAGTTATTTGGATATAGATTTATCAGTTATCTTAACTAGGGCGTTTGTTTAACCAGGATGGTTAGATTTGTCAAGCCCTGGGCCCTGGAGGTGGTCTCCCGAGTTAATACAGGTATGTATACAATGCTCCCGTTCCTTTGTTTGGAAGCTTGCGCCGAGCGTAGCTGTTCTGTATTTTGTGCTTGTTTTGTTTTTTTTTTCTTTTTTTTTCTTTTTTTGGTGTTGCTTTGCACAGTGTTAGGGTTTGCTTCGTATTATAGAGTAGGTTAGTAGTTAGTAGATAGTAGTTGTATTGTAATTTGTGTTTTTTTTCTTTTTATTCGCCTGATATTTGTGATTGATTTTTTTTTCAATAATTTTATGTTTGTAAAGTTAAAAAAAATTACTAATAAATATATTTACAAAAAATAATTGGTGTCATGTTGGCCCAAATAATGTATTGAAGGTGTGAGCTTCCCTGTGTGAGGTGTCTGTGTCAAAAAAAACTGATAGAGGTGTTCAAACTAATGAGGGATCTGGACAGAGTAAATAGGGAAACCAGTGTCTGATGGTTGAGAATCAGAGGACACTGATTTACGGCGATTGGTAGCAGTGATGGGAGTGCTCTGCCTGACAGTGTGGTCCAGACCAATTTAGTAAAAGCCTTTGAAAAGGAATTAGATATTATCTGAAGTCAAAAAAAAAGCTGCAGGAGTACAAGAAAAATGGAGGGGGGGTGGAGAAATGGAACTATGTGAGTTACACTTCCACAGTGGCTGGCATGGATGTGATGGACCTTCTGTGCTATAACCATTATATAATCTGATCAAATATGGGATTCATGTCATTTGAACAGAAACAAAACATCTACTTGCAAACTTCCAATAATGAAATGGGCATTTTGTCCCTCACTTTCATATCCCACAGCACATCTCATCTGTTGCTCTTGTTAAGAAAACTCAGGCAGAAAATATGATAAAGGATGTCTGGGCCAAAGGGAAGCAGCAAAAGCACCTTTGATAGCTGGAACATCGAGAAAACTGAAAAAAACCCAACAACTTCAAATATTTGTTCACAATGCTCAGACATTTACTAACTTGGCAACTTGTAGCCTAATTATTTATGATATGTTACAAGTAGGGGGTGGCATGGTGGCTCAGTGGTTAGCACTGCTGCCTCACAGCAGTAGGGTTCCAGGTTCGATTCCAGCCTCAGGTGTCTGTCTGTATGGAGTGTGCACATTGTCTGCGTGGGTTTCCTCCTGCAGTCCAAAGATGTGCGGGTCAGGTGAATTGGCCATGCTAAATTGCCCATAGCATCAGGTACATTAGTCAGAGGGAAATGGATCTGCGTGGGTTACTCTTTGGAGGGTCAGTGTGGACTGGTTGGGCTGAAGGGCCTGTTTCCACACTGTAGGTAGTCTAATCTAGTGTGAAATGATGACAATTGATCATGTTTTTCCTACCCTGAGATCTGAAAATCAAACTGCTACTCCTGATACAGTGCAAATGCCACCAATAGCTTGAGTTTTACATTACATGTGGGCTGCTGTTATCTGTCCAGGGAGTTTGAATATGTCCATATAAAAAAAGGTTCATTGTCAAGTTCCTGCTTTGAAAATAGCTCACTTTCTGATATTTAGACACCAGGGCTTTTCACTCTTATGCCTGCAAAATAGCAACACATCCGTTTTAAAGTGTTTATACTTTATTTTGGAAAAGCAGACTGGGTGAAAATTCAAATGGACAAAAAATATTAAAATGCCTCTTTAGCCTTTTGCTTCTAAGAATGTCAAACAAATTAAAAAGATTGCTTTTACCCACATTTTCATTGCATTTTAAAATTAATTCTGAATGGCAACTTATTGGTCTCTTATTGCCTGTTTTCACAGGAATGCATGAAGGATACTGATTTAAATACTGAGTATACAGAATTAAATTTAGATAATGCTTTATCGTTTCTAATGATGAGACAGTCAGGTTTATCAACAACTTTCACAACATTATAATCCAGTCCATCAGGTGATAAATTAAGCCAAACACACTGACTTCTTTTTAAAATAACAAATTCCCTTGAAGGGCTGCTACCAACTATTACAAATAACATGAAAAAAGTATATAAAAAAAAAACCCAGAAATGCATTTGGAAAATAGATCAATATTGTGTTATAATTTTACAGAAACACTCCAAGAAAAGGATGTCAGTTTTAAAAAGAATGAATATTTTTTCAATAAAATGTAAAAATAACATGATGATCACTAACTGAAGTCAGAATAAATGGAGGTGCACATGTGTGAAAACAACAAGTTGGTTTTTGGGAGAAGTGTGGTTTGGTGCAATGTTGCAGTGACCTTTTGTTTGTTTCAGATGGACTAGGCTCTAATACAGATTGATGTTATGAAAGCTCTTTCTATTGTTTATTGGAAGTGTCCGTTATAAGATTTATTACAGCACAGCCCATACCAGGTCCCACTAGAACTCAATTTCATTGTTTCATTAGAATTTCATTATAATTTGGAGTGTTGGTGAACTTTTATAAAGTCAAAAATCACACAACACCAGTTTATAGTCCAACAGGTTTAATTGGAAGCACACTAGCTTCCAATTAAATCTGTTGGACTATAACCTGGTGTTGTGTGATTTTTAACTTTGTACACCCCAGTCCAACACCGGCATCTCCAAATCATTTTATAAAGTCTGCTGTGATCTCTGACAGAATTGTGTGTCATCTTGCCCTCCAGCTGAAACTGATTGGAGAGCCTGGAAGCAGGCTGTAATTGTTTTGCGCTGGCAAAGATCAATTGTTGGGCTAAGTGCAGAGAGTCAGGTTTCAAATCTAGACATGACTCCACCATTGTATCAGAGTCTATGCTGGTAAGATTTTCTAACACTGTCTCCGTGCTAGCTTAGACTATCTGGTGCTCGTTTGCAGAGCCAAGCTAACACTTCTGTGAGGTACAGCACTTAAATTGACAGTTGCACTTCCCTCTGCTCAGATTGTGAGATTCAAGCTGTTGTGACAGAGGGAGATGAAGAAAAGTTTGGACAGCACAATAGCTCAATATGTGAACTCAAGGGTGACACATGGAGCATTAAGGCATAAAAAAATTAGAATACATAGATGATTTAAAAACTTCATAATTAATCCAATTAATCACAGTACTTTGTTTTTGTTTCCTCTACACAGCCCTGCAAATCCTTCTCCTTCTAATTTTCATTTAATTATTTATCTTTTGAAAGTTATTATTGAATCAGTTCCCACTACTTTTTCAGGCAGTATATTGCAGACTATGATAACTCAGGCATAAAAACAATTCTCCAAATTTCAACTTCTGTTCATCTGCCTATTTTCTTAAATCCATATCCCATATTCTATCTCTGTCCTGGAAATAGTGTCTTCTAATTTACCCTGTGAAAATCTTTCATGATTCTTAACACCTTTATTAAATCTCCCATAACCTTTTCTGCTCTGAGGAGAATAAACTCGAATTATCCTGACTTTACACAAGTCTGATGTTAAGCTCACTGGTTTGTAGTTACTGTCCACAGACTTATACCCCTTTACACTAACACTCTCACACACACACACACACTCTTTCACAGACACCCATAACCCCACCCACCTGCGTCTCCCCACACATACGCCCACATCCACATGCACGCGTACAGATATAAATTTGTGGGGTGAACCTGTACTTGCAGACTTACATTTTACTTTGCTCAAAAACTGCATGAATCCAAGTTAGATTCTGCAAATCCATTTTCTACATTAGAATCAGTCTGACCATTGTGGCACACAGGGAAGCTCACACCTTCAATACATTATCTGAGCCAACATGACACCAATTGTTAAAGTTCACTTGAGAATGTAACTTTTAAAAAAGTTTTCAATTGACATATGAAAGAACTGAAACTGAAACCAATTCTAAAAGGTGAAAGACTTAACAAACAATCCAGGTCTTTTTCAATATATGATTTCAGTTACATCACACTGTAAACTTTTTGCTATAAATTCTGTGTCTTACAATCTTATACTCCACAACCACCTGATGACTGAGCAGTGCTCAGAAAGCTAGTGCTTCCAATTAAACCTGTTGGACTATAACGTGGTGTTATGTGATTTTTAACATTTGCAGATAGTGAGACTCAGAAAGTATCCTGGTCAGCCTGCTTAATGCAGTGTGACACCCTTCAGTACTTAGCCTCTGGCGACAGACTGGCAACCCGTTCCAAATGAGCCCTGGATTGTTTCACACTTAGGAGGAGGAACAGTACAAAGTAAGTTCCTCTAGCACTGCTCATGTAGTTTTATAATTTGGTCTTTGTTTAATTTCTTTGAAAGAGAATAGCTTCCATTCTGAAGAAAAATCACGTGGAACAACAGAAATTGTTCAATGTTTGAGTGACAAGATCATAAATCTTTTGAGAGCCTTCCATCCCTTTTGCATACTATCACATATTGGCAACTTCCAGTCATTAATATTAATTTACAATTATATGCAAACCTGCATTGTTATTTAGATCCAAATCTCAGCCAAAGATCTCACTGTAATCTGGAGCAGCTGCCTGGTAATTTGAACTTGATGGTTGCTTCTTAATGTTTAAGACCAGCATTACATGTACATCGTGCTAGTAATTACAAGCTGCAAACATACATGTGATGTTTGATACCTGAAATTAGAGCAGTTACAAAGGTTGTATGTTCAGCTGCACTGACTTTATTGTTATTCTGCTGCAGGTGGTTTGCTTTCTAGCACATTTAAAGGCAATTTTATTGTTCAGGAAGCACAAAGTATGCAGTTATATTTTCACAGTTTTGCAAGCTCATAACAAAATAAGTCGTAGGAACAGAAGTAGGCCATTCAGTCCATCAAGCCTGCTCCACCATTCAATGTGATCATGGCTGATCTGATAATCCCCAACTCCACTTTTTGCCTTTCACCTATAACCCTTGACTCCCTTCCTGATTAAAAATCTATCACAGCTTGGAATAAATTTAACAATCCAGTTTTTAGAGCTCTCTGTGTATAGAATTCCAAAGATTCACTATTCTCGAAGAGAATAAATTCCTCCTTATCTCTGTTTTAAATGCATGACTCCCTGTTCTGAGATTAAGCCCTCGGGTCCTGAGTTCTCACACAATGAGAAACAACCTTCCCAAATCTACCCTATTAAGACCTGTTAGAATATTGTATATTTCAATAATGTCACCTCGCATTCTTCTACATTCCGATGAGTACAGGGCCAACCTCCTCAGCCTCTCAATATGACATTCCTTCCATACGTGGTAGCAGTCTAGAATCATAGAGTCATAGAGATGTACAGCATGGAAACAGATCCTTCGGTCCAACCTGTCCATACCGACAAGGTATCTAACCCAATCTAGTTCCACCTGCCAGCACCTGGCCCATATTCCTCCAAACCCTTCCTATTCATATACCGATCCAAATGACTCTTAAATGTTGCAATTGGACCAGCCTCCACCACATCCTCTGGCAGCTCATTCCATACACGTACCACCCTCTGCGTGAAAAAGTTGCCCCTTAGGTCTCTTTTATATCTTTCCCCTCTCATCCTAAACCTATGCCCTCTAGTTCTAACATGACCTCCCAACTCCTGTACCTCCAAGATTAGTTGTGAATTTCACTGTTTGTTAATTTTCCCAGATGTACTCCGATGTCCAGCGATACACGAATTCAAACAGCAAAGGCAGTAACTGTGCAGGTTCGTTTTCTCTCTCTCTCTCTCTCTCTCTCTCTCTCTCTCCTGCACTAGTGAACCCTCTCTGGACCACTTCCATTGTCAATATATCTTTCCTTAGATATGGGGCCCAAAACTGTCTGCAGTATTCCAGCTGTTATCTAACTAGTGCCTTGTACAGCTTTAGCAAAACCTCCCTACTTTTATGCTCCCTTACCTTTGAAATAAACAGCAACAATTATTTGTCTTCCCTATCATCCACTGAACTGAGATGCTAGCCTTTTGTGATTCATGCATGAGGATTCCCACATCCACTCTCATCTATAGCTTTCTGCTGCCTTTCTCCATTTAAATAATATTCAGTTCCGCTACTCTCCATGCCAAAGTACATAATCTCATGTTTCCCCATATGACATTCTATCTGCCAAATTTTTGCCCGCTCGCCAAATCTGTGTATATCTCCTTGCACAACTTTTTCATGTCATCCGCACCACTTGCCTTTCCACATATTTTTGTATTATCTGCAAACTTGGCTGTAGTACAGTCACTGTCGTTATCTAAGTGATTCATCTATATTGTTGATAATTGTGGCCCCAGCACTGATCTCTGTGATAAACCATGGATACAGGTTATCATCCTGAAAATGCCCCTGTTATACCAACTCTCAGTCTTCTGTTAGTTAACCAATCCTCTATCCATGCTAAAATACTGCCTCCAAAATATATATTTCCATTGAAATTTAGAAAACATTAGGGCATCATTTAGTAGCATATATGTCCATTTTCAGGTATTAACTCTAACATGTAAATCATAGCTTTTTAAAGGTGTATGTTGTGGCTCTGTAGTGGCACTCTCATCTCTGAGTAAGAAGGTGCTCACTTCATTACTTGCTTCAAGTCTAATTTGAACACAAAATCTAAGCTGATCTTTCAGCACCGTTCTAAGGGAATGCTTTACTGTTGCAGGTCTGTGCGATGTTTGAGAGAAGACATTAAATACACACCCTGACTACTGTCTCGCTGGTTGAAATAGAATCTGTGGACTATTTTGGAGATGAGTTGGGATGTTTTCCCTGGTGCCCTGGTCAGTAGTTATTTTCAAGTAGCAACACCAAAACAAAATTCTCTAGTAATTACTTCATTGCTGTTAGTAGGACGTTGGAGACCACAGTCTGGCTGCTATGTTTCCTGCAGCATAACAGTAGAAAAGTAATTCATCAGCCGTAAGTGCTTTGGGACATCATGCCAGGTGCTATAAATACAAGTTATTTCCTTATAAAAGTGCATTATTTAAAAGGGATAGCATCAGATTGTCAATGGAAACTTTATTTCTTTAATACAGGAACCCATAGTGATGCACTTGATTATATGACTATGTAATTGAATTGTATCTGTTGCACTTTATTAAGATGTGTAGACTTAGATTGAAGAGATACAAAAACGTGAGGCAGAATCTTCCCAGACCCTGAAAGCTATGGGACATGATGAGAAATTTAGGAAAATTTGGTGACGTTCCAAATGTTGAGAACAAACTATTCAATTTTCCAACCAAGTATTGGACAGTGAGACACGATTCTTACTGGTGAGGGGTGAGAAACGTAGTTACATGGATTGATATTCATTATCACCCTCATTACTGCTTAATCCTGCCTCACTAGTACGTAGTTTCCTGTTCTCCCATCTGCTGAATAGAAATGCTGAGAATTCCTGACATGAAAGTCCGAGCACATGCTTAATGATTTCAGCTCATCCCTAGCTATTCTTGATCACTGACACTCAGCACCAACATCTCAGGGTACACTCTAACGATCCATGATTCCCGCACACTGACATTGATATTTGACAAGGACCAGCCTCACTGTATCATTATGACTGTCTAATCCACTTATGATATGATAAATACAGAACTGCGGATATTGGTAATTTCTGTTTTCAACAACAGAAAGAGCGGGAGCTTGGACCAGGAGCCTGCGGGGAAAGGTGAGCCACTAATTTAAATCTATAAAAGCTTACTTCAGAGAGCAGAGGTTTCTGGGAAAGGAGGGAGTTTTTTTCCCCTCAGCTATATAAATTAGTGTTTTCTAAACTCAAGACCCTACCCTTGTAGTGTCTCCCACCCATCCACCTCTTCTAATCTTAAACACCAGGGACACATCAGGTAAGCTTCTCTTTTTTATTTTCTGATAAGGGGACTAGCAGGGATGGCAGTTCAGGGAGAGGAATGTCCCTCCTGCATGATGTTTGAGGTGAAGGATGCCATTAGATTCCCATCCATGTATATCTGTAGGAAGTGCACCCAACTCTCGCTCCTCCCAGATCGCAGTAGGGAACTGGAGCGGGAGCTGGGTGAACTTTGGATCATTCGGGAGGCTGAGTCTGTGATAGATAAATGTTATAGGGAAGTAGCTACTCCTAGGCACGGAGAAGGCTTGGGTAACTGTTAGAAGGGGGAAAACACAGTGCAGGGATCCTATGTGGTCGTTCCCCTGAAAAACAAGTATATCATTTTGGATACAGCTGGGGGGGAATACCAGGGGCATGCATTGAGGTGCAGGTCATGGCACAGAGTCTGTCCCTGTTGTCACCTGATGAAGGACCAGTGCTCCAAAAGCTAGTGTTTCCAAATAAACCTGTTGGACTATAACCTGGTGTTGTGTGATTTTTAACTTCACAATCCCTTTTGGTATTGTAACTAAGGTACCAGTTCATAATTTTGCAATAACACTTTGGAAATTGTCATTTTAAAATCTCACATTGTTATTTTTTCTACTAGAAAGGAAAATTAAACAAGTCCAGCAAGTCTTTAAATATTACCCATAAAGAGATAAGAACACTGATGATAAATGATCAGTCTGTGCAAGGAGGTCTCCTGCTACACTTGATAATGTTGAGATCATTTCAGTGTTTCTTCATTTGCTGCAATAACAATAAATATTCAAGCATAAACTGAACGATTACCTTTTCCTGTAATGTTTCACTGCACCTTATGATATAATGTAAACATTGATACAACAAATGAAAAAAATTGTGCTCAAACTACACTGACCTTATATACACTAATTTGATCTGTTTGTTTATTGTTTACCTTCATCATAACTTCAAAAGGTTTTTTGTGAGAGACTTTGTTTCTGGGTTGAAAATGACTTCAATATAGAGTTGTCATCTTCATTGTTAGTAAATGTATTTTGTAACAGAAACGACTCGGAGTGACTGGATACCAGATGTTAGAAAAGAAGACATCAGAGGCAGGAACAAGAAATGGTTGACTCTGGTGTTATCAGAATTACACTAGAATTGTCCACATGTGTAATTTTGTAAACAATATAACTCATGTTTTGTCATCGTTTGTGTTTTGTTTATAAAACACTCAACTGAAAATGATTGCAGAGCCTATTTCCCGACGATGCAAAGTCAGTATCTCCCAAGCCTAAACAAGAACATGAGATCTGCAAATTGGCATCTTCCCCAGAACAATATTATTCAACTGAAGTGCTAAGAACGACCTTGGCTCATGGGCTACTAACCTTCACGTAACAAATGCAGATGAAGTCTATGTTGGTTCATTACTGCAGCAGTACCTGATGTTTCGTAATTACAGATCTCAACTGTGACGTTATTTCAGGTTTGTCACCTCCACTATTTTATTTAAAAATTCTTCCAACATTATGATTATGTTTCATGACAACGTCCCAATGCTTGATTTTTATGAGATTGTACTAATTTTTTCTGAAAAGAAAGCATGTAGATTTACTGGGAAATGTCAGGAGAATATTGATAAGTAAGCTGCCCATCAGAGAGCTGATGCAGATGTGATGGACTGTCTGGCTTTGTTCTGCATTGAGACATTTCTGTGATTCTGTGCTGCTCTTGCAATTTAATTTAAAGTACACCTCTGCATTCACATTTTCATACCCCTAAATATATATGATTCTTGGACCATGTTTCATATGCTTCCCTTAATGGATAAGAGCCTTTCTGATCCAAACCTTTAACCCTATCATGAGGTGTTAGTCTGTGGAATCTTGATGACCAAAACTGGACACAATAGGACTTGAATATATATTGTGCTCTTCATCTCAGAATTTCCCAAGATGCTTTCTAACTAGTGAAAGTTTCTTCAAGGTGTAGCCAGGATTATTAGAAAAGGGAACACAGGATCTAATTTGTAGACATCAACCTTTACAATGGAGACTGGAGCAGGAATTGGAACTGTTTTACCTATTTCTGGTGGTCAAATTGATTAAAGTTCAGATTTTTGTGGGTGTGAGACCACAATTGATTTGGAGATGGGTTCTCTATGTCTATTTTGAGCCCATGGGGCAGGAACAGAGATGGGTCAGATGAAATGATGGATTGATTTAGAATCCCAATGGCTGTGACTGCTGGTTCCCTTCAAAGAGAAATCTGTTGATTGTGCGTAAACCTGAGCAAGGCATGGAAAGAAACACCCAGTGGACTCATGAGGTGACTTCTTACTGTCTCCTTGTACTCGTTTCTTGACTTTTCATTACCTGAATGATGGCACTCAAATCATACTTCTCGTCTTACTTTATTACTACTTGCCAGAAAACTTGGTGTAACGTGTTGTCAGAGATAATGGGAACCTCCTTGATGAGATTATAGACCACTGAACTCTGAAAAATTGGAAGTGGTTCCTGTCAATGAATCTCACTGGGCAGTTGCTGGGAGCCCTGTTGGTCACATGGGTGCCTTGGATCTGGTAGTGTAGCATGATGGGTAAACCCAATACCCATTGTATCTGCAAGACCCATCTGTCATAAAATGAGAGTATCAATGAGATACAGTGGTGTGCAACCATTTGCAAAATGACTCAGAGATTTACAGCTGGCACATTGGAGGAAAAGAATTTCAAATCTGTAGTGAAATTGACAGCCACTGGCTGCAAGCTGGAAATGATTCAGCGATGAAACGCCTGGACCATCACAGTCTCCTGTGGCACTGGCTCGAACCAGTTAACTGTATGTGCAGTGGCAGCTCCTGTGTTCAGGGTATGATCTCCTTTACCTTCCTCCCTCTCGTTTTCCTCCCATTCCCTTCTTTTGCCCAGGTCCCCACCATTCCTGCAGTGAGGAGGCATTACCACTCCATTGAGCCCAAAGGTTAAGGTTTGTGACCCCATTGTGCATTGCAACCTTCCTTGTAGATGGTTGAGCATCTGATTGTGATGTCAGTCTTGTCCCTGCTCTTCTACCCCTGAGTTTCCAAGACAGTGGCAATCCTGTTCAATGCCTAAGTGCTGACTGCCCACACTCTCCCCCATCTTTACAATACCAAGGCTATGTTTCTCTCTCTGTACTGCTGACTGCCCACTTAAGGGACAAAAGCTATTCCCTGGGGAAGTCAGAACTGGCTTTCCATTTTGCATCCACTTCCCTTCAGCTGATTAATGTCAACTATGTTATGCAGCTTATCTACCCTATAAATAGTTAAACATCCCCTTTTAACATGTTTACAATGAGCCCTTGACAACTAACTTTGGTCTTAACTGGAACATGGACAGGATGGAATTCGGTTCTTTCCCCACAATGGTAAATGGTTACATGAGCGAGATGAACAGGCGTAGGAAGTGTCACCAGCACCGGGAGCAGTATCTTGAAACTGAGACTTTGGCTGGACCAGTCCTTCCCCATCTTTAATTCAGCTGGGATGTCTTCACTCTCAACTGTTCGCTTCCTCACCTCCATTTCAGCTTTGTTTCTTTTTCTCTGTTTTTGAGTCATAGAATCCTTACAGTGTGGAAGTAGCCCATTCAGCCCATCAAGACCACATCAACCCTTTGAAGAGCATCCCACACAGACCCATCCCATCCTTGTAACCCTGAATTCCCCATCGCTAACCCACCTAGCCTGCACATCCCCAGACATTATGGGCAATTTAGAATGGCCAATCCACCTAACCTACATATCTTTGGACCATGGGAGGAAACCAGAACACCCTGAGAAAACCCACGCAGTCACAGGGAAAATATGCAAAGTTCACATGCAACAATTGCCCGAGGGCGGAATTGAACTGGGGCCCCGGCACTGTGAGGTAACAGTGCTGACCACTGAGCTACTGTGATGCCCAAGCATTGGCAAAATAATCTGAACTAACATGAAAGTTAGAATAGTAATTATAATCTGTAACAGTTGTTACTTTCCACAAACTCATTTGGTTTGAAATGTTGTGACATTTGTAAGCTGAAGAAGTTGCAGCAACTTCAGTGGAAAGTGCCAAGTGGGTGATGTATCTCAGCCTCCTCCTGGGATACCCAGCATCTCAGGATGCCAGTCTTTAGCCAATTTGATTCACTACACAGGATATCATAAAATGGCTGAAAGTGCTGGATATCAAAAAGGCTATAGGTCTTGGCAGTATTCTGGCAGTATTCTGGCAGAAATGATGAAGACTTATACACCAGAGATGGGTGCACACCAAGCCAAGTTTTTCAAGTATACTTACAACAGAGGCATCTACCTGGGAAAGTGAAAATTGCCCAGGTATATTCTATTCATACAAAGGCAGATGAATCCAACCTAGTCAATTACCATCACATCAGTCTACTCTCAATCATCTGCAAAGTGATGTAAGGTGTGGTCGACAGTGCCAGAGCTGAAACTGAACTCAGGAGCAGAAGCGAGGATGACAGCCCTTGACGACAAGGCTGAGTTCGACTGAGTCATCAAAGAGCCCCATCAAAACTAAAGTCACTGAAAACTGGGGGCATAACTCCTGTGTTTGGACTCATGCCTGGCATATAGGAAGATGGTCGTAGTTGTTAGAGGTCAGTTATCGCAGCTCCAAGACATCTCTGCAGGGTTTCCTCAGGGTAGTGTCTTAGGCCCAATCGCCTTCAGCTGCTTCATCAATGATCTCCCCTCCATCATAACGTCAGAAGTGGGGATATTCACTAATAACTGTATAATATTCAGAATGATTGGCAACTCCTCAAATACTGAAGCAGTTCATGTTCAAATACAACAGAATCTGGCCAACATCAGACTTGGCCTGATACATGACAATATTCATACCACACAATATTCATGTTCAACAAGAGAGAATCTCTAACCATCATCCCTTGACATTCAGTAACACTAACGTCACTGAATCCCCCACTATCACCACCCTGGTTAACGTTGATCAGAAACTGAACTGGATCAGCCATGCCTTTATTCCTGATGAAGGGCTTTTGCCCGAAACGTTGATTTCAAAGCTCCTTGGGTGCTGCCTGAACTGCTGTGCTCTTCCAGCACCACTAATCTAGAATCTGGTTTCCAGCATCTGCAGTCATTGTTTTTACCTCATTAAAGCATTGTGGTTCAATAATAAAATAGAGCTTGGGAATTTCACAAAGGGAAACTCACATCCTGGGTCCTCACAACCTGTCCACTATCATGAATGTGTTGGAACACTTCACACATGCCTCAATGAGTATAGTAACAACAACATTAGAGAAACTTTATACAACGTAGGATAAAACAAGCTGCTTGACTGGCACTATATAGACTGCTTCAAGTGTTTGTTCCTTTCACCAATGCACAGGGTAAGAAGATGCACTGCAACAATTTACCAAGGCTCCTTAGACAGCACCTTGCAAACCAGTAATCTTTGCTATCTGGAAGGACACCACCACATGAAGATTCCCATCCATCTCACACACCATGCTGACTTAGAACTATGGAACTGAGTTTTCACCACCTCTGGAGAAAACCCTGCACCTCCATCCATGCATTATGGGTATACCTACTTAGTGAGAACTGCAACTGTTCAAGAAAGCAGCTCATCATCACCTTCTCAGGGACAACCAGCAATGAGCAATAAATACTGGTCCAGCCAATGGCTTCCACGTCCTGTGATTGATTAAATTTTATAAAAATGTTGCAGAGTTAATCCAAAATTTACAGTTGTGCAGCTTTGATTTTTGGGTAGATAGCAAAACAAATGAATGCTTTTTTGATGCAGTGGTAATGTCATTACCTCTGAGCCAGGAGGTTAGGTTCATATCCCACTTGCTCCAGAAGTGTGTAATAGCATCTCTGACCAGGTTGATTTGAAAATATTTAAAACATGAATTCTGTTTCTGTCTACACGAACATTCACCTAACCAAGAATAAAATAACAAGGACAGGTGATGGCCTAGTGATATTATCACTAGATGATTAATCCAGAAACTCATCTAATGTTCTGGGGACTCAGATTTGAAAAATGCTGCAGCAGATAGTAGAATTTGAACTCAATTGAAAACAAATCTAGAATTAAAAATCCTTTGATGACCATGAAACCATTGCCATTTGTCAGAAGAACCCATCTGGCTCACTATTGACCTTTAGGGAAGGAAATCTGCCATCCTCATCTCCTCTGGCATACATGTGACACCAGATCCACAGCAATGTCATTGACTCTCAATTACCTTCTGAAATGGTTAAAAATCACACAACACCAGGTTATAGTCCAACAGGTTTAATTGGAAGCACACTAGCTTTCGGAGCGACGCTCCTTCATCAGGTGGTAGTGGAGGGCTCAATCCTAACACCCACAGAATTTATAGCAAAAATTTATAGTGTGGTGTAACTGAAATTATACATTGGAAAATTGATTGTCTGTTAAGCCTTTCATGTGTTAGAATACAGTGATAGTTTCGCTTCTTTCATGTGTAAATGTGATTTAACACAAGGTTTAATACAAGGTTTAACACAAGGTGTTAGCTATAGCAATCGGTTAGTCTGATGCAGTGTAAGGAACAAAAATGTGTAACATATAAATTCCTCAAACATAAACTTGCACACTCAGTATGGCATGCAATTCCTGGTAATCCAGAATCAAGTATAGTTTTTATGTCTTACCACATGCAATTCAATATAAACCTCAGAGATCTGAGAAAAGGAAGCTAAGTACAGACATTGTTATGTGTGTACTATTTTGGAATTAAACTGTGGGTAACTGAGTTTTTTTGGGGGAGGGGTGTTGTTGAATACCAATAATATCTATTTATTATGAGCATTGCTTTATTTTAGCACTTTGCACAAATTGTGTCATCTCTGACCTTGCGGATTGATCCACGGAGTGCTGGAACTAATTCTGCTCCATTACAGACTTTTGTAGTTGTCTAAGGACAAAGCAACTTTTAATGCTTCCTTATTAATAGGGAAAAAAAACTACATTCAATGGCCAAGCACTAGGGATCATCATCTATCAATATGAGAAAGCAGAGTAGTTTTCTCCAAGTTGACTGGTTCAACAGCTTGATAAGATTATGGATAACCAATGCTGTGTGTAGCACTGGATGAATTTTTCTACAATTTCACTGAAATTACAGTTAAATGAAGATGACTGGTCATGGTAAGGCTAGAATATAACTTTCCATTACGAGTACCTTCCTCCAATATGTCTGCCACAAATTGCATGATAAAAACCTGCAAGTCACTTCATGTAATTCTAACTGTTTACCCTGACTCCCATAAGAGAGGTAACTACCATGTAAAACAGCACCTTCAATGCAAAAGAAAGTGAAAAGATACTTCACACAAAAATAATTCAGACCAAAACAAATCAAATGGAATCTTCGAAGAATGATGAAAAATTCATTCAAAAAGACATGCAAGATCTTTAGCAAGAGGTGGAAGTAAAGAATTGGAGTAGTTTAGGGAGGGAATATATACAGTACTAAACCCAAAGAGTTGTGCGCTTTTCAATGATCAGGTATGAGGCACAAAAGGCTAGCTTTGGAGCAACAGAGGTCGAAGGATCGGGGATTTGAAGTATTACAGGAGTAAGCAAAGGTAAAGCTATGAAATTATTTAATTGTAAGGATGAGAATTTTAATTTGGAAGTGCTGTGAGAGTGGCTGGGGGGAGGGGATGCAGATCTGTGAGATCTTTCTTCGATCTTCAAGCACCAAGTGAGACTTGGCATTCAGAGCCAACAATGTTTTGAATGAACGATAGTTTAAGAGCTTGGAAAATGGGAGATTGCTGAAGGAACATTTGGAATAATTGAGTCTGGTGTTAATGAGAGTTCAGAAAAGAGATAAGGTATAGTGATGGAATGGATGTGGGGGTTAGAAGCTTTACCAAGGGTTGATTAGAATACCAAGGTTGGTCAACGTAACATAATAGTTGGAGATGAGGATGAAATTGATGGTGTGGGTATGCCGTTTGTGGTGGCATGAGAAGATCATAGCTCTATTCTTTCAAATTTTAAGCTGGAGAATATTCTGACTCATGTAAGAGAGGATATTAAAATGCAAATTCTGACAACATAGAGACAGTGGAGGGGTTGAGACAGGTGGTGAAGAAATAGAAGCTGACACTGTCAGCAAAATAAAAAACAAACCAGTGCAATAGCCGAGCTACATGGGACAAATATATTCAGCAGCAGCAGTAGTAGTTACCTATCAGTCTCAAAATTTTGAAAGACAACCTGACTATATGAACAATGTTGTAAAATGGTCAACTCTTAGCACTTTCTAAATCAGCAGCCCCATGCATTCATGCAAAAAAGTGACATAACACACAGAAATGGATGCTTCATTCATTTAGAGAAGTCACCTTGAACATACTTGAAAATGATACGATGGAGGAAATAGGACACAGGCAAAGCCAGATGTTTTCCCCAAATCCCAATTCCCTATTCTGGTTTGCTGAGGTCTTGAGGCAGACATGAATTTTCCTTAGAGCAGTGGGTAACAGGAGTTCTGACAGATTTTCATTGGCAGTGGTGGGCTCTGCTGCTCCATCGGACCAATATGGTTTACGTTCCTGCTGCAGTGCCCAGGGACTCAGATCACATAGTGCCTGCAGGAAGAGTGTGTTACCTGAATAAGTTCAGTTCGAGAAGTCATGGTTAACTAGGAGCTTTACCATGACTGGAGGGGGTGCAGATGAGATTCACCAGGATATTCTCTGGGATGGTGCATTTCAGTGATGAAGTGAGGCTGGATAAGGTCAGGTTGTTTTCTTTGGAGGGGAGAAGACTGAAGGGAATATGGATTGAGGTGTATAAGATGATGAGAGATATGGACAGAATGGAGAGAAAGCAGCTGTCTCCTTTAGCTGAAGGGCCAATAACAAGGGATATAATTTTAAAGTGAAAGGTAAGAGGTTTAGAGGGAATTTGAGGAACACCTTTTTAACCCAGAGGGTGTTGTGGATCTGGAATGCACTGCCTGGGAGGGTAGCTGAGATGGGAAACCTCACAACCTTTAAAACTTACTAAGATAAACATGCTTGAAATGTTATAACACTTAAGGCTATGGGCCCTAGTGCGGGAAAGTGGGACTTCTGTAGATAGAAGTATATTTTGACAGTCAAGACTTGTTCTAAGGCCCCTTCCATACTGCATGATACTTTGACAGAATATCACTTGTGACTTCTCAGACAGATGTTGCAAGGCCTTAATATCCAACTAAAACATAGAAACATAGAAAATCAGTGCAGGAGTAGACCATTCAGCCTGTCGAGTCTGCACCACCATTCAATATGATCATGGCTGATCATGCAATCTCAGTATCCCATTATCGCCCTCTTCCCATCCCCCTTGATCCCTATAGCCACAAGGGCCATGTCCAGCTCCCTCTTGATTATATCTAATGAACTGGCCCCGACAGATTCCTGTGGGAGAGAATTCCACAGGTTCACAACTCTCTGAGTGAAGAAATTCTTCCTCATTCCAGTCCTGAATGGCCTACGCTTTATTCTTAGACTGTGACCCCTAGTTCTGGACTTCCCCAACATTGGGAACATTTAGGCACAGTGGCACAGTGGTTAGCACTGCTGCCTCGCAGCGCTAGAGACCCGGGTTCAATTCCCGCCTCAGGCGACTGACTGTGTGGAGTTTGCACGTTCTCCCCGTGTCTGCGTGGGTTTGCTCCGGTTTCCTCCCACAGTTAAAAGATGTGCAGGTCAGGTGAATTGGCCATGCTAAATTGCCCGTAGTGTTAGGTAAGGGGTAAATGTAGGGGTATGGGTGGGTTGCGTTTCGGTGGGTCTGTGTGGACTTGTTGGGCCGAAGGGCCTGTTTCCACACTGTAAGTAATCTAATCTTCCCGCATCTAGCTTATCCAGTCCCATCAGGATTTTATACATTTCTATGAGATCCACCCTCATTCTTCTAAATTCCAGTGAAAACAAGCCCAGTCAATCTTTCCTCACATGTCAGTCCTGCCATCCTGGGAATCAGTCTAGTGAACCATCTCTGGACTCCCTCAATAGCAAGAATGTTCTTCCTCAGACTAGAAGACCAAAACTGCACACAATACTCAAAGTGTGGCCTCACCAAGGCCCTGTATAACTGCAGTAGGACATCGTTTCTCCAATACTCCAGTCCTCTCACTATGAAGGCCAGCATGCCATTAGCTTTCCTCACTGCCTGCTGCACCTGCATGCCAACCTTCAGTGACTGTTCCACCAGCTCACCCAGGTCTTGTTGCAACTTACCTATTGCTAAACTGCCACCATTCAGATAATAATTTACCTTCCTGTTTGTGCCATCAAAGTGGATAACCTCACATTTCACCACATTATATTGCATTTGCTAAGTATTTCCCACTCTGTCCAAGTCACCCTGCACTTCTTAGCATCCTCCTCATACCACATACTGCCACCCAGCTTAGTGTTATCTGTAAATGTGGAGACATGGCATTCCATTCCTTCATCAAAATCATTAATGTATATTGTGAACAACTGAGATGCCATCACTGAACCCGGCAGTGGTATCCCCTCATTGCTGCCTGCCATTCTGAAAAGTACCCATTTATTCCAACTCTCTGCTTCCTGTCTGCCAACCAGTTTTCTATCCACATCAATACATTACCTCCAATACTATGAACTTTAATTTTCTTTACCAATCTCTTGTGTTAAACCATGTCAAAAACTTTTTGTAAGTTTAGATATACAATACGTACTGATTCATCCTTGTCCACTCTACTGGTCACATCCTCAAAAAATCCCAGAAGATTTGTCAAGCATGATTTTCCTTTAGTGAATCCATATTGACTAGGGCTGATTCTGTCACCACTTTCCAAATGCTCAGTTATTACGTCCTTAATGATTGACTCCAGCAATTTCCCCACTACTGATGTCAGGCTAACTGGGCTATAATTCCCCATTTTCTCTTCCTCCTTCCTTAAAAAATGGGGTTACATTAGTTACCTTCCAGTCCATTGGAATTTTTCCAGAGTCTGCAGAATGCTGGAAAATGATCACCTCTTTTATCGCACTGTTCTTGAATTGAGCCAATAGATTTTTATTTGTAAATTCATACAATAAGGTACCAGCATAGAAACGGACACATTAATGGAATGTGACAATGCATAAATAAAAACATTGCTGGAGATATTTTGGGGCATTTTATTCTGCACTGTTGGAAATAATGCTGATGATAAAGAGCAGTGCAGACAGTTCTGTGTATCATACATTAATGATACAAAAATCGCTACTTAAGACAAAAATGGAAACAGAACATATATATGATAGCATAAAGCAGTTTTATGTTATATTCTCAAACAACATACACAGTGAAAATTTAACAGATGATTTTCTCTGAGTGATAAAAATATACTGTATTTACACGGAGTTGAATTTCAGGGACATAATAGTCAAGACATCGGTTCAGAAGGGGTAAAGTCAGTGATGCCCAATTTTGAGTTAAGGAGGCTTATCTGACTTAATTCCCTCAAATTCATTATTAGCAATTTTAAACAAGTACTCAACGGGCTGATGTGTACAAACCTTGTTTTTCCTTTGTATGGTTGATGTCCATTCTGAGTGGCAGTATGTTACTCAGTCTGCATGTCTGCTTCCCTTTCAAGACTTTAAAAATAATTATCTTTTTGTTTTACTGATTTCAATTAAGAGTAAAACCCAGTCGTAAATGAATCATTTGAAGAATTGGTTCACTTTCTATTGGTCCTGTTCACCTATTTACTCAAATTTATTGTTTCCACAGAAATTGCCAATCGAGAAAAAGGATCCCCTAAATAAAAAAAACAATTATTAACTCAGGTTTATAATCATTGCTGTTAGGGTGTTACAATCAAATTACACAAAATATGAAGTGATGTTTTGTGTAACAGCAGTGAGCTGTTAAAAAGAAAATAATGGTTGCTCTGACACAGATGATTACATTTACAATGGTGAGATAGTTTGGAATATCTTAGTGTTGCTGTTAGTAATTTAAGCCTGGAAGTTACTGTGTGTCATATTACTGAACCCAACTCTTAGCAGGTTCATATCAAGAGTTCACTCACACTATTTTAAAAGAAGTATTAATTTGCCCATTTTAATGATGTTACATAGATTAATTTCAAAATTCAACTTGCTCAACAACTGTCAGTAATTTCAGCAACTATAGTGCTTAAAATTGATACAATATATTCTTTGGGATCATTCCTTTTTAATTTATAAGCACAATGCTTCCAAGTCGTAGAGTCATAGAGATGTACAACACAGAAACAGACCCTTTGGTCCAACTCAGCCATGCCAAACAGATATACTATACGAATCTTAGTCCCATTTGCCAGCACTTGGCCCATGTTCCTCTAAACCCTTCCTATTCATATACCCATCCAGACACCTTGTTAATGTTGTAATTGTACCAGCCTCCACCACTTCCTCTGGCATCTCATTCCATACCTCTGGGTGAAAAGGTTGTCGCTTAGGTCCCTTTTAAATTTTTCCTCTATCACCCTAAACCTTGATCTCTAGTTCTGGACTCCTCCACTCCAGGGAAAAGACCTTGTCTATTTACCCTATTTATGCCCCTCATGGTTTTATAAACTTTTATAAGGTCACCCTCAGCCTCCAGCACTCCAGGGAAAACAGCCCCAGCCTATCCTTCCTCTCCGTATAGCTCAAAACGTCCAACCCTGACAACATCCTGGTAAAAATATGTTGTGCGTGAACCAGGCAGGACTCAAACTTACAATCTTATGTTCCGAAGTCAGATGTGTTATCCTTTAAGTCGAAAGCTTGAAATTCATAATTTCATGACAGTATATGATGTAACCATGCCCGAGATCCCAGTGTATCATAATTCTCAGGCAATTGTTGTGGAATCAAATCAGATGCTATTTGGGCAAAGTAAATATGATAATTACTTCACAAAATAATTATAACTTTGTTTATTAGATTAAAACTGACTAAAATATACATTTTGTAATGTCCTGATGTCTTTTCCTGCAAGGGTGATGAACCTTGCCAAACTATCCTCATTAGGTTTTGGAATTTAAGTACATTTTTGCTCCCATTAAAGCTTGGAACAAGCGTACATTTAGTTCTTTCCAAACTTTGTTTCCATTGTTTCCTTCATACTCCAGCTGGTTACACAAGTGGAACTTGCTCCATTTAAGTTTAGTCTGATGCCCTTACATTTTTACCAGACAATCATAGAAGCTACTTCCTATTTAACAGCAGGGAGGCGATGGCCTAGTGGTATTATCACTGGACTGTTAATCCAGAGACCCGGGTAAAGTTCTGGAAAAACAGGTTCGAACACTACCATGGCCGATGGTCGAATTTGAATTCAATAAATATCTGGAATTAGGAATCTAATGACTACAATAAATCCATTGCCAATTGCCAGAAAAACCCATCTGGTTCACGGAGCATCCTTTAGGGAAGGAAACTGCCATCCTTACCTGGTCTGGCCCAAATGTGACCCCAGACCCACAGCAATGTGATTGATTTTCAACTGCCCTCTGGGCAATTAGGGCTGGGCAGTAAATGCTACCGGTCCAGTGACACCCTCATCATGTTACAGAATAAAGGAAAAACAAATCTGATACCAAAACTGCACAATGATACCTTTGATAAGTAAGGACTGTTTGGGTGAGACAATGTTGAATAAAAGCTACTGCTATTGCAAGGGTGTCTTTTTCCTGAATCCACATGGTGTAACTGATTGGCTCAGTCCTCCTGCAATAACAGCTCCCTCCAGCCTCCTTGAAGTCAGGCATTAGCTTTTGAAGATAAAATGAAACTCTGTGAGTATCACATACAAACATTGAACACAACAGACTAATGGATATTTTCTTACATTCATCAACCTGTTTATTTAGATTTTGCTTAGTATCACCATGACCTAATTGACTGGCTCTGTTGGGCTATGTTGAAACACAATAGCCAATAGGTCCAATTCTTGTCTCACCAATTGGCTGATTATTGGAATCCAGCATGGTCTCAGCAAGAGGTAAAAATGGCTCTCTTGACATTTGCTTCATGGGTGCTTTTTGATCTTTGCTTCTTTTTCAGCGGTGAAGGAACCAGCCTGTTGGAGAGACTATTTTTTTTTCCATGGAGAGAGAGAAAACAGCATGCTGATGACAGATCAGGTGTTGGTGAAAGGATGAGAGGAGATTACATATCACTAGTGATAATTGAAAAGAAAACAAGAGGAAAAAACTTCATGCGTGAATGTCTTTTTACTAAGGAAGGTAAAAGGAAAAGATGTTTGTTAATAAATCAATTCTTTCTTAGACTTAATAACTGACTGCATTACTATTTTGAAATTTTATGTCACCTTATGGGTAGAAATAGCCAATTTTAGATCTTTCATAAATAAACATGGATGTGAGATGTGTCACGTTTAGTTTCTTAACTAACAGAGAAACCATACACCAAGCTTACACCTAAAACACCTACCGTTACCATAACCTCCTCCGAAACAATTGTAAACTGTCTGACCTTCTGGAAAAACTGTTTCACATCTCAGCTATTGTAAATGGTTTCAAATAAAATGAGAAAATGCTGGCAGTCATGGTGGAAAGAGAAACAGTTAATGTTTCAAGTTCGATATGACTCTTCAGAACTTTTTTCATTAATTAGCTCACAGGATGTGGGCATCACTGGCCAGGCCAGCATTTAACACCCAACCCTAATCACACGACCACATTGCTGTGGGTCTGCAGTCACTTATAGGACAGGCCAGGTAAGGATGGTAGTTTACTTCCCTAGAGGGAAGTTGGAAGTTTCTGGCAACCAGCAATAACTTCATGGTCATTATTAAATTCTTAATTCCAGATTTAAATTGAATTCAAATTCTACTATCTGCCGTAGTATGCTTTGAATCCAGGTTCCCAGAACATTATCTGGGTCTCTGGATTAATAGTCTCGTAATGATACCATCACGCTATAATCTTCCCAAATTCTTGTTCTTCTGTTTTGAAGAGGAGTCATATTGGTCTTAAAACATTCACTTTGTTTCCTTTTCCACAGATGCTGCCAGGGTGCTGAGTTTTACAGAATTTACTCTTTCTATTTCAGATATCCAGCATCCACAGTACTTTGTCATTTTTTTCCAATATTGATATGTGATTTTTGTTGGAACTGTAAACATGGTCTCATCCCTTTGTTTCTCCTCATTATATAGAAAAAATTATTTCTGTCCACCTGATAGAAATAGCATAGGTGGGGCAGTTAAAGCTATCATGAGATTTAATTGCTTTATCATGTGCTTTAAGTGAATACTGTTAGCTGCAACTTGAGATCCTGTCATTGTCTGGCCTGTCTCAGGCTGTGAGTGTCACAAATACACTGTCTCTGAAGCACTTTCCACCCATCACTAAATAACACTCTTCAGCTTCTTATATACTTTGACACTCCAATATCTGTAATTAGTAGGTTATAAAATACAACTCTCTGGTGCTCTCAGACCTCTTTTCACATGTTCATTCTTGATAAGTGTCTCCTCTTGCATTGATGTCAGAGTATTATGAGCAGTTACATGATGATGATTTATAGATCATAGAATCAGAATCCCAATGTGGTGGAAACAGGCCATTTAGCCCAACAAGTCTACACCAATCCTCCAAAGGGTATCTCTTCCAGCCCCATTCACCTCCCTATTACTCGACATTTATCCCTGACTAATGCTCCTCACCTACACATTCTGAACACTACGGGCAATTTAGCATGGCCAATCCACCCTAACCCGCACATCTTTGGACTGTGGGAGGAAACCGGAGCACCTGGAGGAAATCCACAAAGACACGGGGAGAATGTGCAAACTCCACACAGATAGTCTCCCAAGGCTGGAATTGAACCCGGGTCCCTGGCGCTGTGAGGCAGCAGTGCTAACCATATATAAATCATTATATCTCATTTACCATCAAGGTAATTCATTCCCTTGTCTGTATTAACCTGCCTTTCTTAGCAAGTGAGAAAAGCACCCACCAGAAACTGGTTGTGCCCTCCTTTCATTAACAATATTCTAATCCTGAAGGAATGAAGCTCCACACTTGTAATCATTAACTCCCAGTTGTTGAGAGACTTATTTGAATCCAGGTTATGATTTGGGGACCAAATCCTACCATGGAAGCTGGTAGAATGTAAAATAGCAATAATTAAACCATTAAAAGAGTACTTTAACAACTAATTACTCACCTGAGATATCTATGATAATTTAATTTGTAGCTTCCCATGTATACAGAGGAACCTCGATTATCCGAAGGATACGGCCAGGGAGTATTTTGTTCGGTTAATCGTACAGGTTCCTCTGTAGTGCAAATTCATGGAATTCAACCCACGTGCATTGTGAGGCAGTTGAAGTGATGTTATCATAAATCTAACAGTGATCGCATTCAACCTGAACATAATATTTCAGGCATTGTATTCTGCTTCTCAACTAGAACAATTTGCATTAAAAATGTAATAAAACTCCAAAGAAGCTTCACAGGGTCATTATGAAACAAAATTTAACATTCAGCTGCAGAAGGAGATATTTGGATAGATGACTAAATGATTGATCATGGAGTTTAAGGAGAGTCTTAAAGGAAGAAAACCAAGTAGATTTCCTTTTGACTTTGTTGGGAATTTAGTGTAGGAATTCCAGAGCTTGGCCAGGTGAATGCAAAGTCACTAACGGTGCACAACTTGGGCATATTCAAGATGTTGCAATTAAAGGACTTCAGTTTTGTTGGTCTGAGGGAGATTACAGACATAGGGAGGTATCAGTCTGTAGAGAGATTTGAGAAAGAGGATGAAACTTTTTAAAATTAAGCTTCCTGTATTTTGTTGGCTAATGTAAATCAGTAAGCATTGGATTGATAGCTGAAGGAAACTTGAAACGAGTTAGGTTATAGGCAGCAGTATTTTGGACGTGTGTAATTGACATGATCAGATTCTGGATGCTTTTGACAGTTGATAACTGGAAACCATAAGAATACAAACTAATTAACAGTTATTAACTATTTACAGAGACATTGCTCAGCAGGAATCCATTAGAACGTTCATTCCTCAGTCATGGTCCCTTATAATTTGACATCATCTGACAGTAATGATGCACTCTAGCTATTAATGCAACAGCTAATAATATTTGCTGTACATCACCCAAGTCTTTCACTCTGCTCCTTTACTATTTATATTTCATTCCTGCTCCTACTTTCCCTTCTCTTAAAGTCTCAATTGCAAAAGATGTCAATTTCAAAGTGTTCTCAGCGCACTTTGAGAAGGTGAGGCACATATGCACTCCATTATACTCCCTTTGGAATGCAAAATCTTGGCAGAACTGGGAGGCTAGTCACTCACTGTATCCTGCACTTAGACTGTAACACCAATGCCAGCTTCAGTGTCGCTGGGTCAATTCCCTCCTGAAGGACATTGTCTACCTACAGCACATGGGCTGCGGCGGTTCAAGGAGGAAGCTTCTCAAGGACAACTAGGGATGGGCAAAAAATTGCTAGCTCAGCCAACGATGCCCACATCCGATGAGTGAATAAAAAACTTGAAGGCAAGAGTTGTGAAGACTGATTAAAAAAAGGACAATTCAAAAGACAAATCTTTAAGAGATGAACCCATAAAAACTAAAGGTGGAGCCAATGAACTCAATGGCTCCTTTTTTCCTTTTTCTCCTTTGCACACTGGGAAAAGTTTACAGCACAAGATTTATAAAAATGATAGACTATCAGTGACGAAGTGGGACAAGGGTAATCAGACTAGGAGAAAGTGAGGATTGCAGGTGCTGGAGATCAGAGCTTAAAAATATGTTGCTGGAAAAGCGCAGCAGGTCAGGCAGCATCCAAGGAGAAGGAGAATCGGCGTTTCAGGCATAATCCGAGACATTCAGGGAGGCCCTATTGTGCTGGGATTGGCCCATGGGTGACTATGCTCAGATCTGGGATAATATCCAGCTCAGGGCCCCTGACTACAGTCTGGTGTTGTTTCAGCTCCTCTGAAGACCTTGGGAGCTATATCACCCACTGTTAGTGTACGAATGATGAAAGAACTATTCAACATCCCATCAGGAAGCAATCAGGTGCATGAAAGGAAGAACACAAACCATTTCAAAGACTGTTTGAAGACAAAAAAATGATGATATAATGAATTCTTCAAGGTAAGAATTTTACTTCCTGTAGCTAATGGTATGACATCCATCTTCTCTTCAGCTTCAGCTTGCTCTGCTGTAGATAATTACATCTCAAGAACCCCAGTGTAGAATTTCACCGTTATAAACAATGGAATAAACTTCAAGATTTGAGAAATAATTTAGATTACCTTGGACACCTACACCAAGATTGGGATCTACAAGAAATTCCTTCACAATATTTGGAGCCTTCAAACTCAATTGAAACGTTAAAATAATCACCAGGATCTCCTCTACAACACGGATGACAGGAAGGACATTCTGTTTCAGTACTTCTTCAGGTATTTGGTCTGTGGCCAACATATTCCACAGATACTCTTTTTGTTAAAATTCATTCATTGGAATGTGAGCATCTCTGGCTAAGCCAGCTTTTGGTCACCATCTCCTGAAAAGATAGTGTGAGTACTCCTTCTTAAACTGCTGCAGTCCTTGGGGTGATAGTCCGGTTAGGGAGGGAGTTCCAGGATTTTGATCATTAACAGTGAATGATTTAGCTGAAGTCAGGATAGTGTGCGACTTGGAGGGGAACTTGCAGGTTTTTGCTGCCGTTGTTCTTCTGGGTAGTAAAGGCTGTGGGCTTGGAAGGTGTTGTCTAAGGAGGCTTTGTGCGTTAATACATTGTAGATGGTACACACTGCTGCCACTGTGTGTTGCTCATGAAAGGATTGAACATTTAATGTGTTAAATATGGTGCCAATTCAGTCTTGACATGACTTTGTTGAACTTCTTAAGTGTTGTTGGAACTTGGTTCATCCAGGAAAGTGGAGAGCTTTCCTTCTTGTCCCTGACTTGAGCCTGACTTTTATAGGCAGGCTTTGGAGATAGGTTTCTAATTACAAAGCTCCCAGTTTCTGATCTGCTTTTATAGCCAAAGTGTATATATAGCTCATCCAATTCAATTTCTGATCAGTGGTAACCCCCCAGAATATTGAAAGTGGGGGATTCAGAGATGGTAATGCTAATGAATGTCAAGAGGTTGTAGTTAGATTGAATCTTCATAAGTTCATAAGTTCACAAGATATAGGAGCAGAATTAGGCCATTCGGCCCATCGAGTCTGCTCCACCATTCAATCATGGCCGATATGCTCCTCACCTCCATTTTCCCACATTCTCCCCATATCCTTCCAACCCATTACCAATTAAAAATCTGTCTGACTCCTCCTTAAATTTACTCACTGTTCCAGTATCCACTGCACTTTGTGGTGGCAGATTCCATAGACCCACAACCCTTTGGGAGAAGTAGTTTCTCCTCAACTCTGTTTTAAATTTGCTCCCTCTTACCCTAATACTATGACCTCTCGCTCTAGAATGGTCCACAAAAGGAAGCATCTACTGCACATCTATTTTATTCACACCTTTTTTCAGAGAGTATCAGCCTAAACTGTTCAATCTCTCTTCACATGACAAACCCCTCGTCTCTGGGATTAATCTAGTGAACCTCCTCTGAACTGCATCCAATGCCACTACATCTTTCCTTAAATAAGGGGACCAAAACTGTGTACAATACGCTAGGTGCGGTCTCACCAATGATTTGTATAGTTGCAACAATACTTTCTTACCTTTGTATTCTATTCCTTTAGCTCTAAAGGCCAACATTCCATTTACTTCCTTTATTATCTGTTATACCTGCGTGCTAATTTTCTGTGACTCATGAATGAGGACACCCAGATCCCTCTGCACTGCAATACCCCAAAATCTCTCCCCATTTAGATAACAGGTTGACTTCCCATTTTTTTGACCAAAATGCATGCCTCACATTTATCCACGTTAAACTCCATCTGCCACATTTTGGTCCACTCTCCTAACCCATTTATATCCATTTGTAAGGTTCTTATTTCCTCATTGCAGTTACCATCCCACCTATTTGTGTGTCATCTGCAAATATGCTTACAGAGCCTTCTATCCCTGTATCCAAGTCATTAATGTAGATTGTAAATAGCTGGGGTCTAAGGACCAAATCCTGTGGCACCCCAGGTGTTACATCTTACCATCCTGAAAAGAAAAAATTATCCCGGCTCTCTGTCTTCTGTCTATCAGCCAGTCATCTATCCAAGCTAATAAATCACTCCTAATCCCATGTCATCCAACCTGTGAATTAACCTTTTGTGCAGCACCTTATCAAAATGTCTTCTGGAAGTGTATTACATCTATAGGATCTCTATTATCTGCTTTGCTTGTTACATCTAGCAAATTAGTCAAACATAAATTGCCCTTCATAAAACCATGCTGACTCAGATGGATGGCATTTTGACTTTCCAAATGTCCTGATATCACTTCCTTGATAATTGACTAACACTGTCCCAACAAAAGATGTTAAAATTAACTGGTCTGTAATTTCCCACATTTTGTCCCTCTTCCTTTTTGAACAAGGGTGTTACATTAGCATTTTTCCAATCCATTGGAACCTTTTCTGTGTCCAGAGAATTTGGAATATTGTAACTAATGGAGATGGTCATTGATTAGCTCTTGTGTGACGTAAATGTTATTTTTCATTTATCAGCCAAAGTCTGGACGTTGTCTAGCTTTTGGTCCATTTAAACAGTGGTTGCAAAGATTGAAGAGTTGTAGTAATGCTGAACATTGCAAAATCATTACTGACCATCCTCACTTCTGACTTTATGATGAGGAATGACATTTACCTATATCTCTACAGCGGTATGTTCATGTTTTTCAAGATTTAACATTTCTAATGTGTGAATCCTTCTCTTTAGGTTGATGTTGCTAAGTGGCTGCCATCTTCTTTGGAGGCAATTTCTCCTTGTACATGTTTCAGAGAAACTTGTTGTGAATCAAAAGCTCTGATTGTCTCCAAAAATCTTTTTGCTTCTTCTCTGAACTCTTTCTGAGCTCCTCAGCGATAGCGTGGAAATGCTCCCAAATTAGTTGAGAATGGAATGTGTGTGATACAGAATGTCTTTTATTTGTGAGCTGAGTCATGGAGCAGCACTATGCCACACAGTGGTGCAGGAAAGGTCCATATATGCAGCAAGGTCCATATTCTGCTTAACCTCACTTATTTCTATTTGCAGTGAATGTTCTGGAGCTCGTACATGAGCAATAGCACTTTGTAATGTTATTCACTACAGATCACAGACTGTGGTCAAATCTTCACTTGTGGGATGATACCGCAATCTATTTTTTCCCTCCTTCAATCCCTGCCATTTTATATCAGTAACTTGTTCTGCAGCATCTCCCACAGTGAATAGCACTTTTATTTATGTAGCTTGTTTCTTCAGGCATTTGCCAATCAACTGTGTTT
>NC_057711.1:131459233-131462635 GCF_004010195.1 Chiloscyllium plagiosum
GATGTATGATTGAAAGCTTCCCACTTGGCTGAATAACAATAGCTCCAATGACGTTCAGGAAACTTTACATAATCCAGGATTAAGTGTCCTGATTGACTGGCATCTTATCCAACACCTTAAACATTGACTCACTCCTCTACTGATGCACAGTGGCAAGATGATTTGCAGCAACTCCCTATCTCACCTTCATCACCTCCTTTTTTATTTCAAAAATGTACTTTATTCAAAAAAAGTATTTGTATACATACATTGTCACTTAAACAGCTTGGTTGTGTCCAGTAGCACATGAAGAAACAAACATTGGAGTTTTACTGTTTCCAACAAACAAGCCAAAAGCATTTCTCACTTGTAAAAGACTATATTTACATGGAGTTGAGGAACTGTGGGGGGGAGGGAGGGTTTGCTAACCAAAGAGATCGCCAAACAACTTCGGCTGAAAGACCTCAGACCATGGTCTTTCCCCACTGTGCCTTGGCAGCAGCTGCCCCAAGCTTTAGTCTGTCCCTCCTCACATAGCCCTGCACCTTGGAATGTGCCAATCTGCAACACTTGGTCAGGGGCAATCCCTAGCTCTGGAAGATCAACAGGTTTCAGGCAGATCAAAGACTGTCTTTCACTGAGTTGATGGTCTTTCAGGTGCAGTCGAGGTTTGTCTCAGTGTGCGTCCTGGGGAATGGACTGTAGAGCACAGAGTCCTGTGTCATTGAGCTGCTCGGGACAAACCTTGAAACAAACCATTGCATCTTCCTCCGGACTTCCTTTACAAAGGCTCATTCCAGACAGAGATGTGTGACAGTCTCTACCTGCCCCACAGCAGCTTCGAGGGCAATGTGTGTTGGTGCAGACTGACTGGGTGTACATGAAGGACCTGGAAAAGCACAGCAGGTCAGGCAGCGTCCGAGTAGCAGGAGAATTGACGCTTCAGGCATTAACCCTTCATCAGGCTTATGCCCAAAACATTGATTCTCCTGCTCCTCAGATACTGCCTGACCTGCTGTGCTTTTCCAGCAACGCACTCTCTACTCTGATCTCCATCATCTGCAGTCCTCACTTTCTCCCTGTACATGCAGGACCTGACAGGTAGTGCCCTTCTCACCACCAGCAAAGCAATGTTTTTGTGTTTCTTGGAAAGTTCTGACGATGAGGCATTCTGCCAAGTGACTTTGACAGTCTGCTCAGGGAATAACCCGACAGGATCCACACTCTCCTTTTCCCGCAGGGCCTCAATGACACTCCGTGCTGACCACATCCTGATGGAGTGGTGGTCAAAGGTGTTTCGCTTTGCAAATTTCTCCACAATGGACAAAAACAAGGCCGGTCGACATATGGAAACACCTGCAAAATGTTGCTCTCCAATTCATATATTATCCTGAACTTCACTGTTCATCTGCTGTCACTGGGTTAATAAGCTGAAATGCCCTTCCTAACAGCAGTGTGGGTGCACTTACATCGGCTGGACTGCAGTATTTCAGGAGCATGGCTCATCATCATCTTGCCAAAGACAACTGGAGATGTGCAACAAATGCTAACCTTGCTGACATCCCAGGAATACATAAAATAAAGCACTTAAAAGCTAATTTTGTACTTGTAGAATGTCAAATTTCTTGGTTAGGATTAGGAAAAGAATCATAAATTTGTAACTTCTTGAAAGATTCACTTCTTTTTGCATTTCATCTCAGTCAATAAAATATATAATTGGATTATCTGAAGTGTTATACAAGTGATTCAGTATCTTTAACTTGCCGGTTTGCAGTCTTTGCCAAAGTTTAAATGTGATTGGCTGCTTACATTGTTGACTGACATCACTGTCACTGCATACCTGGAGATTCCTTTGTCTTGGCATCAATGTCTTATGTAAAGGGAAGACTGCTACATCGAGATCACTAGATTCTTTATGAATAGCTTACCTTGCGGCCAATGATAAGTAAAGTTGCGACACTGATGTCTGCAAATGCTGCCCAGTTTCTTTCCAATAAATTTGCTGTTTCCAATTAGCCAAATAAATTTGCTGTTCTCAATTGATTTTGCTAATGCAGTCATTTTAACTTAATAGGGTTGAACCAAAAGTAAAATGATGTCACATTGTTAACTACATTCACAGTTGAAAAAGAATGATTCTAATCTTGAAATTAGAAACTAGTAAATGGAAAATAGACACAAATTGCTTCATATTATGTGATGATATGATCAAATTGGAGTCAGAGACTAATAACTATAGAATGAGATTCCAGGCAGGCAGTAACTTGTTTGGTTCCAAATTGGAAGCTTATAGTTGGCAAAAGGACTTTGCATCTACATGCTTAAATTCATGCACAAAGCTTTGCTCCTAGCTAATAAATGTTACTGTTTGTAGAGCATGAGTAGCAAGTTACAAATTCCACAGAATCTTACTACAATTCTGTGTAAGTTTATGATGTGCTGAGGCAGCCTTTGGATGCTGTCTAAAATGTACTGACATGGTATTGGAGTTTATAGACCACGTGGTGTCAAATTAAAGTAACAGAACATTGACAAGCCCATGGTTTTCATTATGTTTAATTTCAATGTCTGACTTCATGGAGGAGTTTTACACTGTTAAAAATCACACAACACCAGGTTATAGTCCAACAGGTTTAATTGGAAGCACACTAGCTTTCGGGGCATCGCTCCTTCATCAGGTGATTGTGGAGGGCTCAAACCTAACACACAGGATTTATAGCAAAAATTTACAGTGTGATGTAACTGAAATTATACATTGAAAAATTGATTGTTAAGTCTATCATCTGTTTTAATACCATATAGTTTCACTTCTTTCATGTGTAAATCACAAAACCTTTTTTTAAAAGTTGCATTTTCGGGTTAGCTGTTAACAATGGGTGATAGCCAGACAATACGTTGAAGGTGTTGGCCCCCTGTGTTCTCTGTCTATGCCATGATGTTTAGATTGATTCTAATCTAAAAAGTGAGATAACGGAATTTTACATGAATTTATGCAGTTTTTGAGCTCAGAGTTTTATGTGAATACATGCAGTTTTTGAGCAAAGTACAATGTAACCCTGCAAGTACAAATTCACTCCACAAAATATATGTGTGCATATGGGTCTTTGTCTGTCTGTGTCTGTCTGGGTTGGGGGTTGTGAGTGTGAGAAAGTGTATGTGTATAGTGCACCACCCCCCATCTTTTCCTCCGCTACATCGATGACTGTATCGGCACTACCTCATGTTCCCACAAGGAGGTTGAACAGTTCATCCACTTTACTAACACCTTCCACCCCGACCTCAAATTTACCTGGACCGTCTCAGATTCCTCCCTCCCCTTCCTAGACCTCTCCATTTCTATCTCAGGCGACCAACTCAACACGGACATTTACTATAAACCGACCAACTCCCACAGCTACCTAGACTACACCTCCTCCCACCCTG
>NC_057711.1:131462972-131466553 GCF_004010195.1 Chiloscyllium plagiosum
ACAATGGAGAGTAATGTCTCAGAGGGGAACTTGGAGGTGATGGTGTTCCCATCTACCTGCTGCATTTGTCCTTTGAGTGTAAACGTAAAGGAATGAGAATGAGCAACTGACGAAGCTGCAGTACCTCACTGCAGTCCATCCTGTAGCAAGAACAGACTGACATGCAGCAGACCAACAGAGGAGAAGAGGAGAAAATAATAAATACTGAAGATAATGGATGGGATTCTGGTCAAGGGGATTGATTTATTGAGGTCTGTTGTGTCTAGTTTCTGGAGTGGGAACACACACCCAGGAAATTGGGAATATTCCATTACACACCAAAATTGTGATGTTTATTAAGGTTTGTTTGTGCAGAGGGTGAGTCAGTGCACGGCCTATCACCCTCACCTTAACCTCCTTCCACCTATCGCATTCCCAATGCCCCTCCCCCAAGTCCCTCCTCCCTACCTTTTATCTTAGCCTGCTTGGCACACCTTCCTCATTCCTGAAGAAGGGCTTATGCCCTAAACGCCGGTTCTCCTGCTCCTTGGATGTTGCCTGACTTGCTGCGTTTTTCCAGCAACACATTGTTCAGCTCTGATCTCCAGCATCTGCAGTCCTCACTTTCTCCTGTGAGGAGGAGTTAGGCAGACAAATGTAATGTTGCATTCTGCAAGTCAACCAATTGTCAAGGAAAGCATTTAGCTTGGGCTGCACCAAGCATAATCATTTAACTAATCTTGTGAGGATCATTGGAAATAAGAGAAAAGTTAATCCTAAAGATAAAATAGTTACATTAATGTAAAGGAGTACTTACAAGTCTGTGTCCATAAAGCTAAAGCTGGTTAACTGTTTCAGTAACAAAATATCTAAAAGTTTCCCTTGTTTTAAAATGTGGCTTTCTTTGGATTTTCCATTTCAGGTAATCAAATGCTTCTAAATTGGCACTATAACTTTGTGAGATAATTTCATTCAGCACCAATTGAAGTTTTATGAATCTGTCTTGAAGAACAAAGACTGAAGTGTTTACAAGTCAGTGCAGAAGATTTTCTAGAGGCTCCAATCAGCTGAAGTCAAGTGGCCTGCATCCTTCTTGTGGGGCCATGTTTTACCCTGATTGGATAACGATCAATGCTTCACATGGCATTGTTGGTTAACTGTCAGTCACTAGGAGGGGCTTCGAGAGTGTATATTACAAGTCAGTCAGGAGTTTTTCAAAGCAATAGTTGAGTTCTAATGTATGGTATAGAACTCCAACTTTTATAGAAAGATAGCTGCTGCTAGTATGTCTAAAATGAGGGGACATGCATTTAAGGTGAGGGGTGAAATATTTTACACAGAGTGGTGGGAGTCTGTAACATGCTGCTGGGGTAGGGGTGGAGGCAGATACAATAGGAGTCTTTAAGGGACTCTTAGAAAAGCACATGGCCATGCAACGACTAGAGGAATATGAACCAAGGGCAGGCAGAAAGGATTAGTTTAATTTGGCATCATTTTCAGCACAACATCGTGGGCTGAAGTGCCTGTCCTTTGCTGTACAGTTCTACATTCTATGTTTTATTAAAATATGTTTTTGCTCTAACCTCTCTTCTGGAATTGGGATTGTTGATGTGACAATTTGTTTTCTCTGTAATTTTCAAGGTACATACTTCAATCAGTGAACACCCTTGTCCCCTCTGACCCTGGGCACACACACACACTCCTGCCCTGTCTGCTGTTAAGTGGGGAAGATTACAGGATGCACTGTATCACAAATACAAACAATTGAAAAACCGAAAACATGCCAAAGATTTATATCTGTTTATAGTCAATAAACCAATTATCTCTCTCAGCCACATGACTAATTTCTGCTAGGCTTTAAGGTTACTGAAATAAAACAAAGAACCACAGTTGTTGGAAACCTGAAACAAAACCAGAAAGTGCTGGAGAAACTCAGTTGGTCTGCTAGCATCTGTAGAGAGAGAGAAGAACAGAGGTCTGATGAAATATTAACTGGACTTGAAATATTAACTCTGTTTTTCTCTCTCTCCAGATGCTACTAAACCTGTTGATTTTCTCTTGCACTTCCTGTTTTTGTTTCAGATTATTGAGTTTGTTATAATAAGCTAGTCATCCTAAACAAAATATAAATGACAGAAAGACTCCAGGGCAAAAATTTGTGATGCAAACTGAGTGACACAGAGTCGATTGCCCATTATCTGCTGTGCGTAATTTTCATTTCAGTCAATGGAATTACTAGACATTCATAACATATGCAAGCTTAATTAACCCCTGGAATTCCCTCTTGCTAAAGTAGTTCTCAAATATGATCTCATAACTGCTTCATCCTGCTATTTGTATAATTCATGTGTTGTTTCTTCATCAACAAAGATTTCATTTGTGCACCTGGGCTAAAGGATTTCCCGATGTTATCCTGGCCAGGGATTGTTACTTTTTGAAAAAAAACAAGTATTGTTGTATGCTGAAGCCTGGAGCATGGAAATATTTTCAGTCAACTTGTGGCAGAGCTCAGCTAATGTTGGCTTGCTTAAACATTGTTCATTGACGGAAAAGTCACACCATTCACTTATTATTGAATCAATAAACATTTATCATTGTCCTTGTTTCATCAAAACAGATTCTGTTGAGACCTGAACAATTTACCCAATTGAATTTAAACAGACAAGAGCTTTGCTTTGTGATTCTCTTTGTTCAAAGTCAAGGTCAGAGTCTTTATAAATTACTTGACTCTGTGTGTTTATTTTGAGATAGAATGCATGTGGACAATCTATTGTTGGTAGGCTTAAAGAAGGCTTTGGAATTGGTAAGAGACAAGGTAGAACACATAATAATTATGGATATAAAACAAAATAGCTAGGTTCTTTTGAATGTGTCAGCTATTATTTGTAACTTGGTCTTGGTGGAGATGGGCAGCATATAAATTTTATACTGCCTTTTTAATTATACAATTTGGCATGCAGCCAAGTGCAGCCTACCCTACTGACAGGCTGCTCATAGAAATAGGGCTGGGTGGTCTTCAGCTCTTAAAGGCAGCCTGTCCCTTTAAAAGCTAAGGTAAAAACAATGACTGCAGATGCTGAAAACCAGATTCTGGATTAGAGTGGTGCTAGAAAAGCACAGCAGTTCAGACAGCAGCCAAGGAGCAGGAAAATCGACGTTTCAGGCAAAAGCCCTTCATCAGGAATACAGGCAGAGTGCCTGAAGGGTGGAGAGATAAATGAGAGGAGCGCGGGTGTGGGGAGAAAGTAACATAGAGTACAATAGGTGAATTGGGGTGGGGATGAAGGTGATAGGCCAGGGAGGAGGGTGGGGGAAGGTAGCAAAGAGTACAGTGGGTGAATGGGGGTGGTGAGGAACGTAAAAATAATGACTGCAGATGCTGGAAATCAGATTCTGGATTAGTGGTGCTGGAAGAGGACAGCAGTTCAGACAGCATCTGAGGAGCAGTAAAATCGACGTTTCGGACAAAAGCCCTTCATCAGGAATAAAGGCAGAGAGCCTGAAGGGTGGAGAGATAAGCTAGAGGAGAGTGGGGGTGGGGAGAAAGTAGCATAGAGTACAATAGGTGAGTGGGGGAGGGGATGAAGGTGATAGGTCAGGGA
>NC_057711.1:131466843-131501151 GCF_004010195.1 Chiloscyllium plagiosum
GGTCTTTTTGGAGGTGGCGGAAATGTCGGCGGATGATTTGGTTTATGCGGAGGTTTGTAGGGTGGAAGGTGAGCACCAGGGGCGTTCTGTCCTTGTTATGGTTGGAGGGGTGGGGTCTGAGGGCGGAGGTGCGGGATGTGGACGAGATGCGTTGGAGGGCATCTTTAACCATGTGGGAAGGGAAATTCTAAAGAAGGAGGCCATCTGGTCTGTTCTGTGGTGGAACTGATCCTCCTGGGAGCAGATACGGCGGAGGTGGAGGAATTAGGAATATGGGATTGCATTTTTGCAGGAGGTAGGGTGGGAAGAGGTGTAATCCAGGTAACTGTGGGAGTCAGTGGCTTTGTAAAAAATGTCGGTGTCAAGTTGATCGTCATTAATGGAGATGGTGAGGTCCAGGAAGGGGAGAGAGGTGTCAGAGATGGTCCAGGTAAATTTAAGGTCAGGGTGGAATGTGTTGGTGAAGTTGATGAATTGCTCAACCTCCTCGCGGGCGCACGAGGTGGCGCCAATGCAGTCATCAATGTAACGGAGGAAGAGGTGGGGAGTGGTGCCGTTGTAATTACGGAAGATGGACTGTTCTACATAGCCAACAAAGAGACAGGCATAGCTGGGGTCCATACAGGTGCCCATGGCTACCCCTTTGGTCTGGAGGAAGTGGGAGGATTCAAAGGAGAAATTTGAAGCTTTTAAAGCTAAGTTGCACTCCAGAAGTGAACACTGCCAACAAGTTATATTGGAAGACTTCAGGTGAAGAAATATGGAACGCTACCCCAGGGAAAGAATTCAAAGATTCATTGATGTCATGTTAATCTCAATAATCCGTTTAATCTCACTAATCTGTTTAAGGTAAAAGGTGGTGAATTTAAAGGAGATATGAGAGAAAAGCTTTTTTATGCAGAGGGTGGTAAATGCCTGGAAAGACTGTCAGAGGAGGTGGTGGACATGGTTACCATAGTGATGTTCAAGAGGCATCTTGATAGATAAATGAATAGGAAGAGAATACAGTGATACAGACCATGTAGAGTAAATGATTTTTATGTTAGAAAGGTGTTATGCGTTGGCGCAGTCTTAGGGGGCGGAAGGGCCTGTTCCTTTGCTACACTGTTCTTTGGTTTTGTTTGTTCTTTGTACAGAGGTGCTCTCAGGGAGAGATGTAATGTTTCCACTGAAGGCTAAAAGAACCTCTGAAGGGTGTGGAAATGGGGAACAGCTAAATGCCCAGAGTGTGGGCCCAGGCACCTGGTGCCAACAGCAGTCAATGTTCAGTGGCTTCAGCTGTATTGCAAAGATCAGTTGTTGCATCCTCACATGATATCTCATAGCTAACATCTGCAACACACCCAGAAAGATGAGGAAACACAAAACACATCAGTGATTAGGTGGAATCATTGTTTGATCTCACATTTGCAGTCAGAAATTGGCTCTGCAATTAGCTTAAAGAGTACAATGTGGTGGAATTTAATCTGGCTTTTAGGATCATGTTAGGAGGCGAGAAAGTGAGAGAGAGAGATTGTGTGTGTGTGTCTGTGTGTGTGTGTGTGTCTGTGTCCGTGTGTGTGCGTGTCTGTGTGTGTGAGAGAGAGAGACAGTGAGAGTGTGTTTGAATGAGTGTGTTTCTGTGAGGGTATGTGAGTGAGAGTGAGAGAGTGTGCATGAGAGTGTGTCAGTGAGTGTGTGTGTGAGAGAATGTGTGTTAGTGAGTGAGAATGAGTGTGAGTGTTTGTGTGAATGAGTGTGTGTGTGAGAATATGTGTGTTTGTGAGTGTGTTGTGTGTGGGGACTGAGTGTGAGAGTGGCTGTGTGTGAGAGAGATTGAACGTATGTATGCAATTGAGATTGTGTGCACGACTGAGAATGTGTTCGTGAGTGTGAGTATGTAAGAGTAAGCGCACGTGTACTTGTGAGAGAGTGAATGTCTTTGTTTAAGTGTCTGTGTGAGAGTGTGAATGAGAGTGAGAATGTGTATGAGTGAGAGTGAGCGTGTATGTGAGTGATAGGGAATACGTAAGGGTGAATAGACCTCTTCTGTTTTTATAATGGGATGATTTATTGAATGATGATGTTTTGGAGAGGTTGTTGTTGCTGGCATTTCCTGCTGTCTGGTAGCCAGAGAGATGGTATAATGGGATATCTAAGATGGACATGTAATGGCTGCTTATTTTGGTATGAAGAAGTGGATTTCCTGAAACTTGAGTCTCATAATCTGCTCTTGTATTGCACATCCAAACACAAGGGTCTTTATCTCTTCCTTTTCCTCATCCTTTACTTCCTGAATTTGCTTCTGGATCCCTGGGAGGCAGTGGTTACACCCTTGTGCAGCACGTTACCATGTACTTCCAAACTTAGATGGCCATGTCCTTCAATGCTGCTCCAAAGTAGTCAAGACAGTTAACTTTTCTTTGAGGAGATTGATTGTTTGCTCAATAGTGTTCTGCATTGCTCAGTAGTTCTTGTTGCAGCCAGTTCAAATGGTGCGATGGTGGAGGGTGATTATCAGCCTGGGGTGAGGATTATTCTTGACTGTAGGACCATAGGACTCCAAAACTCATAAGGAATAGGAACAGGAAGAGGCCATTCAGTCTCTCGAGCCTGTTCTGCCATTCAATGGGATCATAGCTGATCTTACATTCCTTATGTCCATTTTTCTGGTTTTTACCCATAATTCTTGATTCTTCAATTGATCAACAGGTCTATCTCGGGAACAGAAGAATTGACGTTTCGGGCATAAGCCCTTCTTCAGGAATTCAGCCCTTGGATGCTGTCTGACCTGCTGCGCTTTTCTAGCAACACATTTTCAGCTCTGATCTCCAGCATCTGCAGCCTTCACTTCTTCCCAAAAGGTCTATCTACCTCAGTTTTAAATATACACAATGACTGCAAACCACCCCCCAGCTCTCTGTGGGAAGGAGTTCCAAAGATTCACAACCCTCTGAGAGAAGAATTCCTTCCTCATCTCAGTCTTAAATTAGTGCCCCTTTATTCTGAGACTATGCCCTCTGATCCTAGATTCTCCCATGAGGGGAAACAACATCTCAGCATTGACCCAGTCAAGTCCCTTAAGAATCTGAAATGTTTCAATGAGATCACCTCTCATTCTTCTAATCTCCAGTGAGTAGAGCCCCATCTTGTTTAGCCTTTGTTTATAAAACAATCCCTCCATATCACGGATCATCATAGTGAACCTTCTCTGAACTGCCTTCAATGACATGATATCTTTCCTTAAATAATGGGACCAAAACTTCTCATAGTACTCCAGATGTGGTTTCACCAGCACCTTGTGCAGTTACAGTAAGACTTCCCTACTTTTATACTCCAACCCTCTTGAAGGGCCAACATTCCATTAGTCTTCCTGATTTCCTACTGCACTCATGTGCAAACTTAGTAACTCTTAGTAGCCAGCCTCTGGGTCACCTTGTAGGGGCAAGAGACAGGGTGTGTGGATGCCATGGTGGCTAAAGGCAGTGGATAGCACTGATAAGTACAGGATAAACGTATTGTGGCTACTACCAGGGGAATAGGCATTCACTGAAATGAGTGACTTGGCTGGGTTATATATTGACTGCACATTGGAATGGAAGCTCTTATCGCTTCTAAACCTTTCCCTGTTGGCATGCAGGGTCTACAGACCATTGCACTCAAGTGATGGTGCCCTGCACCATTGGGAATTTTACTATCCTGAAAGAGTCTCGTGGCCTTTTGTCCTGCTTATCTCTCCTCAGCAAAAAGGTGTTGAACTGCCAAGAGGTGGCCTTCATACCATATGATGCTGGAACAGACAGAATACTGAAGAATATTCCTGATATCCCCTGTTCCCCACCTGGAAGGAGCCAGATGAATGAAAATGGATTGTGCCTGTGACGTTGAGGCCACTGTAGCCTCAATCTGCTGTGAGACCAGGGAGAAGAAGGTGGTGCAGTTCAGAGGCACATTGTTGTTCAATCTAAGTTAGCACAGGCCTGGGTGAGGTATTGCCATGAGAAATGTTCTCAGTAAGCCCTTGGTGAATAGAGCTTTTTGTGTAGGCTTCCTCTCACTGTATCCTCTGCTCAATTTCTCAGTCACATTGAAGATCTTACCAGTTCTGTTGCTCATGGCACTCACAAGAGATGGCCTTCTGAAGGTGGTAAGCCATACAGGCTGTGCTAGAAATACCTGACTGTGTAGCGCCCAAGAGGGTGCTCAGGTTTAGTAGAATTCATCATCTCTGGACTCCACTTTACAAAATTTCATTGATAGTCATGAGCAGCAAAAGAATCCCAGCAAAACTAAAAATTGAACTAAATTGAGTTGCATTTATTGTCACGTGTACTGAGGCACAGTGAAAATCTTTGTTTTGTGAGCAGATCACAGAGTTAAATAGCATAGATAGTAAATAATAGATAAACAGCGGCAAAACATAAACACAGGTATAGGCGAATGCTAAGAGTTTGTGAGTTCATTCAGTATTCTAACAACAGGAGGGTAGAAACTGCTTCGAAACCGGCTGGTGTGTGTGTTCAGGCTCTGTACCTTCTCCCCGATAGTAGAGGTTGTAGAAAAGCATTGCCAAGATGGGATGGATGCTTATAATTCGGTGCCAATGTTGTAGGAAAGCTATATTCACAGGTGTGTATTCTATTTGACTATAATTTATAACAATGGGATCCATTTTTGTACGGCTTCATGTCATGCCAACATGGTGTGAGATGTGCCAGAAGTATGGATTAACACAGTATTTGAGGTTTTATTGCATAATTACTGAACAAAGTAGCCTTTACTGGGACACACAATATCTTGGTGTTTAATGTCACTGCAGGATGATTGGGCAAATGCTGATCATATCTATTTTGCTAAGCTTAACTCACAGTATTTATTATTTTGTGCTATCACCACATTTTTCCCCAAATGTAGTAAGATAATCTAGACCAAAAAACAAAATTGCCCACTTTGTATGTTATTAGATCATATATGAATGGTGGGGAACACAAAACAATCCACTTTGTAAAGCATCAATTAACAGCAGCAAGCTGATAGAGTAACCAACTTTTCTCATTTCATATTTTCTTAGAACAAGATACAGCAGAGATATTGCAAAACTATGTTAAATCAAGAGACAAGATTTAGCCAATGCTGTAATTTATTTTAAGTAGTAGAAGACTAGCTGTTTACATGTGTTGGTAATTGCCAGTGAAATAAACAGCTTTATTGGCCAGAACAGCATTTGACATTCTGTATAAATGGAGAAAAATGGATGTCTTTCAAAAATGCTGACCAGTAATCTGAGGGATTTAAATAACACGAGAAACAACACTAGTAAAGCACGAATGGTTTACAGTTATCCAGTGAATTAATATTATTATCAGTAGTTATCACCCATGCTCAGTTTCCATTCTCACGTCAATTAATAGAAGGCAACATAATTATAGTGCTGCTCCAGGAGCCCATACATTGCCTGCAGATTGTAAATGAAATCACTTTATAACTTTCTAGTACTAATTTCACCTCCTTTTGAACCTGAATTCTCATGACCCCTTCAGGGAATGTTAATGCAACATTTTATTTTACTTTGTCTCAATGGCCTCAGATTTTTTGAAAACTTAAGGGGTTTCATAAAGTGATTTATAGAAGCCTCAGTAGTGTTAATAGCAAGCAACCACCTTACTCACTTGGGACAAAAATTTGTACTGTTGAGAATCTATGCAACATTTTGAAAACAAAAATTGTGCAAGGAACTTGGCATGACTTACTAGGAAAACATTTGTTGCCCATCCCTAATTACCCCTTGAGAAGGTAGTTAACATCTTCTTGAACTACTGCAATCCATTTGGTGTGGATAGATTTACAAGGCTATTGGAAAGGGAGTTCTAGGATTTTGAAGCAGTGGCAGTGAAGTAAGGGTGATATAATTCCATGTCAGGTTGGTGAGTGACTTGGAGGACAAGTTTGCAGGGATTGGTGTTCCCATGTATCTGCTGCTCTTGTCCTTTTAGAAAGAAGTAATTGTGGGTTTGGAAGGTACTGTCTGAAGAGCCATAGTGAATTTCTCCAACAGTGAAGATTCCAATGTGGTAAGCTTTGGAAACTAATGCCAAAATTTACCAATTCTTCCCAAACATGTTTGAATTTAAACATTTTGCCTTTAATTTACTCATATGATAGATGTCAAAATGGTTACTCTCAGTATTGAAAGCTCTATGACACATTATTTCAATTGTTATTTTGTTTTACTATGTGGAGTTAAAGCTGAATTAACATTGGTTTTGATGTCAAAATTCTAACATTGTCAATGGCACTGCAATTTTTTTCATGCCTGTTAGTCAAAAATGTACATATCATCAAAATGCAATATTCAGGGCAAGGGAACTTTACCATCATCTTAATTCACTAAAGTTTGATATGTCCGTTCTTCATTTCTGATATAATGTCTCACAAGAAGTACACAATAATCAAATCAATGCTTCAAGAAGAATTGAAGCATACATGTGCAGTGTGCCATTTTCATCAGGTTGACCTAAAGTAATGAGGAAACAAAAATTGTTCGATGCCTATCTGTGGAGTGAACTATTTATCCTACTTACTGTTAGGTTCACATGCTGGCAAGAAAATGTTTTCAATTAAGGTTCAATACAGACACCACTCTCCATTGGCAATTTTAAAAATGTGATGGTTGTCCCCTAGTTCTGGACTTCTCCAACAGCAAGAACATTCTTCCCGCAACTAGCCTGCCCAGTTCCATCAGGATTTTATGTTTTTCAATGAGATTCCCCCCTCATTCTTCTCAATTCCAGTGATTACAAGCCCTATCAATCCAATCTTTCCTCACATGTCAGTCCTGCCATCCCGGGAATCAGTGTGGTGAACCATCACTGGACTCCCTCAATAGCAAGATTGTTCTGCCTCAGACTAGAAGATCAAACCTGCACACAATACTCAAGGTGTGGCCTTACCAAGGCCCTATATATCTGCAGCAAGACATCCTTACTCCAACACTCCTACCCTCTCACTATGAAGGCCAGCATGCCATTAGCTTTCCTCACTGCCCACTGCACCTGCATGCCAACCTTCAGTGACTGTTCCACCAGCTCACCCAGGTCTTGTTGCACCTCATCTTTTCCTAAACTGCCATCATTCAGACACCTTCTTGTTTTTGTCAACAAAGTAGATAACCTCACATTTATGCACAATGCTTTGCACTTGCCAAGTATTTGCCTTCTCAGCCAGTTTGTCTAAGTCACCCTGCAGCCTCTTAGCGTCTCCTAACAGCCCACACTGCCACCCAGCTTAGTGTCATCTGCAAATCTGGAAATATGGTATTCAATTCCTTCATCCAAATTGCTCATGTATATTGTGAAAAACTGAACCCTGTGGTACCACCACCCCCACACCCCCACCCCCTCCTCGCCACTGCCTGCCACTCTGAAAAGGACCCATTTATTCCAACTCTCTGCCAAACAATTCTCGATCCACATTAATACATCACCTCCCATATTAATAGCTTTAATGTTCCTTATTATTCTCTTGCATGGGACTTTGTCAAAAGCCTTTCGAAAATCTAGATACACAACATTCACTGATTCACTCAGTTGATCACATCCTCAAAAATAGAATGTATTATGATGGAGGATAATAAATCAGTGGCAACTAAGCAAGCTAGTAGAATTCTGAATGGCAGACTTAATTTCTGTGAACGAAATCATCCTCTTACAGTGACAGCAACCGTAATTTCAAATTGGCTGCCCTGTGTTCTCAGCTAAGAGCCTTGAATTGGCAGAGTCCTTCCCCCTGAATTGGAAGATTTAATCAACTCTGCTTTCAATTTCCACCATTTCCATGCCTTCCATTTCTTTTCTTCCTCGACTTCTCTGCTTTCGTTTCAGGGATGAGCAACTGGTCAATTTCCTCTCGGAGTTGACTAATTCCCACGGTTACCTCGATTACACTTCAACCCATCCCGTTTTCTGTAAAGTTAGAATAATGGGAAACCTAAGGGAAATTTGACCCACTAGGCTAGAGAAGAAAGCAACAAGGGTTGGCTGGTCTCCATATTAGTGACAAAGAAGTCAATAAGTTCATAGCGCTTATTGGTTAGGCCAGTATGTTGGAAAGAGGGGATATTTATTTAAAAAGATGAGTCAGGAAGCCATGGGTTATCTTTGTATTCTCCAATAATCTTAGAGAGTGAGCAGTTTTCGTAGATGATGGTGCTTTATATGGTCCACCCATGTCTGACGGTGAATTATCTAACTAGTCATCTGATACATCCTTTATAGTCAGCATCCTTTGGACTTAAGAGGATGGGGATGAGGGCCATAAAGACAAAATGAACTGGCTGAAGGAGAGTAATGGTTTGTCTGGTTGCTAGAATATCAAATCACAAAGAAGAATATATCATCCAAGGATCACAATTACAGCTGCGTTTACTTGGCATTTGTCTCCTAACAAATAATTATTCAGAGCTTTTCAAAATGCTTTGTTCTCCTCAGTGGAGTTTTCTCTGGCAAGCCAACATGTTGTTATATGTAACACTAGTTGTATCTGCTTCAAATGAATCCACAAACTGGCTTTTCTCAACCATCCCAAATACTATATTTGCACAGTCACCAGAGGCTCGAAGCAAAATTAGTTGATTGAATTTTTCAAGTCAACTGCAGTAACATGTACAAAGAGAATAATAGTGGGTTCCAAATGTCAGTAATTACACCAAATCAGCTGACAGCAATGAAAGATTTCAGCTGAGAGGCAAGTTGCCATACTCTCATGCAAAAAAACAACTATACTTTCTTTGATAATATTGTTCCTCGACAATGATTTATAACTCCACTACTGCTACAAATTGGACTTATGTACACTGCAATAAATATGGTCAAAATCTTAAGAGATTACTTGAAGCTAAGTTTAGACAAGTCTGCATTTCATTGCACTGCTATTCTGATTCTTTGAGATTTAAATTGGCTAGAGATCCAACCCTATGTTCAGTCATTGCAATAGCACATAACACTTCAGCTTCCTGCTTCTCGTTGATTTGAGTGGTTTCAGCATCTAGCTCATGTTAACTGTGCTTGAAGCTCCAACAGGAGGCCAACACAATGAGTGAGTAACATCAGGGAACATCTACCCTGCTCTGCCTAAAGTTGGTTTGCATCTTAAAGGGGAGTGCGCTATCGAGGAGGGATTGAGACTAAAGGGTCGCAGTGAATCTGTCCTCGGAAACAATGGGAGAGTATTATCAGGCTCTGAGCAATATGGGCTTGCCAGGATGGGCGCAGATGAGAACGAGATGTTTGGCAAGGCTGAGCTTGACATTGAAATCGATTGACCGAACCTTGTTTACTTTTCTCAAGTAGCACGGGGAGCTTCTTGTAAGTCAGTGGTGTCAATTGATTGGCATCATGGCTCACTGAATAACTTCTTCATGGTCCCACAGGTTGTGATGGTTCCAAGCTCTCCACACTGATTAACAGTTTGGGAAACTTAACATGGAAACCAGAGCAATGGAGTGATTGTACAGAGGTCAGACAGGTGGAACTCAGAGAATATGAGTTCCTGGATTGGGATTGTTAATCTGGTCCAATCAGGGAGCCCTGGCTGACAGATATAAACAGGAGTGTCAGAGATTCTGTTCACTCTGAGAGCTGGCTCTGAGGGAGCTAGATCAGTGTCGAGGATTCTCCACATGTAAATAAAAGGTGACTGGGTGATGGGATACCGTATTGGGATTTGTGACTTGGTTAAGATGACTGGAAGAGGCATGTGATTTTGTTTTAACCCTTACTGAAATACTAAGAGACGATTTGGTGTGATGGGATTTATGATGAACCACGCAAAAGCGCTTACTAGCAGAGGCCCAAATGGACTTCAAACAGGTGCTACAACTTTCTTTATCATTGGAAAATGTGACAAGTGAGCACATGAATTGCAGAGCCTTCCGATGGAAGTGGACACTCTTGCCAATCCAACTGAGCTTGGGGAACACCACTTGAGTGAAGACAATTGCATAGCCTCACTCAGGACAAATCCTGTATGGAGGGACTGTAGGTCAGCCCCACAGCAAAATCCCAAAACAAAGCCAAGCCTCGGCCAAACAGTTAAAAGTTTCTTCAGAATTTGGGTCAACAAGCCACTGTAGTTGCTGCTAGTACGTGGACTTGAGACAGTGAAAGAGTCTGACTAGACCTAAATTGAGTAAGAGAACTTATAGGCTGGTGTCCAGGAGAGTGTACACCACGGAAAGTTCACATACATCTGCTTTGGAACAGTTAAATTGCTTAGAAACATCCAAATCAGAAACAATCAAAATAAATGTCTGGTTAAATGGTCACCCAGTTCTACTGGAAGTCAATACAGGTGTGACTGTATCAGTGATTGCAGAACCAGTCTTTAACAAAATTCATTCTGGACTCCAAGCCTTATGTTTGCGCAACACCTTGGCTAGACAGAGAACCTATATCAGAGAACCTTTACAGATTAAATGTACAACTTTGGTTCTGGTCTTTTCTGAGAAGCAGCCGGTTCAGTTCCCACTGATTGTAGTAAAAGGCTCGGGTCCAAGCCTGATGGGGTGAAATTGCTTGAAATAGATTCACCTTGATTGGCTCAACATTTTTCAATTAGAAAATGGCTGCCTGAGTGAAGTTCTAATTAAACATCCAGATGTTTTTCAAGGAGGTCTAGTGACTATCCAAGGAGCCAAGGCCACCTTGCACAATGATCAGGAAACAATTCCATGGTTCTGCGAGGCCTGCCCAGTGCCATTTGCCTTACGGGAAAAAATTGAGGCAGAAATCAGGAGGCTGGAGAGTGAAGGAATCATCAAAGCAGTCCAGTTTGTAGAATGGGCAGCACCAGCTATACTGATTGTGAAGCCTGACAGGTTGGTTCACCTTTGTGGGGATTTTAAACAAATGATAAACTGCTTCCGGCAGGTGGATAAATGCTGAATCCCTCACATAGAGGACTTGTACATAAAGTTGGCAGGAGAGCTGACCTTCATGAAGATGAATATAAACCACGGTTACTTGCCATTGTGGTTAGATGAGGAGTCCTAGAAGTGTGTTGCAATTCATACCCATAAGGGTTTGTACCAATATACAAGAGTCAACCGATACTGAGGGACTAAATTGCTGCAATTGCTAGAATCTGGGCGGAAAACAAAAATGCTGGAAATCACAGCCAATCAGACAGCATCCATGGAGAGAAAGCAAGCTAATGAGAGCTCTGATGAAGAATCATCTCAACTCGAAACATTTGCTTGCTCTTTCTCTACGGATGCTGCCTGAGCCACTGTGACTTCCAGGACTTTTTGTCTCCATTACAATGGATTTGGAGCTAAGTGTAGGCCAGGATGGTGAAAGATGGCAGATTTCCTCCCTTAGAGGACATTCACTTTTTTTATCATTCATTCATGGGAGGAGGGCTTCACTGTGCAGGCCAGCATTTACTACTCATCCCTAATTGCACAGAAGGCAGTTAAAAATCAACCACATTTTTATGGGCCTGGAGTCACATGTAGGCTAGACCATGTAAGGATGACAGATTTCCTTCCCTGTGATCCAGATGCATTTTTCCAACAATGGTTTCATGGTCATCCTTAGACACTTAATGCCAGATTCTTTATTGAATTCCAATTCCACCATCTGCCATGGCAGGATTTGAACCTGGGACACGAAAAAATTAGTTAAGTTTCTGGATTACAATCTAGCAATAATAACACTAGGCCATTGCCTCCCCCAATAAAACTGCTGCGTTTATATGACAGTCAATTGTAATTTCATGGTTACTATCACTGAGGCCAGCTTTCAGTTCCTCACTTAATTGAGTTCATGTTCCATCAGCTGCCACAGTGGGATTTTAACCCACTGCAGTAATTTGGTCTTCTGGATAATTTATCCAATGGCATTACCTCCAAGTAGCTGCCTCATTTAATCCTCCCCTGCTGTTCTTGCACTCAGGCTCAGACCTAATATAGTTTAAGTGAACAAACAGGATTTCTGTTACTATTATATCAGTGTATCATCAGTCTGTGCCATTTTTCAGTGGACAATATAAAATATTTTACAAGGTCTACCCCAGGTCACCACTTATTTAGATGATGTGCTAATAACAGGGAAGAGAAATAAGGAGCACTTAGTGAACTTGGACACAGTCCTTAGTCATTTCTCCCAGGTGGATGTATGCCTTAGAAAGGAAAAATATGTGTTCCAGGCACCCCAAGTGACCTACACGGGCTAATGAAAATTGTTGATAGAAATGAAGAAAAAGTTTGAGGTAGAGTTTGAATGGACTGACCTTCAATTCTATCCCATGCAACATTAAGACAAGATAGTCATTGAGTTTTTGCAGTATGAAAGGAGATCTTCAGCCCATGTGTCCATGGTCAAACAGCCATCAATTCTAATCCCATTTTCCAATACTTGGGCCATCACCTTGTGTACTGTGACATTTCAAATGCTCATCTAAATACTCCTTAAATATCTTGGTCTCTCACCGTTTAGACAGTGATAACCACCACCGTCTGGCTGAAATATGTTTTCTTTAAATCCCCTTTAACCCGCCTGCTCATAACCATAAAACTGCGTTCCCCTGCTTATTGATCCCACCACCAATGGGAAGTGATTCTCCCTATCTACCCCATCTCTGGCCTTCAGAACTTTGTGCACTCAATCACATCCCCCCTTAGCCTTCTCTGCTCAAAGGAAAATAACCCCAGTCTATCCAGCCTTTCTTCATAGCTGGATCACTCCACTCTAGGCAACATCCTGGTCTATCTCATCGCCATCCTCTCTTGTGCCATCGCATCCTTCTTATAGTGTGGCAGGAAGAACTCTCATGTAGTACTCTATCTGTGACCTAAATAACATTAAAGGTAGCTCAGTTCTAACCGGTTTGCTTTTGTATTCAATACTTTAACTAATAAAAGCAACAATCTTGTATGCCTTCTTAACCACCTTATCTACTTGTCCTGCAGCCTTCAAGGATCTATGAACATACTCACCAAGGTCGTTCTGATCTTCTGTACTTCCTTGGGTCCTACCATTCAATGTGTATTCTATTACTTTGTTATTCCTTCCAAAATATATCACGTCACACAATTCAGGGTTAAATTCCATTTGCCAATGTTTAGATTAGATTCCCTACAGTGTGGAAACAGGCCCTTCAGCCCAACCTGACCCTCCGAAGAGTAACCCATCTGGACCCATTTCCCTCTGACTAACACAAAGGGCAATTTAGCATGGCCAATTCACCGGACCTACTTATCCTTGGATTGTGGGAAGAAACCAGAGCAAACCCACACAGACATGGGGAGAATGTGCAAACTTCACACAGTCGTCCAAGGCTGGAATTGAACCTAGGACCCTGGTGCTGTGAGGCAGCAGTGCCTTGCATCTATATTATCCTATAGTCTAAGACTTACTCCCTCACTATTTAGCACACCAAAAATTTGAGTCTTCTGTGCACTTACTGATCATAAATCTCTCATTTATGGTTAGATTATTAATTTACACACAAACAGCAAGGGACGCAGCATTGAACCCAGTGGTACACAATTGGACACAAGCTACCAACCACAAAAACATGCTTCAACCACTATCCCCCGCTTCCTGTAATTATACCAATTTTGATCCAATTTGCTAGATTGCCCTGGATCTCATGGGCTCTTTAACGAGTCTGTCATGCGAGGCCTGAATGACATCCATGTCGACCACAGAGCAGCATTATCTTCATCAACACACATAGTCACCTCCTCAAAAAAATTCAGTCAAATTTATTAGACATGATCTTTCCCTGACAAAAAAAACTGCAGATGCTGAAATCCAAGGTAGACAAACAAGAGACTGGAAAAATACAGCAAGCCAGGCACCATTAGGAGGTGGAGAAGTCGATGTTTTGGGTATAACCCTTCTTCAGGTCCTGATGCTGACTGACTTGCTGTGTTCTTCCAGCCTCTTGTTTGTTGTCCCAATTCATAGCCTTTATTTCCATTTCATCTTTGGCCTTATCCACCATTATCTTAAATCTCACTGAATTATGTTCATTGCTACATCTACCACTTGCCCAACTTCGTTACTTGGAATTGGATCCATTATCACACCGTCTCTTGTAGCACTTTCTATGTGCAGACTTAAAAATTTCTCCTGGACATTCTTTCTTCAGATCGCCTCTAAACAATTTACTCTTCACATTAAACTTCTGTCCTCTGGTCTTGGACACATCTGGCATGGGAAAAGATTCCCATGATCCAGTCGGTCTGTGTCTATCATAATCTTGCATACCTCAATCAGATCCCTCAGTCTCCTCTCGTCTAGGGAAAACAAACCCAGTGTGTCGAGTCTCTCCTTACATCCTGCTGTATCTCCTCTGCACCCTTTCTAGTGCAATCACATTGTTCCAATGGAGTGGTGACTAGAACTGCACACAGATTAGTTGTGCATCTTGGAATCGTAGAATCCCTACAATATGGAAGTAGCCCATTCAGCCCATCTGGTTCACACTGCCCTTCTGAAGCGCATTCCACCTCCCTGCCCCATCCCTGTAACTCTGCATTTTCCATGGCTAATCCACCTAGCCCACACATCCCTGGTTACAATGGACAATTTCCCATGGCCAATCTACCCTAAGCTGCACATTTTGGACTGTGGGAGGAAACTGGAGCACCTGGAGGAAACCCACGCAGACACGGCAAAAACGAGGGATTTATGAATGGAACTTCTGTTGTGTGTGGGACGAGAAGTAAATTCAAAAGAAGTACTGGTTGCATCAAATCAGCTAAGAGTGGAACTTTGCATGAAATTATTAGACTGCTGAATTAACCTTCATAATTTCAAATCTAATATTGATCTTGCTGATATTTTGTGCACCTCCTGTGCAGCCGTAACCTTGTATGCCTTGTTCTGTCTAAACACCCTATGATCCGTATGTCCTTGTATGTTATGATCTGCCTGTACTGCTCACAAAACAAAACTTTTCACTGTACTTAGGCACATGTGACAATACCAAATCAAATCAATCAAATAAGAAATGTCACTGAGATAAATCACAGAGGTTACACTGTGGAGAGAAATATAATAGGAGACGATTGAACATTATATAGAGTTTGAGGAAGACAAACCAAAATTATAAAGCTTCTTGTTAGTAAGGTTGACTGGGCTGATTTCTGTGGCAAATTCAGAAGATTGAATGAAGATAATGGAGGAAAAGTTAGAGAGGTGCGAACTGGGGATTTATGACGTAGAAAGATTGTTCCGAATACAAAGCAAGGGCAGTATTTGAGAAAGTATTTTTGCAATTCAGAACCAATTCAGTCCCAATTCCGATATCAGGTTATAAAATCCAGACAAAATAAGTTTCATTCTTACCTATTTAATTTCTTAAATTGATTCATTAACATTGCAATCAATTCTGTAAGGCTCAATGCAATAGTGGTGATTACTGTGATGCTTTCAAATTTTGGATTCACTTATCTCAATAAAAGTAACAAATGGATCTAAAACATTCCAATATTCCATCTGCTTTTCCCATTTAAATTCCATAGAGCATTTCCCTTGAAGAATGGTTTGGGCACATCCCAATTGTTGTTCATTTATATGACATTTAAAATAATCTGTCTTCTAATGTTGCCAATTCTTTGTTACTAAGTACAAGGAAGCGACTACTTTGGCATCGTGAGCAAATTATTCAGTCTCTTTCTGCTATTAAGATGTGAAACAAATATCAGCTCTGCAAAGAGAAACATCAAACACATTGGTAAAACAGCAGCAGATGTATAAAATTATTGTATACCCAGGAGAATCTCTGTAACTTTAAGGAGTATCATTCACCAATAAAAACTCAGAATTTGCGATCTGTGACTAATCTGCCTTTAAAACTTTCCAGCGAGAAAGAAATGGTGAGCCATAATGACCTTTTAGGTTGTATGAAGTATATAATTTAAGAAGACGCTCTGCCTGAAAATCTGAAGACTGCTGTCACTAAACTAATCCATACGCCATCTTTAACTGTTCTAGGCAAAGCATGAAACAGACATTACTCATTGTCTACAGGTGGTATTTCGTCTGTCAGTTTAATAGCAGGTGGTACCATGCAGGGAGAGGACATTTGTACAATAGATCATTTCGGTTGAACAATAAACCATGAGCTCATCTCCATTCCATTTTTATGGCACTGCCAGTTACCTGTGTTCCTTTTTAAATGTTTTGCTGAATTGGTTCTTTTTTTTATTATTGAAGTAGTTAACCCCGTACTTACATAGATAAGAGTAATGAAGTTAAACAAGTCATACTGTATTGGTAGGATATTAATAATAAGAAGATTAAGACAATGGCTACAAATAGTCTAACCTTCATTATCATTTGGAAACCTGGGGTGAAGGTCAGGCATGGGATACGTTTTCGGGAATCTCAACTTGCCTTGAGTTCAGCATGCTAACCTGTGCCATTTAAATAGATAGTTTCAGCTTGAACGTGTTTTAAATTGTAAACTGGATAGGCATGTGATTGTGATTGTTGTCAATTTGTTGAAGAGTGTAATTTTCAAATAGAGAAAACAAGCCTGAAGACAGACACAATAGGAAGATGAAAAGTTATCCAGAAGATTAAAAGTACAGATAGAATTGTGATAATCAATTCTATTCAATGTCAATCATCAACATAATACTAGAGGGCACAAGATCTACAATTTCAGAATATTTACACAGATTTTACTGTAGATCTTTTCATTTCACTGTTTAGCGAATTGTTGCAGCTGAGACCTAGTTTCCCATGTCCAAGAAAGAATGTTTTAACTTTACCACATAGCCTGGTAGTTTCATAGCAAATTGAAAGAAAAATGAATAGGAGCGATGGCAGTGAGATTTAAAACAGTATGAGTGTGGAGAGACAATTCGGGGATGGACGTGTATAGGTCTCGGGAGCAGAGGCAGTAGGGGTAAAGGAGCAGAGAGCGCGGCAAGATCCCAGACAGAGATAGATCGGAAATGAAGTTGCTTCAAAATCAAAGTCCCAGGAAAGCAGACAGTGAGTGAATGGGTATTTCTCTCATTGCTAGTGACTGGATATTGGTTTAAATTAACTCTGTAAGTACAGTTTAAAAACTGTACATAGATAATTAATATTTTAGAATTTCAAAACGATATTGCTTCACTTTAATGAGTTAAGGGGTTCTGGTTGTTTGTCTAACATAAACAAAAATAAGGTTTTTCTAGTTTATACCTAAATAAGAGTGAAGGTAAGCTGAAAGCAAGGGTTCCTATTCTATCTGATTACCTCATGTCTGGGATGCTCAGGCCTGTGATTTGGACATCCTGCACTATCCATGAGGCTGCTGATTGGCTGGGTGGTGCCTACATCTGGAGACACTATAGCGTTTTCATAAAACTGTGAGGTTCGTGGATGAAATTGCTCCGCAGAGGCCAGTATCCCATCACCAAGTCACACTTTATTTAAATACGAACTGTCATTGACTGCCTCATACAGAATCTGGCACCAGACTGTCAGTATCTCTGACACTCACCCAATTCATCTACCAGCCTGGGATCCCTGATTGGTCTAATTAACTGATTTGGACTAAAATGTACGATCAAGAGGTTCATGGATGACAGAAAAATTGGTATGGTGGTAATAGTAAGGAGCTTATCTATAAACTGCAGGAGGATAGCAGGCTAACAAAGCAGTGACAAATAGAATTTAACTCACAAAAGAGTGAGGCACTGCATTTGGGGAGGGCTAAAAAGGCAAGTGATTACATTATGAATGTTAGGACCCTGGAAGGTACTGAAGATCAGAGGGACCTTGGTATGCATACCCACAGGTCCCCAAAGGTAACACATCAGAGAGGTAAGGTGGTAAAGTCAACAAATGGGATACTTGCATTTATAATCCAGGGCAGAGAACACAAGAAAAAGGAAGTTATACTGGAACTGTATAAAATGCTGGTTAAATCACAGCTGAAGTATTGCATACAGTTCTAGGCAGTACATTGTAGAAAGGATGAGATTGCACTAGAGAAAGTACAGAGGAGATTTATTAGGATGCTGCCTGGGTTGGAGGGTGTGAGCTATGAGGAAAGATTGGATAAGCTGGAATAGAGTTCCTTGGAGTGGTGAAGGTTAAGAGAGAACCTGGTAATGGTATGAGGAGCATAAATAGGGTGGATAGGAAGAGACTTTTTCCATAAATAGATAATACAATGAGTAGGGATAATTATTTCAGATAAGAGTAGAAGGCTAAGAAGGAAGTTAAAGAGATTTTTTTCACTCAGAGGATGGTGGGAATCTAGAACTCACTTTCTGAAAGGGTGGTTGAGATAGAAAATCTCAAAACATTTAAGCAGTATTTAGATTGTCATACCCTCCAGAGCTGTGGACAAGAGCTAAATATTATGGATTAGTGCAAAGAATCATAGAATTATACATCCCAAAAAAAGGCCCTTCTGTCCAAAGATGTGCAGTTTAGGTGGATTGGCTGTAGGAAATGCAAGGTTATGGGGATAGGATGGGGGAAGGTGAGGACTGCAGATGCTGAAGTCAGAGTCAGAAAGTGTGTTGCTGGAAAAGCATAGCAGGTCAGGCAGCATTCGAGGAGTAGGAGAATCAAGACTTTGAGCATAAGCTCTTCATCAGGAATGTTGTGGGGGGAGGGGGTGATGTTGATAGGTCACGGTGGAGGGTGGAGACTCACCCCCCCCCTTGCCTAACCACAAAGAAGTTGCAGTTCACCAACTTCACAAACACCTTCCACCCTGATCTCAAGTTCATCTGGACCTTCGTAGACACCTCCCTCCCCTTCCTGGACCTCGCCATCAACACAGACACCTACTTCAAGCCCACAGACTCTCATAGCTATCTGGACTGCACCTCCTCCATACCCCTCCTGTAAAAAACGCTATCCCTTACTCCCAACTCCAGTACCATTGCCGTATCTACTCCCAGGAGGACCAACTCCACTCTAGAATATCCTACATGGCTACTTCAAAGACTACAATTTCCCCTCCAACGTGTCAACAATGCTCTCTAGCGCATCTCCTCCACTTTACGCACATCTGCCCTCGAACCCCATCCCTCCAACCCCAACAAGGACAGAACACCCGCGAGTCCTCACCTTCCACCCCACCAACCTCCGGATACACGCATGATCCTCCACCTTTTCGGCCACCTACAATCAAACTCCACCACCAGGTATAAATTTCCCTCCTCCCCCTTTCAGCATTCTGCAGAGACCATTCCCTCCATGACTCCCTCATTAGACACGACCCCCACCAACCCACCCTCGACTCCCAGCACCTTCCCTGCCACTGTAAGAGGTGTAAAAGCTGCACCCACAACTAAGCCCTCATCTCCATCCAAGATCCCAACAGAGATTGTCCTGCACTTCCAAACATCTCATCTACGTTGCTCTTGATGTGGTGTCCTCTACATCAAGGAGACAGGAAGCCAATTCGCGGAATGTTTCAGAGAACATCTCTGGGACACATGCACTAAACAATCCCACAGCCCTGTGGCTGACCACTTCAATTCCCCCTCCCATTCTGCCAAAAACATGCAAATCTTGGGCCTCCTCCACCACCAAATCCTAGCCACCTAATGACTGGAGGCAGAATGCCTCAACTTCCACCTTGGGATCCTCCAACCACACAGGATTAATGTAGATTTCACCAGTTCCCTCACTTCACCTCCCCACACCCCCACCTTATCCCAGATCCAACCTTCAAAGTCGGCACTACCCTCTTGAACTGTCCTCACTGTCCATCTTCCTTCCCACCTATCCACTGTGTAGACTTGTTGGGCTGAATGGCCTGTTTCCATACTGTCGGGATTATATTTTATTCTATTGGGCGGCACGGTCATACAGTGGTTAGCACTGCTGCCTCACGGTGCCAGAGACCCAGGTTCAATTCCTGCCTCAGGCAACTGTCTGTGTGGAGTTTGCACATTCTCCCCGTGTCTGCATGGGTTTCCTCCCACAGTACAAAATTATGCAGGTTAGGTGAATTGGCCATGCTAAATTACCTGTAGTGTTAGGTAAAGGAGTAAATTTAGGGGAATGCATTTGGGTGGGTTGCTCTTCGGAGGGTCGGTGTGGACTTGTTGGGCCGAAGGGCCTGTTTCCACACTGTAAGTAATCTAATCTAATCTATTCATTGAGTCAGTACTGTCAATTACTTTAATAATTGTAACAAGGTCAGCCAGGTGGACCTCATAAAATATCAGTTCCTGATTTGGGACTGTTAACCTGGTCCAATCAGGGAGCTGCGACTGGAAGATATAACCAGGAGTGTCAGAGGTTCTGTTCACTCTGACAGCTGGCTCTGAGGGAGCTGGATCAGTGTCAAGGACCCATGTATAAATAAAGGGTGACTTGGTGATGGTATACCAACCTCTGTGGGGGGTGGGAATAGAGCTACATATCTGAGAGGGGGGCAGTGACAGGATGTAGTGAATCTATTGGGAAGGTTTCTCACATGATGAAACAAAGGGATCAGTTAAAGTGTGTCTGCTTTAACGCAAGGAGTGTCAGAAATAAGAGTGATGAACTTAGAGCATGGATCAGTACTTGGGGCTATGATGTTGCAGGCATAACAGAGACGTGGGTTTCACAGGTCGGAGCTTTCACCTGATGAAGGAGCGGTGCTCCGAAAGCTAGTGTGCTTCCAATTAAACCTGTTGGACTATAACCTGGTGTTGTGTGACTTTTAACTTTGTACACCCCAGTCCAACACTGGCATCTCCAAATCATGACTCCTTAGTGCAGATGGTTTGGATGGAGCCATTTTTGTCAGGTGTGTTCAGGAGGGTTTCCTTACTGAGTATGTAGACAGACCAATGAGGGGAGAGGCCGGTGCTCGGCAATGAGCCAGGACAGGTGTCAGATCTCGTGGTGGGAGAACACTTTGGTGACAGTGACCACAACTGCCTCAAAGTTATGAAAGCCTTGGAGAGGGAAAGGAGCAGTTACCAAGGGAAGATATTTACTTGGGGAAAAGGAAATTATGACGCTATCAGACAGGAGTTGGGAAGTACAGACTGGGAGCAATTGTTCCACAGAAAGGGCACAGCAGACATGTGGAGACTAATTAAGGAGCAGTTGTTGCGAGTGATGCACAAATTTGTTCCTCTGAGACAGGTAAGAAGGGGTAAGATTAAGGAACCTTGGATAATGAGAACAGAGGAGCTTCTTATCAAAAGGAAGAAGGCAGCTTACGTAAGGTGGAGGAAGCAAGGGTCTAGCATAGCTTTAGAGGATTGCTAGAAAGGAGCTCAGAAATGGACTAAGGAGAGCCAGGAGGGGGCATGAAAAAGGCTTGGCAAGAAGGATTAGGGATAAATCAAAAGCATTTTACTCATAGTGAGGAATAAGAGAATGATCAGGGAGAAGGTAGGGCCGATCTGGGATAGCTTAGGGAACTTGTGCGCAGAGTCTGAGCAGATAGGGGAAGCCCTAAATGAGTTTTTTGCTTTAGTTTTCACTAAGGAAAGGGACCTTGTTAAGAATGAGAACTTTGAGGATCTGGCATACAAGCTTGAACAGATCAGGATTGATGAAGTAGATGTGCTAGAAATTTTGGCAAACATTAAGATTGATAAGTCCCCAGGGCCAGACCAGGTTTATCCCAGGCTGCTTCGGGAAGTGAGAAAGGAGGTTGCTAAGCCGCTGGTGAAGATTTTTGCTTCCTCACTCTCCACGGGAGTTGCACCGGAGGATTGGAAGGAGGTGAATGTTGTTCCTCTTTTCAAGAAGGGTAATAGGGAAATCCCTGGCAATTACAGACCAGTCAGTCAGTCTTACGTCTGTGGTCAGCAAGATTTTGAAAAGAATTCTGAGGGATAGGATTTATGACTACTTGGCAAAGCATAGTGTGATTAAAGGCAGTCAGTATGGTTTTGTGAGGGACAGGTCATGCCTCACAAATCTTATTGAGTTCTTTGAGCAGGTGACAAGACAGGTCGACAAAGGTTGAGCAGTGGATGTGGTGTATATTGACTTCAGCAAGGCATTTGATAAGGTTCCCCATGGTAGGCTCATTCATAAAGTCAGGAAGTATGGGATACAGGGAGATTTGGCTCTCTGGATTCAGAATTGGTTGGCTGACAGAAGGCAGAGAGTGGCTGTAGATGGAAAGTATTCTGCCTGGAGGTCAGTGGTGGGTGGGGTCCTGCAGGGCTCTGTTCTTAGGCCTCTGCTTATAGTAGTTTTTATAAATGACTTGGATGAGGAGGTTGAGGGGTGGATTAGTAAATTTGCAGATGACACAAAGGTTGGAGGTGTCATCGATAGTATAGAGGGCTAAAGCAGGCTGCACCGTGGCATAGACAGGATGCAGAGCTGGGCTGAGAAATGGCAGATGGAGTTCAACCTAGATAAATGTGAAGAGATGCATTTTCGAAGGTCGAACTTGAATGCTGAATATAGGATTAAAGACAGGATTCTTGGCAGTGTGGAGGAACAGAGGGATCTGGGTGTGCAAGTACATAGATCCCTCAAAGTTGCTATCCAAGTGGATAGGGTTGTTAAGAAAGTATGTGGTGTTTTGGCTTTCATTAACAGGGGGATTGAGTTTAAGAGCCGTGAGGTTTTGCTACAGCTCTATAAGTCCCTGGTGAGACCACAAGTAGAATATTGTGTCCAGTTCTGGTCGCCCTCCTTTCGGAAAGATATGGAGGCTTTGGAGAGGGTGCAAAGAAGGTTTACCAGGATGCTGCCTGGACTGGAGGCCTTGCCTTATGAAGAGAGGTTTACTATGCTCAGACTTTTCTCTCTGGAGAGAAGGAGGAAGAGAGATGACCTGATCGAGGTATACAAGATCATGAGAGACATGAATAGAGTCAATAGCCAGAGACTTTTCCCCAGGGCAGGACTGACTGGCATGAGGGGCCATAATTTTAAGATATTAGAAGAAAGGCATAGAGGAGACGTCAGAGGAAGGTTCTTTACGCAGAGAGTTGTGAATGCAGGGAATGCGTTACCAGCGGTGGTGGTGGAAGCAGAGTCATTAGGGACACTTAAGCGACTGCTGGACTTGTACATGGATAGCAGTGAATTGAGGGATGCGTAGATTGTTATTTTATTTTACATTAGGATTAACCCTCGGCACAACATCGTGGGCCAAAGGGCCTGGTCTGTGCTGTACTTTTCTATTTTCTATGTTCTACTTGTAATTAGATCTTTGTTGACCAACAGACAGAATGGGCTGAAGGGCCTCCTTTTATACTGTATCTACAAGTCCATGAGATTTATTTCAGTTATCAGCTATTGGTTGTATCTTATACTTTTGTGTGATCTTCCCTGTCATTGGACATTGAAGAATAATATTTTAGTGGCCAGATGTATGGGAAGGTAAATGGAACTGAGCCTTGCATGGCTGAGTAGATTGCAACAAGGGCAGCTATGGACTATTCAAAATTTAGTTAAAATCCAGCTTTAAAGCACTGCACAAATTTTCTCACCCATTCTCTACCTTCTGTTTCCCAGCTTCTAAGATTGTTAGCCTTCCCCCTACATCTTGCTCAGTTCTGCCAGATTTCCTGTCCAATCATGATGGGCATGTTGCCTGTCAGCACTCCTTCAGCCTTGGCAGTTTTCCCTCTGTATTGAGCCAAGGCCCAACCACAAATTAGTTCAATCCTCACAGTGAGAGGATTGAACCACTGACATCACATCTGATGGAAACGGGCATGCAAAATCTCAACCTTCAAAGAACAAGTCAATATTACTAGAAACATAACCGTGTAATTTTACAGTTGGTATTAAAGTTAACTTGCTCCTCACACAATCAAACCTTATAAACAGCGACTGTATGGCATGGAATTGGTCTTCAGCACAGTGGTGCAAAGCTTTAAGCTGTGACTATCTCTTCAAGTAGGTTAGTGGCAGGTAACAATGAGCAGAATATACATGGCACATGCTCTGTTCAGAATTCGAATTCTTTTGATGCCAAAATACAAATTGCATGGGAGAACGAGGTATCATGTGGAGACTGGAATGGTACTGGGAAGGATAGATAAATATTGCTCTCTGATATTCAGCATGGCACCATGACTTTAAAAATGGGATCTGTGTTCAGACATTTCTTGGCCAGCAGTTCTCAAACTATGGGTCATGACCCCAGTGGCCCTGCACTAGCCCTGCTCATCTCTCAGATATTTTTTCTCAAGATCCTTTAACATTGGCTCAGGTTTGGGCCAGGATTGTGCTGTCCTAGCATCAACACCTTCCTGCTGGTGAGGAAGACAGGCTGATTCTAGTATGTGCATGTGGAAGGTCACAGGGCCTCAACACAATTTATTTGTGCGGAGAGAGAGGGGAGCTAATATAGTGTGTGTGTGTGCGTGCGCGCATGCATGTGCAAGTTTGTTGTCTGTGTGTGTGTATGGGTGTACTTGTGCATGTATTGTCTGTGTGTGTGTCTGTGTGTGTCAGTGTTGGTGCACATGTAGGAGTATGTGTCTGTGTCTGTGTGAGTGAATGTCTGTGTGCACGTGTGTGCATGTGTGCCTGTGTGCATGTGAGTGCGTGCGTGTGTGTGTGCGTGTGTGAGCAAATTAGAATTCTGAAGCCCAAACCTGCGATGATGCTATGGAGCTACTCATCACTGGGTATAAATAAGTAAAACTACAGTGTATGTGAAAAAGTGAGAAAAAAATGCAGTGAGTTGCTAAATTGCCCGTAGTGTGCAGTGATGTGCAGGCTAGGTGGCTTAGCTATGGGAAATGAGGGTTGCTGGGACAGGGCATGGGGTGGATCAAAGTGGGCTGGTCTTCAGAGGGTCTGTGTGTACACAATGGGCTGAATGGCCTGATTCCATACTGTAGAGATTCTATGCTTCTATGATTCTATGAGTTAGGTAGAAGTCTGAAGTTTAGCTATGTGAATGCATGAGGAGTAGACTAAACAGTATTCGGCAGCAGTGTTCATGTGGAATATACTAACCATCATTTGGCAGCAGTGTTTATGTAATATCCTTTCAAGAATGCCACAATCAGTAAGGACAGGGGACAACACATCCTCCACAATAATCCTCAACACCGGTGACCCGCAAGGCTGCATACTTAGCCCCTTACAATACTGCTTATACACTTTCAACTGTGCAGCCAAATTCAGCTCCAAGTCCATTTACAACTTTGCTGATGACACCACCACAGTGGGTCGGATCTCAAATGACAACGAGACAGAGTACAGGAAAAAGTCAGACTTCTTAGTGGCATGGTGTAAAGACAACAATGTCTCCCTCGATGTCAGCAAAACAAAGGAGCTGGTCATAGACTTCAGGAAGCAGAGTGGAGGTGGAGGATCAGTGGGGATGAGGTGGAGGTGGAGAGAGTAAATATCACCAACAATCTATCCTGGTCCATCCACGTTCATGCTATGGTTAAAAAAGCATATGAAAGCCTCGACTTCCTCAGGAGGCTAAAGAAATTTGGCATGTTCACAATGGCTCTTACCAAATTTTATAGATACACCAAAGCATCATGTCGGGATGTATCACATTGGCGTATGGTAACTGCTCTGCCCAAGACTGCAAGAAATTGCAGAGAGTCGTGAACACAGCCCTTCACGCAAACCAGCCCTTCATTCCATTGACTCTATCTACACTTCCTGTTACCTCAGAAAAGAGACCCCTCCCACCCCAGTTACACTCTCTTTGTAATCAGAGTCCCCTCCCACCCCGGTTAAACTCTCTTCCACCCTCTTCCATCAGGCAGAAGACACAAGAGTTTGAAAATATGCACTAACAGATTCAAGAACTGCTTCTTGCCCGCTGTTTTCAGAGTTTTGAATGGACCTCTCATATAGTAAAGTTGATCTTTCTCTATACCTTCTCTGTAACACTATATTCTGATTTTGTTCTATTACTCTGATGTAGTTATGAAAGGTATGATTTGACTGGTTAGCAAGCAAAATAATACTTTTTATTGTATCTCAGTACATGTGACAATACTAAATCATATCACATCAAGAAGAGAGTAAGAGCAGTGCAAGAACAAATGATTTCATGTCCTGGTAAACAGGTCACAAAAGGATCCAACACAGAATAAACAATCAAAGTTATTGGTCTTTACATCAACAGGGCTGGAATACTAAAGGGAGAACGGTGTGCCTCAGTTGTGCAGGTCATTAGTCAGATTGTCTGAAATATGACATTTACTTTTGAGCGCAGCAGCTCAAGATGAATATATTTGCAAAGCAGATTCACCAAGATTATACAAGGGCTCAAAGATTAAATTAAATGTTAATACTAAAAGCATGTTTTTTGTATTGTCTTGAGTTTAGAAATGGAGGAGTTATCTGAAAATGCTGTTTCAAATGTTAAAAGGTGCGTTTGGATAGAATAGGGTAAATATTTTCACTGATGAATGAATCCAAAATGTGAGGTTGGTTGGGGAAAAGACTCACTTTCTCAAGATCAGAGCCAGGCCAATCAGGAATGAAATCAAGAAAGACTTTTTCACCCAAGGGTAGTGGAAAGTTAATATTGTCTTCCCTAAAAGGCAGTGGGTGCTGTATCAATTTAAACTTTTAGGATATTTATTGACAGATTCTTTTTTGCCAATTAAGTATATCAAGAAAAATGGATCAAAGGCAGGTTAAAGGATTTAAAAGATAGATTATCCCTGATCCAAATCAATTGTCAAACAGGCTAAAGAATTGCAAGGTCTATTCCTTTCTCGATATTCCTATGATGTGCGATTAATTCAGAAAATATTGTGAATATGAAGAGATGGGAAAGTCAGTATAGGTATTATTCATACCTTTTATTTCATGTGAAAATTAATTTTACAAATCTCTTATTTCAAGCTTCTGAACAAAGTTTGGAATACATTCAATCCTGCCAGTTCTGTGGTTTTCATGTGTTTGATCTCTGATAATAGTGAGGTGAGGATGTGTTTGATCCCTGCTGGGGTATATGTCTGAATCTTGTGACATTGATTGAGCATATGTCCGATCTCTAGTGCTGGGGTCATTGATATGTGGATATAGCACTGACTGTTATTTATTACCATTCCTCACCCACCAGGTGAATACCGAGACTCCTTGATCTCAACATTGGATATCCTGCACATTTCGTAATCGGATGTTCTGCACATTAGTTTGCTTGAGGAATGAATTTAAATGGTAATATTGGAATGAAAATGTTTCTCCCTCACTCATATAACAATAGTTGGTGTAGGTTTCAACTAAAAAGTACTTTTAACAGGAAGGAAACTTAGCCAATATCTCTAGTCATGATAATCAACAACAGGAAGTGACTTTAACAGAATACTGATGCGCTGAGTTATACAGTAGAAATATAAACAAAGGTAAAACTTTAAAAAGTGAAACAGACTTTATTAGATAGTTATAATGGCAGACACCATGATTAAAAAGTTAAAAAAAGATAGTTTGTTTTATCAGGGTGCAAACCTGGTCAAGAAATTTGGTGTTTCTGTTGCTATTTTCCACCTGTGAGTCCTTTCAACTATTAAATGGAGGTGTGAATTTCAGTTTTTTAAAAACATCATCCATTTCTTTGAAGATTGTGGCACAATGGAACATAGCAGCTTTGAAAGTGAAAGGACATATTTTGAGAGAGTTGTTAGCAAACCATATTGAATTCTAGACTAAATACATAAGCAAGGACGATATCTTGAATATTTATAAACTCTGATGAGATAACAACTAGAGTATTGTGTCCAGATCTGGACAATGTATTTAAAGAAAGAAGTGTTGGTTCTTGAGAGTACATGGAGAAAGTTTACCAGAGAAATTTCAGAATGAAGATTTTAGTTGGAAGGTTAGTTTAGAGACTATAGCTGTTCTGCTTGTAGCAAAGGAGATTGAAGTATTTGAAAGAGCTTTTAAAAATTTATTCTTGCATGCAGTGTGGGCCTCACTGGCAAAGCCAGTATTTGTTGCCCATCCCTCATTGTCCATTAACTGAGTGGATAGGCTGATTCAGAGCTAATCATAGTGATGATGGCCTAGAATCACAGAGTGCCAGACCAGGTAAGGATGGAACTGTACAGGCTATGATTGCAAAGGAGCTAATGTTCATGTTACATTCTGCTCCACCCAGTCTGATGGTATCATATGCAGTCTTTGGATAGAAACAGGTACACATTAGCCCTCATAAGCATCAGATACAAATAGCTCCTGAGAATCTTTTATAATTATGCCTGACTGGTGAAGTAAGTTATATTTATTGCCATCATTCAATAAGCCACTTGTTTACAGAGACAATTGCCTTTTATATTTCATTTTGTATGAAAATACTACAAAAACACTGAAACGTACCTTGAAATAGGGTGGTGTGGTGGCTCAGTGGTTAGCACTGCTACCTCACAGCGCCAGGGACCTGGGTTCAATTCCAACCTCGGGGGACTGTCTATGTGGAGTTTGCATGTTCTCCCCACGTCTCTGTGGGTTTCCTTCCACAGTCCAAAGATGTGCAGGTTAGGTGGATTGGCCATTTTGTGCCAATTGGGCTAAATTAGTGTTCAGGGGTGTATACGTTAGATGCATTAGTCAGGGTTAAATGTAGAATAATAGGGTAGGGGAATGGATCTGGGTGGGTTACTCTTCAAAGGTTAAGAGTGGACTTGTTGGGCCAAAGGGCCTGTTTCTACACTGCAGAAATTCTATGATTCTGTGAAACATGACAGCGTTGACATTAATGACTAGGAGTAACTCATCTTTCAAAATGGTGACAACTTTTCCATCAAGCTGCATCATGGATTTGAGTCCTAACTTCTTAATGATGAGGCAGAGTGGTGCTAACGAAGAAAGAAAATTAAGTAAATCCTGCTCAATCAATCTCACTACCTCATAGCATCCTGTTGTATACCCCCAAATATGTGTAGGTTGAGAATCAGCCTGTTCAGTTACATGAAGATCATTCCAGAAACTGGCAACCCTGAGTAACTATCATCGTCTAATAGAATCATAGAAACATAGAGAGTGACAGTACAGACAGAGGCCAGTCAGCATTGAGAGTGTGGTGCTGGAAAATCGCAGCAGGTCAGGCAACGTCTGAGGAGCAAGAGAATCAATGTTTTGGGTATAAGCCCTTCATAAACCTCATTCCTGATGAAAGGCTTTTGCCCAAAACATTGATTCTCCTGCTCCTCTGATGTAAAAATTTATTCTTGCATGCAGTGTGGGCCTCACTGGCAAAGCCAGTATTTGTTGCCCATCCCTCATTGTCCATTCCTGATGAAAGGCTTTTGCCCAAAACATTGATTCTCCTGCTCCTCTGATGCAGCCTGACCTGCTGTGCTTTTCCAGCACCACACTCAACTCTGATCTCCAGCATCTGCAGTCCTCACTTTCTCCTGGAAGCCATTTAGCCCATTGTGTCTATATCAGCTTCTGAAAGAGCTACCCAGCTAGTCTCATTCTCTAGCCCTATCTCTGTAGCCCTCTAAACTTATCGCTTTCAAATATATATCCAGCTCTCTTTGGATACCCCCTGTGTAATCCAGCTCCACCTCTCTCCTCAGGTAGCACCTTCCAAATCTTGACAACTCTTTGAGTGAAGATGTTTCTGCCTATCTCACTCCTAGCTTTCTTGCTGATAATCTTGAAATTGTGACCCCTAGTTAATGGCATACCAACATCATAAATGAATGAGTTCCAACCAACACCATGAGTTGGAATGTTACTGTGATTTTTAAAAGTTCATTCATGGGATAAGGGCATTGCCAGATAGGCCAGCATTTATTGCTCATCTAGAGTTAAGAGTTCTCACAATGCAGTGGGTCTGGAGTCACAAGTAGGTCAGATGTTTTATTACCTAAAGGACATTAGTGAATCAGATTGGTTTTTTTTCCAACAATTAACAATGGATTCATCATCATCACCACCATTAGATCCTTAGTTCCAAACTTTTATTGAATTTAAATTCCTCTACCTGCTATGGTGAGATTCGAACCCAGGTCCCCAGAATATTCCACAGATCTTTTGATTAGCAATTGGTGATAATATCACTAGGCCATTGCCTTCCCCTCTTGTGGAACCAGCCATGTTCAGAATCCTATTAAGACAAAATGATTTTAATCACTGGAACCACTCACTTGTTATGTCAGTTTGTTCAATGAAAAATAACTAAATAGATTTTTCAAATGTTTCTAAATGCTGTTTATATAGGAATCATCTCACCACACTGTGTGTAGATCCTGCTCCAGGCCACCCAGGACTTACCCCTGCTACTGAAGAAGGACGGGGTACTGCCTCTAGTTTAAATCTTGAATATCATGGTCACAGTCGGTATGGATATCTGGATACGGTAATGTTAAATCTAAAGCTTTAAACGTTTTAGGAAGAGCATGATTCATGACAGAAGCCACAATCTAAACTTAGGATGAGTGATAAACATGAGGCCAGTGGGGCAAGTATCAGCCACAGTGGCAAGAGACCCTGGCCATTGCAACTCTTGGATCTGATTTACACAGCAAATAGAAGATAACAGCAGGAGTAGAACCTTGAGCTTGCTCCAACATTGAATATGATCGTGGCTGATCATTGAGCTGATCAGTACCATAAGCCCGACCTCCCTCAATCCCTTGATCCCTGTAACCACAAGAAACCTGCTTCTTGAGAATGCAATGTTTAGGTCTTCACCACTCTGTGGCAGAGAATTCCACCAGGCTCACGACTTTCAAGGTGAAGGCATTTCTCCTCATCTCAGTCCTAAAATGTTTACCCTTTTCCCTTTAACTACGACCCCTGGTTTCCAGACCCCTCCACCCTGCATCTAAACCGTCTAATCCTGTTGAAACTTTCTAGGTTTTTATGAGATTCCCCCTCATTCATTTAAACTCCAGTGAATACATTGCTAATCGACTCAATCATTTAAATACACACTGCCCAGCTCCTTCCTGAGCCCAGTATTCCTAATGCCAGGTCAATAGTTGGGAGTTGACAAACATGGGAGGAGATCTCAGCCAAGGATCACAGATCTGGGCAAGCTAAGTGGAGGGTCCAGTTATGCAATGATCCTGGGAAGTCTGTGCCAGAGGACAGACCCACCTGTACCACCTGGTTCACAAAGAAACTTCTGAAGAAAATACTTCAAATGTTGGACTTTAAACTTTAGAAAATCACTTCCTGCTGGAGGTTGTACAAACAAAGCAATCACTGAAATCCAAGGTTGCCTCTCCTGCACTTATTTGCTGACCATTTCTCTGGCAGAACACAATCCAGGGATGAAATAGAGATAAAAACTGAAAGAACTGCGGATGCTGGAAATCTGAAACAGCAACAGAAATTGCTGGAAAAGCTCAGCAGGTCTGGAAGTGTCTGTGGAGAGAAATCAGAATTAATATTTCAGATCAGGTGAGCCTTCCTCTGAACTGAGGAAGGGTAACTGGAGGTGAAACATTAATGTTGAAATCAAGTTACAGTTTAAATGATGTTCATGGACTTCTGCTTTGACACTATAACGACAAGAATAGATTTTGCAGGCTGGCCAAAATCAAATATATAAAATAGTGTAGTGCAAGAATGCAGCATGAAGCTGTTGGGTGCTGCACTGCCTCTTCTTTAACCCTCACCCCTCCGCCATCCCAACCAGCCCCTCAGTACCACCCCAAACCTGTTTCTCATTGTCTACAGCGATTCAAATTGGGATCAGGCTGTTTTATTTTCATTTTGTCTTTCAAAGGTGCAATTCCCTTTTAAAACCTTTGCCTCTTAAAAGAAAAAAGAAAACAGTTGCAATGTTAAGGTAGATAGTTTTGTGATATAATACTGTAGGTTCCCCATTTAGCTGGATTTTAACAGACTGCAATTTTACAATTTCTGACACTTTTGCCCACTGCCTATTAAAACTGCTTGAGACTGAACAAACCTTTATTCTGTGCAGCCAGTGACTTAAATACTGATGTATATATCACCAGCAAAATGTTGCAGTCCCTTGCAAGTACTTATCTATCTGAATTTACTATGATTACCTTTGAAAATTTGCAGGCGGTTAACATATGCTGTTCAGCTGGAACACACTGCAGTCTCAGGCCTTGCTTTAAACACATGAGAAGGGCAACACATAATATGGACGCAAAAGATTTATGTTGAATGGCAAAATATAATCCAGAAAGGCACTTTTTAAGTAAACGGGTTGATTTAAGGAAATATCCTATCTGGAAAAGATTTGAAATTAATCCATATCCCCCAAGGTTTTTGTGTCATAAGTAGTTTATCTATTTGTTCACCACTAAACACCAGAAAACCACAAAACTTTCCTTTGTAGTGACATATGTGGTCAACTTTCTCCTGTCTCCAGGATGTACAGGGTTCTTTACAATTACTTTCATCTTGCTGTATTTGCGAAAAAAAATGAACTTTACCAGTCACCCTGTCTGATTTGTTACTTAGTCAGAAGCAAGGGAGATGTTGGCTGTCCAGCTTCCCTCATGATGAGTGGCAAAAGTGTAAAATATTGGAGACATGTGCAATAATTTTTATAGCTTTAATTAATCACTTGTTGATTACTGGCTGAGTAACCTGAGCTCTAGTATAACACACTTTGTTTATTGCTCACTCACTAACAGAAAATCATGTGGAACAGGAACTGTCTCAGGCAGAGGGATGCCTTCAGTGAACGTTTACCGTCTTTTACAATACGTTAATGACCTTGTAAAATTGGCTGAAAATCAGAAAATGCATCAAATATAATTGAAAACTGCTCTGATGGCATTCCTATTCCTATTCTGAATGGATTCAGAAGTCAGCCTTGCGAAAAGGCAAAAGCATGTTCTTAAACAATACTTTTACTATTTCTATTGTAAGAATTATCTTTCATGTGTGCTGTTGATGCCATGTTGTGTACGACGAATACTGGGTGTGCTGTACATCACTGGAGATAATGTGGCACCCATGGAGGAAGACTAGAAATTGACACAAATAAGGTGAATGACAAAAGGACTGAAGCTAGGAATATCCTTCTTATTCAATGAACGGTCTGGATTGGGATTTTTTAATATATTGATGCATTCATGGGATGAGGGTGTTTTGTAGGCTAGGCAGCGCTTATTGCCCATCCCTAATTGCCCCAGAGAGCAGCAGAGTGGCTCAGTGGTTAGCACTGCTGCCTTGCAGCACCAGGGACCCAGGTTCAATTCTAGCCTCGGCTGTGTGGAGTTTGCATGTTCTCCCCGTGTCTGCGTGGGTTTCCTCCGCGTGCTCCGGTTTCCTCCCACAGTCCAAAGATGTGCAGGTTAGGTGAAGTGGCCATGCTAAATTGCCCATTGTCTTAGGTGCATTAGTCAGAGGGAAATAGGTCTGGGTGGGTTTACTCTTCAGAGGGTCGGTGTGGACTTGTTGGGCTGAAGGACCTGTTTCCACACTGTAGGGTATCTAGTTAAGAGATGGAAATGTGTTGCTGGAAAAGCGCAGCAGGTCAGGCAGCATCTAGGGAACAGGAGAATCGACGTTTCGGGCATTATTCCTGAAGAAGGGCTAATGCCCGAAACGTTGATTCTCCTGTTCCCTAGATGCTGCCTGACCTGCTGCGCTTTTCCAGCAACACATTTCCATCTCTGATCTCCAGCATCTGTAGACCTCACTTTCTCCTATCTAGTTAAGAGTCAACCACATTGCTGTGGGTCTGGAATCACATGGAGGCCAGGCCATTCCCTGAACAATCAACAGTTATCATTAGATTCTCACTCAGAGCTTTTTTTCTCCCCCTATTGAATTCAAATTCCATCACCCGGGTCCTCAGAACATTAGCTAGGTCTCTGGATTAACAATCTAGTGATATTATCACTAGACCATCACCTCCCCAGGGACTGCATTGTCTTGGAAGTGTGATAAAGCAGCTTCATTTGAAAAGGTAGTTTGTTAAATACGTTGAGAGACAAATCTTGCAGGGATGCAGAGAAAGGTTGGGAAAGTGAGATTTGCTGAGTTGCTGTTGCAGTTAATTTTATGACTCTGACAGGGGCTGATTAGCTCAGTTGGCTGACCAGATGGTTATATTGGCAGAGTAATACGAACAGAGTCTTGATTAGAATGGTGCTGGAAAAGCACAGCAGTTCAGGCAGCATCCGAGAAGCAGTAAAATCGATGTTTAAGGCAAAAGCCCTTCATCAGGAATATGATGGGCACCTGTATGGACCCCAGCTATGCCTGTCTCTTTGTTGGCTATGTAGAACAGTCCATCTTCCGTAATTACACCGGCACCACTCCCCACCTCTTCCTCCGCTACATTGATGACTGCATTGGTGCCACCTTGTGCTCCCGCGAGGAGTTTGAGCAATTCATCAACTTCACCAACACATTCCACCCTGACCTTAAATTTACCTGGACCATCTCTAACACCCCCCTCCCCTTCCTGGACCTCTCCATCTCCATTAATGACGAC
>NC_057711.1:131501962-131531830 GCF_004010195.1 Chiloscyllium plagiosum
CCCCCACTCACCTATTGTACTCTATGCTACTTTCTCCCCACCCCCACCCTCCTCTAGCTTATCTCTCCACCCTTCAGGCTTTTTGCCTGTATTCCTGATGAAAGGCTTTTGCCCGAAACGTCGATTTCGAAGCTCCTCGGATGCTGCCTGAGCTGCTGTGCTTTTCCAGCACCACTAATCTAGACTCTGGTTTCCAGCATCTGCAGTCATTGTTTTTACCTCGAGTAATACAAACAGCCTAAGGATTCAATTCCTTCCTGGCTGAGGTTACCACAAAGCACTCCTTTTCAATATCTCCTCTCACTTGAGTTGTGTTGACCCTCAAGTTAGCCCATTACCAGTCATCTCTCACTAATGAGAAAGCAGAACTATGTCAACTTTACCTTTGTTTTTCCTTATATAAAGGTTGACCAAAATCATGTCTCCATTAGATATATTCAGATCACGCATATTTCTCAATAATTATTTAACTCAATTTGAAGTTTCAAACAATTTATTCTTCTAAGAGACCAAAATAATTCTTCACAACTTATACATTCATCCACCTAGATCTTTGATCTGTTTGATATAATTTCTGGATATTCATTGAACCTGTTGTGTTCAACAGAATATGACTACGGCCTAATTCGTTTGCTGTCCTCTCCATTGTGGTAAGGATGGTGGAAGTGGCCAGAATTGCAAATCCTGTACCAAAGCACTTCCCACTTTCATAGAGGCAGGTCCAAAGTCAGACTGAGTGTAACACAAGAGCATTAACACGGTGTTAGTCACCACTTTGACATCCTTGTATCACAGAACCCGGGAGATCTGCTAAGTGCAAGCCTGAACTTTGTGGGTTCCTTTGGATGGCTAGAGTATATCTTTGGATACATAAGATACATCTGTGGACATGATCCTGTTATGGACCAGAACAAACCCTCAAAAAATTTATTAAGAAAGTAGCCTAGACCCTAACTTTTTCTTATTTTAAAGGTAAATGTAAGGTGTTGCATTTCAGATGCAATTCGATTGGTCAAACTACTCGACATTAAGCAAAGCACAATTTTAGATTAGATTAGATTAGATTACTTACAGTGTGGAAACAGGCCCTTCGGCCCAACAAGTCCACACTGACCCGCCGAAGCGTATACCACCCAGACCCATACTCCTACATTTACCCCTTTACCTAACACTGCAGACAATTTAGCATGGTCAATTCACCTAACCCGCACATTTTTGGATTGTGGGAGGAAACCGGAGCACCCGGAGGAAACCCACGCAGACGCGGGGAGAATGTGCAAACTCCACACAGAGAGTCGCCTGAGGCGGGAATTGAACCCGGGTCTCTGGCGCTGTGAGGCAGCAGTGCTAACCACTGTGCCACCGTGCTGCCCACGGAATAAATTGAATTTATTCAGACACTATAGTTAAAATACAACAAAAGAAAGAATAAGGAAAAAAATTACCTTAGCTGTAATTCTAGTGGAAAATGTAATTGAATAATAGATCAGCTAGCTAATAAACAGTAACTGTTGCAATATCGTAGTATCCCATAAACTCATCGTGACTAAAAGGCAAATTCGGAAAACAAATTGTCTCACATGCAATCTAGCAACCCCGGAGAGAAAAAAAAACATCAAGAGAACTCTGGGTGAGTGTAACTGCAGCAACATACCCAGCAACAACTGCTACTGAATAACTAAGAAACTAAAAATCCTGGTTCTGTGAAAGCTTGACCACACCCATTCAGGCTGCTCCTATTGTTCTAATTAAAAAAAAGAAGCCCTCACAAACTATTTACTTTCTTATAGACTACTTGGCACCTCACTTTCAATGTCTCTTAAAAAAAGTGTAAAATGTACCTCTTAAAGCAATAGTATGCTCACACTCCTATGACACATGTTGTGGGACAAGGGAAAGTCAGGTAGCCTTGGGGAGGAGTGCGTCAACCATCTTTTAGGATCATTATTTGTAGATAAGATCATACTTGAAATATTTATAAACTTGTTAGAACTGTAAAACTGTCAAGAAGAGGCAAACAATTCAGGAGCTGGCAAGAAATGTTAAGCAATATTCATCAGTGTGAAACTTGCAAAGATTTGTCAAGAAGTGTTAAACTTGTCAAGAAGTGTTAAAACTTTCTTATGAATGAGAATGCCTTTCTCAAAGGAGTGTGGTCTGCAATATAGATTCTTATGCAATAGAATTCTATTTTTTCTGTTGCACTTGAGTACTAGTGGATAATAAGTAATTTAACGAAGTAATTGAATGATGAAAGGGTGAAAGTGTGAGTTGGCATGAACTGGCAGTAAATTGACAAAAGGTGTGTTGCAGCCATGGGGGATGGGTAGAGGAGCATTAGGTGACATGGATTGGCATGGATGGGTCATGGAGAGAGTTTGTGGGTATCAGGGATTGCAGGTGAGTGAGAGAATATGGGGATTGAGTGCTGGAGAAATGGTTTATATTTTCTTATTTTAATCTAATATTTGGATGCAGTGTTGGATCCCTGAGAGTGTCTTTAATCTCTGACTTCCTTGGCAGCTGGTAACATGCTCAGCTCTTTCTGGGTGACTTGACTCAGCTTCCAATACAGCCCACTGCCTGCCCATCTCCTTCACCAGACCTAAGATGGGACGTGTGGACGGTGACTGTGAAAGTTAGTTTCTCAGAGCTGGGAAATCCCCCAACTCCATACACCCAGTCTTTGACCAAAAATTGAGACTAATGACTAAGAAAACATATGTTTCACTATGGCAGAAATACATCCATAAGGAAACTTCAGAGATTCTATGTAGAATCTTATAGGGGCCTGACAATGTGATCTGTGGTGAGAAATGTGGCAGCATCAAGTGAGAGATCCAGTGAGGCTGATCCCAACATTGGTTTTATGAAGTTGGAGGCGTGTACTGTACCTTTAAGAGAGAGTGAATGCTGTTTTGCACTGAGAGCTTGCAAGCACCTGTCATATGACTGACTGGCAGTCTCAGTCTACTGGAAAATTGAAAATATGTAGCATTTAGCTGTGAAACGAAGACCTGATTTGATTGCTATTTGGACAACAATTCAAATTTAACCAATCAGTTTAAATTATGCTCCAGGATACTAAAACCCAATCAAGTTTGAATTTATTGTTTTTGTCAACCTCAAACCAATGAGATGATCCGATTTTTAGGGTATAAGAAAAGCAGGCATTTTGAAAGTCAGACAGAGAGTAACTGCCATCGAGAAAGACTGCCATTTAAAACCCTCTCTCTCAAAGGTACCTTTTTCATATGAAACATCTTTGCAGTAAACGACAGAAGACAATCCAGGGGGATCATTCGCCAAAAGAAGAAGGGCATCGGAGACGATAGCCGTGGTGTGGTTTTGAAATTAAGTTGATACAGTTTTAATATGGGTTTTTATTGGTACAGTATATTGTTATAGAGTTGGAGACAGATAACAAGCAGTTAAGAGAAAGGGGGGCTTAGAACTGTTAATAGTTGTTGTTTAATGGTCACTTTTAGAATTAAAGAATAAAGTGATATTATTGTATTTAAATAGTGGAATTTGGGAGTTCTCTGTCACTCACATTTTAACAGATTACGAGGTGAGATGAGCTTTTATAGGCGTTTGGACTAATTAACTGAGGTGTTCACTGCTGTGTCATAACATTGGAAATGATTCGTTGCTTATTTTAGCAAAGTTCGAGGTTGTGAGATGAGATTCTCGCTAAGTAGCGGTGGATTGTCAAATAAGGGAGGTTATTGTGTGTTAGTGGGAGGCAATGGCCAAGTGGTATTACTGCTAGACTGTCAATCCAGAGACCCAGGTAATATCCTGGGGACCCAGATTCAAATCCCACTAGATGGTGTAATAAGAGTCTGGAAAATAAGAGTCTAATGATGACCATGAATCCACTGTTGATTGTTGGAAAATCCCATCTGGTTCACTAATGTCCTTTAGGGAGTTCAAAGTTAAAAATCACACAACATCAGGTTATAGTCCAACAGGTTTAATTGGAAGCACTAGCTTTAGGGAAGGAAACTGCCATCCTTACTTGGTCTGGCCTACGTGTGACTCCAGACCCACTGCAATGTGGTTGACTCCCTCCTGCCCTCTGGGTAATAAATGCTGGCCTGGCCAGTGACCTCCTTACCCTGGCTGTGGATTTTTTAAAAAAAATGTCTTCATTAACTGCACAGCTCATCCCATGAATAAACAGCTTTCTATCATACAACCCATCACAAGCAAACTAGCCACTGAGAGATATTGAGAAGGGAGTCAGAGCGAGTAAGCTTCAGCTTCCCACTTACTCCAAAAGACCCCAATGTTGGACACTGGACACTGGACACAGACATCTTATGGCACGCCCCATGATCAATGGTCACATGTAACCCCCATCTATGGACATCGGCATTTCCCATGTGCAAGCCTCTTAGAAGGCCCAATAGCACATTTCCAGACCACTTGCACTCCTGCTCTTCAATGTTGCACCTCAGAGTGCAACAGCATCTCTCATTGCAATGCTGTTGCAGGAACACTTTGCACATAAGAATGCAACAGCATCCCTGATTTATCATGCTTGTTTTGAACCTTGCCACCCAGCCAGAGACTGCTTACAGTACTGCTGTGTCAGCGCGCTGTTTAATATAGGCAAAAATATAGGAAACTGGTCACAGTTGCCAGCAGTCCCCAGAAGTAGCCTTCAGGAGAGTTTCTAGTGCAATAAGTTCAAAGGCAGCCTCTGATACAAGTTCAGTGACTTGGACACTGTCAGTGCATTGTTCAGGCCAGTCAGAATCAGGATGCCAGGGTGGGAGGGGTCTCCCATTATGAAGACAGTATAACCGGGGTGGGAGGGGTCTCTTATTATGTTGGCTGCTTTCCTGAGGCAGCAGGAAATGGATGGATGGAGTCAACGGATGGAAAGCTGACTCTCTGTAGCTTCTTGTAGTCTTGGGAAAAGCAGCTGCCACACCCAAGCTGTGATCCTAGACCCTCAGAGGCAAAACTTCGATGAAACTCAATGAAACTGACGCTGAGCCAAAAACATGTAAGATGGAGTCCTGTGGGTCTACTATGGGAAGGTCTAAGTTGTGCATGCTATTGAATGATTAAGACTGAAAACTGTACTTCTGATTAGATTGGATATGTCTCTAATAAAGTAGCTAAACACCATTTCAAGATTGCATAGACTCTTTTTGACCATTCTTGTCTAAGTAGAGAATTAAATGATAAACTAAAGCTGTTGTGCCCTGTCAGACATACATGGTGTACATCAATCTTACATATATTTGCTTGAAATTACTCTCTTGGCATAGTTTTGTGTCCTTCAACTTGGTCTTGCTTGTGAAGAAGAAAAAAATCATTAAAGGTATCGACATGGAACACATATGGAGACAACGAGTTGGAATTAGTTGAGGAATATGTATCCTCTTAGAATGGTGTATGTTAAAATTTAATTAGCTTGTAATAATATACTTGGAATATTCATGAGTTTGATAAACCTTACTTTAAGTGCACTCTTAATCTTCATAGCTGGAAAGTATTCAGATAAGCGATAAATGGGAAAAAGAATTCTGGTTGTGGCAAAATTAAAAGTTCTGATCAAATAAATCAACCATTTGCAAATCAATATTTACAATTGTATTTTCCGTCTCTGCCTTTTTGAAATGTCTTGAAATTGACACCATTGATGATTACAGTGTTCTGATAGGAATTCCATTGTAAAACATATCTGTTTTCCATTCTCAGGAGAAGAAGCTTTGTAAAATCAGCAAACACTCAGTATGACTGCACTTCCTTTGTTACTTGCTCTTTGTGCTCCACCTCAGCAGATTATCTTGACAAATGTTTGGTGCACACTTGCCTCAAAAGGGAGGAGACATTATTCTATCTGGGTAATAATTCACAACACATATTTTCAGCAACGTAAATTCCAGTGATTTAGAATGTAGTAGCAGATGCCGTATCTATAGGAAATTATATCAGTGGAAAAATTGTGGTACTCATGGGATAATTTGACCTTAGATCTGTCTATTTCATCAACATGCTCTAGCATCCTGAGATTTGTGCTTTACTGTCCATTTATTCTTCGCAGCCCAAAGGAATGCTTTCATTATGATTGACGATCGGAGCATCTTTCCTTTCTACCTGGCATCATCCCAAATTGGCTATTAGCCCATCATCCTTAATTTTCGGGCTATTGACTGGAAGATCTAGAAACATCTAAAATAGAGTTGTATGCTGACTTTGAAGTTCTGAGCAAACCCCTTGCCTTTAAAGCCTGTATTTTGGCTCATCCAACCTCCATAACCATGAAGTATTACCCCTCTTGTCCCAGTTAGTATTACTTGATGATCTTTCCTGTTCAGTGAGAGACTTCATAAAATTGTACTGTGAAAGCATCCTGCTGCTTTTAGGTGAGAAATCATTCCCATTCGTGCATTTATGAGAGAGCTAATACGACTTTGTTATCAAAGAGCTGCATGAAATAAATTTCTTTGAAGTGCCAGGGCAGTTGAATGTAGAATTGGTGCACAGGCACTCCTCAGAATGGAATTGTTTGTACATTAGGGTCTTGGAATGGGGATCCCCTATTGATTCAGACTAGAACAATGATCTTTGCCCTGGTTCCACCTACGGTTTTCTTCTATCTTCTCAGATTAGCTCCCCACCACCCTCACCTCCACACATCCCTGCCCAGTCTGCTCCAATAGAACTTTATCTCAGTTGGTAGCTCTCTCTTTTCTGAGTAGGGGGTCAAAGTTCCACAGGCTTGAGCCTGAACATTTACAGTTACACTCCAGGATTTTGTTTTGATGAATATTTAAAACTACTTATCTTTCAATCACAAAAATAGACTGTCTGGTTATTATCACATAGTTACTTGCGGGATTTGCTATACACAATTTGGTTATAACACTTCCCATGTTGCTATAATAACCACAATTCTAAAGTACTTTATTCATGGAAAGTGACAAATAAATGCAAACCCTTCTTTGTCTCTCCTGATGGAACCATTCACAAATTCTCTGGATCTTGGATGCATCTTTCATGTCTCTAATTTCTCTCATAACTGCCCGCCTTTGTACCACCATTTTCATTTCTATAATTTAATTGTCATCCTCCCACTACATTCCATTTTTACCCATTCCCTTTCTCCTGGCTGTGCACTTTCCTATAAACTGTTTACCTGTAACAGCTCCTATGGAAACAAAATGTTAACTCGCCTATCCTCACTCCATATCTGTGGAGTGTTCCCATCATTAGTATTTTCTTTATATTTTACTGCTGTTCTTCACAGCCACTCATTTTATACACACACACATATATAGATATATATTGTATATTTTATTGTATATTTGATACATTCACATTCTATTTGAATTGATGTTCTCCCCATGTGCTGTTTTACTGTTTCCCATTTGTCTGTATTACACCACCTAATGAAATCCAAGAGCATTAAATTCATAGCACTTTGGCAGTGTACAGTCATGTTTACTATTGATCCAGATTATCCTGTGGTTGCTCATAACTAAACATAGCTCACCTTACCATAGAGTGTTCATTCCCCCACTATTTTTCAGATATTTGAAAGAATTCACAGACTTTATGATATTCCTATGTCACTAAAATCTTACATTTTGTAGAAATTGCTGCTGAGTAATATTTTGGTAAGAACATTAGAACTTAAAGCAGAAATAGATCATTTGATTCTTTGAATCTGTTGTTCCAATCAGTATGATCATGACTGATCATTTAACTCAGTTGCACTTTTCAGCACAATACCGACCTTTCATAATTTTCTTTAACTATCTATCAATCTTTGTTTTGGTTGTATGCAATGTCTAAACATCCACAGCCCTTGAGGGTTCATATATCCACAACCTCTGGGGCGAAGAAATGTCTCCACATCTCAGACCCTTACTCTGAAAATCCTATTTCGATTCACCCCTGCAGGTTGGGACGAGCTTCTGTCTTGCCAAACATTTTAAGATATAGGCCTATCTCTACTCAATCTCTCCTCCTAAGACAATCCCTTCATCCAAGAAACCAGTTTGGATTCGCTTTGTTGTGTTCCCTCTTGGGCAAATAGATACATTTTCAATACGGAGACCAAGCCAGTACCATTCCAGGTGTGGTCTCACCAAAGCACGTTACAGTTATATGACAGTAAAATTTCTTTTCTCTGTTCTCCAGTATCCCCCCACTTCTTCACCCTTGTCACCCCACTGTGGAAGAAAGGCTAATGTGCCAATTGCTTTTCTGATCTGTATTTGCATTTACCAGCATCTGTACTAACTTTCTGGGATTCATGTATTAAAAACTCCCAAGTCCCCTGAATGTTAATATTTCTCAGTCGCTCATCGTTTAAAAATGTTTCCCATTTTACCATCAAAAATCCAAGCACTGATCCTTGTAGGAACTTGCTACTTACAGACCGACAAGCTAAAATTAACTCATTTGTTCTTCACCTCCGCCTTCTCTCCACTAATCAATTTCATTCCATCTTACCAAGTTGCACCCAATCCTATGAGCCCCAATTATGTCTAATAAGTGCACAAAGTTATCAAAATAATTGAGCCTATATAACAAATGACTCATATATAATTTCACTTAAACTTGGCTCAATTTAGGAAAAAAAAGGTAATACTGGCTGAGAATTAATCTTAGCTTGGTAAGAAGTCTTTGTCAAATTGATGTTCACCTCTTTTAGGTTGAAACTAGTTTTCATTATTGCCGAACGTTACATTTTTCCAGTAGTATGGCCATACATCTGCTTCATGTTACATATTGTTCTTGTGATAAATACAATGGTGGGGAATGCTCTACGGCCCAATTTTAACATGGAGGCAAAGATTGAGCATAATAGGAAATCAAATGGGACAGTGAACTCTTCCTGAAGAAGGGCTTATGCCCGAAACGTCGATTCGCCTGTTCCTTTGATGCTGCCTGACCTACTGTGCTTTTCCAGCAACACATTTTTAAGCTCTGATCTCCAGCATCTGCAGTCCTCACTTTCTCCTGGTTGATTTTAACCTACTGCGAATCCTCTTGCAAGGATGCCTTCCTTGAAGAAGCTCTCCTCCTCCCTCTACAAGGACCTCAGAGAGTCCCTCTCTCACTGCACCCCCTTCCCCCCCACCCCAGGTCATCTCCCCTTCCTGAAGAAGGGCTTATGCCCGAAACATCGATTCTCCTGTTCCTTTGACGCTGCCTGACCTGCTGCGCTTTTCCAGCAACACATTTTTAAGCTCAGATTCACAGCCTTGCTAGCAAGAGAGAGTAGGAACTTTCAACTGAAGGAGGCAATGAGGATCCCGTGTGTAAAATTCCTGGCCGGTTGTCTGGCAGTGATATATGCTCTGGTTGTGGTTGATAGGCAGGAGAATGGAATACAACCAGGTGCAAGGGAGATCAAAGGTCCCGTATGAGGGCTTAAGTGTCCAGTTCCTCAAAACCCATACAGAAATAAGAAAAATTAATTTAGAACTTGTCTTCCAGCTTCTTTGCGATCACAGTGGCTGTGGGTTGTTTGCTTGTTACAGAAAGCAGCTCAAGTCCTACTTTCGGTCCCTGGTTGAAATTACACGTTTCAATGCCTTGATGATTTTAATGAATTATATTTGCATTGTTAAATATGTTTCCTTCCAGCTATCTGCTTAAAAGAACAAGTCATGGGAAAACAGTGGAAAGGAATCCTGATCAGAGGGAATAAAATAACAGGGATCCTATTATTTTAACTTACCAACCCCATTTCAATGATATGGAGGCAATTAAAATCAAGGCCTAGTTGTCAATTGAGTCTGAGAATTAAATTTAAGGACCATTTGTCCAGATTGCTAAACAAAGGCAAGACATATTTTCTTAAAGAGCAAGTTATTTAATAAGTGTTTAACTAGTGCACTATGCTTATGTATAATCTGAATCATATAATTTGAGGTTATATTTTGAGTGTTATCTCAAATGGATGTTCATAAAGCAGAGTTGTCAAAAAAAATTAGTCACAGCAGTTTTCTTACCATTAATAAAATGTTTTGACAAAATTTATTCCAATGAATATGTTACCTGTGAGTTTTTAAACATTACTTCAGCATTCTTTTGTGAACTAGGAGGAAATGATTACCAATGATCACAGAAACTCACAGGTCTTTGGTCCAATGAAGTCACAGAATGGGGAAATCATATGATAAAAGCAGAATGACATTACTATTTTCACAGTAAAACTGTTGATCACAAAAATCTTATTTAAAATAATCCCTTGCTTTTCATTTGTGTTCCTTCACAGTAGTTTATCACATTCCTACTGCTCTGATCATGACTAATGATACATTTTGTAACCCAATCAAACATTGAGCTTTTTCCAACTGGCATTAATCACCACATCTTTATATTCACATTTTGATCCAAATGACTTTGATGCTTTTGTCTGCTGTCACTCTAGTGGAGAGCTTGACGGATCAAACTATCCAATAAGTATAGATTAATTTTCCAACACATTTCTTAAACTTTCAGGTTATTAATGAATACTTGCTCTGTTCCAGGAAGACACCATCTGTGCTTGATGGGGGAATGCCGAAAATCAAAGTAAAATTGTCAATCATTCCTACCATCATAATCACACATAATGTGAAAAATTGGTTCTAATATTTAGAAGGTTCTAGAATTTAGAAGTTTAAGGGGTGATCTGATTGAAATCTTCAAGGTCTTGCCAGGAAAAGACAGGGTAGCTAAAGATAAGCTATTTCCACTGGTTGGGGATCCTAGAACTAGGTGTACAGTCTCAGAATGAGAGCCAGAGCGTTCAGGAGAGATATTAGGAAGCACTTCTACACAGAAAGTGTAGGAGAGACTTGGAACTGTCTTCCACAACCAGCAGTGGATGCCAGATCAGTTGTTAATTTCAAGAGAGCGGCTGAGATGGGGGGGGTGTAGCAGTCCTGGAGAGTGGCCGGGAGTGGGGGGGAGCAGTCCCAGAGAGTGGCTGAGAGGGAAGGAAACAGTCCTGGGTCGCGGCCAGGGGTAAGGGGGACTAAGGGGGACAGCGGTCTTAGAGAGTGGCCGTGAGGGGGTAATGCTGTCCTGAAACTTCACTTGAAGCAGGTGAGAGCCAGTTCGGAGTGGACCGGAGCCGTGGAGTTGCATGGTGATGTTTGTTGGTCTGGGATGTGGCACGGATGGTCAAACCATGTGGGGTAGCCACTGTGCTGAGCTGTTGCATTGTAATGTTTATTTGAAATTTTCTTTTATCTGACTGTAATGCCAATCCTTTGGCTATGTCTTGTTTTGAGCTTATTCTTTAAACACTGTAAAGAATGCAACAACATTTCTTTGTCATTCCTCTTTTGTATCTAAGATTTGTACCTAGGCACTTGTATCTAAAATGGCACCATTAGAGACGATATTGTAAAACTTTTCACTGTGCTCCCGTATTCCTGTACTTGAGTACACATGACAATGAAGGATATTTTATTTTACATTTGAAGATTAGAAATTGACTTTGCCTACAGGTATGAGTTAATGACCAGACGATATAATTTAACAATATTGGTTGAGGGAAATTATTAGCCAGAATAATGGGGATATCCCTTGCTCTTCTTCAAAATAGTGTTGTTAGATCTGTTTTATTCACTGAACAGGGAAGGCAGGACCTGGTAACATATCCAGTGGTACAGCACTTAAATACTCAATCTCTAAACCTGAATCCACAGCCTTCTAACATACAGCAGTAAGTGCTAACAATCGAGACAAGCCTGTCACTGCTAGTAACAAACACCAATACAGCAAGTTCAGTGGGAGTTTAAAAGAAAAGTCCCAAAAGCCTAATGCACTAGTTGTGATACAGTTGATCTGCAGCTAGAATTACATTATAGCACAGAGGACGCTCAATTTATTTATTATAACTCATTCCATAGTGGGCGGCATGGTGGCACAGTGGTTAGCACTGCTGCCTCACAGCGCCAGAGACCCGGGTTCAATTCCTGACTCAGGTGACTGACTGTGTGGAGTTTGCACATTCTCCCCGTGTCTGCATGGGTTTTCTCCCACAGTCCAAAGATGTGCAGGTCAGGTGAATTGGCCGTGCTAAATTGCCCGTAGTGTTAGATAAAGGGGTAAATGTAGGGGAATGGGTGGGTTGCGCTTCGGCGGGTCGGTGTGGACTTGTTGGGCCGAAGGGCCTGTTTCCACACTGTAAGTAATCTAATCTAATCTTGCTACAATATTATCACTTTTCATATTTTGCTCACAATTAGTTGGCTGTTACTTTAGTTTAAGAATCCTCTCTCCTCAGTTTCTATGTTTTATTGTCTGTGTGATTCCCACGCATTTACCTCTGTTGAAGGAAAAAAAATTAAAATGAGATGCTTGAAGCTGTCAATTTAAATCACTGGAGCAGAGGAGGAGATGAACACCTAAATACCTGCAATGCAAACTGCTGATTTCAGTCAGACCTTTGTGGGACACAGGATACTTAGCAGACATATCACCAGCTCCAGAGATGGGTACTTTCCAATGAAGGGAGAAAAGTTGCATTTTCCTATTTGCCATAAGACCCTAATATGCAGTGCCATTGACTGTGAGATAACATGACTCTAACCCATTCTATCAACTGGAAAGAGTAGATAGCATTAGAGACAAGTTAAAAAAGAGAAGAGAATCAAAAGTAAACAATGTTTTTTTTTTAAAATGTGGTTGTACAGTATTTAAAGGCAACTATTACCATTACAACTAAAATAAAACTGATTTATATGTCATTTTTACTGTTAATGTTCAACATTTTTCTTTAAACCCTGTTATAATACTGAGTGTATAAAATATTTTGATTTGAGTATAAAAACAAATGAATGTGCTCATCTATTGATTGCAACTACTAAAACCTGTGCTTTGGTAATCACTCCAATTTTATGCTGGAACATAAGCACTATAATTAGTGATTTTTCTTTGTGACAGCTGCACTTGTTATCCTGGCTTTTTTTTAAACATATTGTGTAGCACTGAGAGGACGCACAAAGCTCTTCCGTCAGCTAGTCACATACCACCTCAGGACACCTCCTGGGCTCAGCAGGAGGCTGGCAGTAAAGAATCCTCAACTACTGAGATGTGTTATCCATAACCTGGGAAGATACTAATTGTTAACAGATCCTTTCCTCCTCATGTATATGACTGATGGTCTGTTGGCGTGTGACCTCGCCTGGCCATAACAGTGCAGTGTCCAGACTTCCATAGAGATCTGTGTAATGTCTACAGAACTGGGAAATTCTTTAGTAAAGATGAGGAAACCTGACCAAGTAATCCAGTCTGGTTCCTCTGAGTATATGTGGCGTAGTATTGACTCATAAAATGACTCACCAACAATCCTTAAAATGATGAAACAGAAACTTGAGCTGTGAAAAGATTATTCCTGCGACTCTGCAGGATCCATTTAATTTAGATCTTTAATTTGCATCTTGGAAAAAGTGTCAAAATGTTAACGGATTTCTTTGTCATTGTATTCCTGTGTATGACTAATAAATAGCAACAATGACCTTGATTGAAAGTTGTAGTGGAATTGTTACAGATTATCCATCATAATGCTTAATACTGGCAAATGACTTATCGGGCTAGAAATTGCAGTTGGCAATTTTCGTGTTTGTCCATGTCACTGAAGGTGAACGCTCATTTGAAATAAAGATAATTTCTTGTGAATAATAATTATAACTGATAAATTTCTACTGGGTTTTATTCTGTATAATATCATGTATTACATAATATATGTAATGTACACTCTTCATGATTCTATCATGAATACCTCAGGATATTGCTAATTGAAATAATTGCATAACAATTAAGGTGGTGAAACAATTTAAACACTAAACCTGATTTTTTCAGGTTAGAATTGTCATATACTGTCACAAATCAAATTCTGACTCAGAAAAATGTAAGGATGGGTGGTGCAGAAAATAGTGTTACAAAGTAGTGTTACATTAGCGATGCAGTAATGGGTGCTTTCCTGAGTCGAGAGTGTGGTGCTGGAAAAGCACAGCAATTCAGGCAGCATCCGAGGAGCAGGAAAATTGACAGGCAAAAGCCCATTCCTAATGAAGGGCTTTTGCCCAAACTGTCGATTTTCCTGCTCCTCGGATGCTGCCTGACTTGCTGTGCTTTTCCAGCACCACACTCAACTCCAGTCTCCAGCATCTGCAGTCCTCACTTTTGCCTAGGTGCTTTCTGAGGTTAGTCAGGTTAAAAGCTCTTAATCTGCTTCTAGTTGTGTTGTACATGACCTGAGATGATGCTGAAACTCATCTAGTGAAATTAGGAAGTGTGCACCATTGCCTGTTACTAAACTTTGTCATATTGAAAAGCAAAATATTAGCCATAATTATTTGACCATATTATTTTGAATTAATGTAGCATATTCATTATCCTATAAACAGATATGCATGTATTAAATTATTTTTAGAATTATCTGACAAAGAAAGTTACCTCCCACATACACATATTAAGAAAAGAAGTTCTAATATATAAAAATGCAGCAGCATGTCAGTCTCCAGGAAAGTTTAAATGATGGAAATAAGGACCACCTCAATTATTAAAATATAATGAAGTAATAACATGATTGCATCTGCTCAAAATCTTTACAATATAAATGTGATCAATTTAAAAAAATTGGCTTGTTATGACTGATCACTTTCCTTTCTCCTAAATATAGAACATAGGACATGGAACATAGAATAATACAGCACAGAACAGGCCCTTCGGTCCACGATGTTGTGCCGAACATTTGTCCTAGCTTAAGCACCCATCCATGTACCTATCCAATTGCTGCTTAAAGGTCACCAATGATTCTGATGCCAATATTGGTCACCAATATTCTGATAAGTTTATACAGAATTACATAAAATATACAACACAGAAATATTTGGCCAAACAAGCCCGGGTCACTGTTCATGCTGTAGAAAAATCTCCTCCCATTCCAGCTTCCTCATTTCAGCGTACAGCATATTTTCAATTCCCTCTTCTCCCATGTCCTTGTCTAGAATTCTGCTGAAAATGTCTGAGTTATTTACCTCAATAACCTACTGTAGTAATGAGTTCCATATTGTAACCATTCTCTGAGAAAAGAGGCTTCTCTTGTTTCTCCATTGACATGATTAGTAACTCTCTGCACTTACTTGGTCCAAAACAAATGTGTTCAGGGATGTCATAAGCATTTTCCTGCAGGCAGTCACTGCTCCAGGAGGTAATCCTGGGGACCTGAGTTCAAATCTTATCTCAGCAGATTATGAAATTTCAATTTAATAAAAAAATTCCAGAATTAAAAAGCCGGTGAGCATGTAACCAATATTGATTCTTTGGAAGGAAATTTGCCATCCTTACCTGTTCTGGCCTACATTTCACTCCAGATTGATAGCAATGTAGTTGACTATTAACTGCCATCTGAAACAATGCAGCAATCCACTGAATGCACCAAGCTGCTATAAAGTCGAAACAAAGGAATTAAACTGGGTGGACCATCAGTATTTACATTAGCACTGGAAATGATAACACCAACATAGCCCTGTCAACATTGTAACATCTTCCTTCTCAATATCTGGGCACTTGTGCCAAAATTGGAAGAGCTATTAAACTGGAAAGGGTGCAGAAAAGATTTGCTGAGATATTACCGAGATTAGAGGGTTTGAGTTATAGGGAAAGGCTGGATAGAATGGGGTTGTTCCCCTGGAGCATGGTTGGTTCAGGGCTGACATTATAGAGGTTTATAAAATATTGAGGGGCATGGATAAGTGAATTGTGAAAATCGTTTTCCTCGGGTATGTGAGTTCCAAACTAGGGGGACATATTTTTAAGGTGAGAGGAGAAAGATTTGAAAGGGACCTGAGGGCAATGTTTTCACATACAGGTGGTGCATATATGGAGTGAGCTGCCAGAGGAAGTGGTTGATGCAGGTACAGTTACACAATTTAAAAGACATTTTAAACATGATTAGGAAAGGTTTAGAGGGATAAGGGCCAAAGTTAGGCAAATTTAGTTTAGTTTGGGAAAAATGGTCAGCACAGATGAGTTGGACTGAAGCCTCTGTTTCTGTGCTGTTTGACTCTGGCAGTCTAAGACTGGCAAAATCCTGACAGTGATGCTCATGGAAGTATGCATTATGGACTATGTCCCAGACAAGATGATCTAAACACATGGCATATTCTGTCCTACCAGCAAGACAGATCTCTGAGAGATTGTGACACTGTGGTATTCAGTCATGGAGGTAGCTTGGGAGCCCACAGCATTGACTCTAAACCCCTTGAAATCTCATGATATCAGGTCAAACATGGACAAGGAAACTTCCTGATGATTACCACTTACCATTCTCAAATTGGCGCTTGAATCAGTACTCATAGAACATAGAACATTACTGTGCATTATAGACCCTTCAGCCTTTGATGTTGCGCTGACCTGTTGAACCATTCAGAAGCCCATCTATCCTACACGATTCCATTTTCATCCATATAAATGTTCAATGACCATTTAAATGCCCTTAAAGTTGGCTTGTCTACTACTGTTGCAGGTAGTGTGTTTCACATCCCACTACTCTGAGTAAAGAAACTACCAATGACATCTGTCCCATATCTATCAACCCCCAATTTAAAGCTATGTCCCCTCCTGCTAGCCATACTTCTTCAGGTTGAACCTCACTTGGAAGGGTCACTGAGGTTAACAAGGATAAATTGCTCAGTGATGCACAGGTTGGGTTCTGCCAGGGCCACTCAGCTCCTGACCTCATTGCAGCCTTGGTTAAAACATGGACAGAGGAGCTGAATTCCAGAGGGGAGGGGAGAGGGACTGGGCATGGCACCAAGGCATCATTTGACCGAGTGTTGTATCAAGGAGCCTTAACAAAACTGGAGTCAATGGGAACTGGGGGGGATTCTCTCCATTGGTTGTAATCATAATCAGCATAGGAAAGATGGCTGTCTATGTCAGAGCTCAATCAGCTCAGTTCGTGGAGATGGATCTACAGGAGATCCTCAGTGTTGTGCCTCAAGCCCAGCCATCTTCAGCTGTTTAACTAGTGACCTTCCTTCCATCATAAAGTCAGAGTGGGGATTATCACTGATTATTAATGTCTAGCACCATTCACAAATTCTCACTTACTGAAGCAGTCTGAACTCACATGTAACAGGTCCAGGACCACATCCAGCCCTCTCCTGATATTGAAAGTAACAATTTCACTATTGTTCAGGCAAAATGATTTTCTAACATCTTGTTAAAAAATCAGTAACTCACTCACCAGTACCTTGAAACCCAATTCCCAGGCAATGATCATCTCCAACAAGAGAGAATCTTAACATCACACTTGACAATCAGTGATGTTGAATAGAGTTTTCCATTACTGAATTCCTTCTCCATTAACAATCTGAGGGTTACCATTGGCAAGATATAGAACTAGCCAAATAAATACACTGGCTACAAGAGCAGGTCCTTGGTAAGTGACTCATCACCTTTCTCCCCAATCCTATCCACTATCTACAAGGCATAAATCAGGCGTGTGGTGGAATAATATTGACTTACCTGGATGAATGCAACTTGAACACCACTCAACAAGGTTGACACCAATTTGAACAAAGCAACCACTTGATTGGTCCCTATTCAATGCCTTCAACATTTACTCCCTTCACCTCCACAACTGCAGTAACTTGAGCAAATGTACTCCAGTAACACACTGGCTCCTTCATCGATACCTTCCAAAATCATGACCTCTATCATATAGAGACAAGGGAAGCTGATGTATGGGAACATAACACCATACGGACTTAGAACTATTTTTCATCTTTAAATTTGTTTTGTTAAAATTCTGGAACTCCATTCCTAACTGCATTACATGCACCCCTACATGCCAGGAACTGCAGCTAGTTAAGAAAGCAACTCACCAACTCCTTGTAAAGCATGTTTAGGAATATGCAACAGATGTAAAGCAACTCACCAACTCCTTGTAAAGCATGTTTAGGAATATGCAACAGATGTTAGCCTAACCAGAACTGCCCAGACCAGGCCTTGAATGAGGAAACTACAGAATCTATTCAGTGCTGGAGAGGAACTTGGAGTGGACATTGTAGGACCCAGTAGTTGTGATACATTTAGGTATTAACAATGTAGGAAAGACAAAAAATGAAGTTTGACGTAGTCAGCAGGAGGAATTAGGCAACAAATTAAGCAGGATACTAAACATAATAATCTCTGGATTATTACTTGAGCTGTATGAAATTTGGCCCTGAGTAGATAAGATTACAGAATGGTCAGCTCACATAGTTGCCCATTAGAAGTGGTGTCTAGTTTGTGGTGCACTCGTATTTGGGAATTTGGGGCTGCAGCTTTGAGATGATGTACAGCTGAATTGTGCTGGGGCCAGTGCACTAACGTGTTGCATAACTAGGAAAGTAGAGAAGGTTTATGCTTAAACAGTAGGGACAAATTTGGGAAGATGTAGTGTATTAAAGAGTAGAGACAAGGCAGGGAAGGAAGTTATTAATCTGTGAAAGGCATGGATAGAGAGTACAAATCTAAGAATAAGCAAAGATCAGCTAGAGATTATAGAAATAATAAAAGGACAAAACTAAAAGCTCCCAAACTGAATGCATATCACATTTCATATAAAAGATGCTCTGCTAAAGCAAATTGAAATACATAAGTATAGGTTGACAACCATTGCAGTGATATTGCTGTAGGATGGCAGCATTTATGGGAATTGATTACAGGCTCTCAAACAGTAACCACAGGGTAAGATGAAGCATAAAGAAAGGCATTACTGTGAAAAAGGTATGGCAATAATCTGGGAAACTTTAATCTACACATAGATGGGAAAAATCAGTTCGAGGCAAGTTAGCTTAGATGAGGAGTTCTTAGCAAAACCTGCTATAGAAAGGTTGTTGTGAAACTTGAACGGGTTTGGAAATGATTTACAAGAATGTTGCCAGGGTTGGATTGTTTAAGCTATAGGGAGAGGTGGAATAGTCTGGGGCTGTTTTCCCTGGAGCATTGGAGGTTGAGTGACCTTATAGAGGTTTATAAAATCATGAGGGGCTTGGATAGGGTAAATAGACAGGTCCTTTCCTTGGGGTGGGGGAGTGCAAATCTAATGAGCATAGGTTTAAGGTGAGAGGGGGAAGATTTAAAAGGGACCTAAGGGGCAACCTTTCCATGCAGAGGTTGGTGCATATATGGAATGAGCTGCCAGAGGATGTGGTAGAGACTGGTACAATTACAACATTTAAAAGGCATCTGGATGGGTATATGAATAGGAACAGTTTAGAGGGATATGGGCCAAATACTGGAAAATGGAACCAGATTAATTTAGACGATCTGGTCAGCTTGGACAAGTTGGTCGAAAGAGTCTGTTTCCATGCTGTACATCTCTATGACTTTAAATTCTCCAAGATAGTTACTTAGGACAGCACGTTTTGGAGCCAGAGATCAGGCCATACTAGACCTGGTAATGATTAATTCATCATGAAGGTGCCCCTAGGTAGCAGTGATCATAATATGATTGTATTTTATAGTCAGTATCAGAGAAAGAAGAGTGGGTCCAAGACTAATATTTTAAACTTAAATAAGAATCATTGCGAGAGTAAGAAATGAGAACTATGTGAAGTTAACCAATAAATTAGGTTCATGAATAGGTCAGTAAAGATACAGTGACAGGTATTTAAGATAATATTTCAGAATACAAGGGATAGATGACTTCCAATGACATTTCAAGAGAAGGACTCACCATCTGTGATTAGCTAACAATGTTAAAACTATTATCAAATTTAAATAAAAAGCAGATAATTGTGCACAGATGTCTGGCAGGTCATAACATTGGACAGATTTATTTTTAATAAAGCAAATAATGACTAAAATATGAACAAGGAAAGAAAAATTACAGCATGAGAGAAAGATAAGCTAGAAATATAAAACATAGTAAGAGTATCTATAAATATTTGAAAAAGAATAATCAAAGTAAGCATTGGTGAAAGTGAGGTCTGCAGATGCTGGAGATTAGAGTCGAGAGTGTGATGCTGGAAAAGCACAGCAGGTCAGGCAGCATCTGAGGATCAGGAGAATCAACGTTTTAGGCAAAAGCCCTTCATCAGGAATGTGCTTTTCTAGCACCACACTTGCGAAAGTAAGCAAAAGTGATTCTGAAGAATTAAAAATGGATAATAAGAAGATGGCAGGTGAATTGAACAGGCACTTTGTATTAGCCTTCATTGTAGAGTTTACTAGTAGTATCCTTCAGAGATGGAAGGTAGGAAGGTACCCAAGGAGATTACAATTACAGAGAAGTCGTACTGAGCGAATTGTTGGATTTGCAAACTGACAAATCCTCAGGTCCTGATGGACTTTGTCCTCTAAGAATCTGATTGGTGGGATAAACAGTATGTTTGTTTTTATTTTGCTAAAATTCCTTAGATTCAGTGAAAGTACCATTAGATTGTAAAAATAGTGAATGGAACACTTTTATTCAACAAGAGAGGGAGACAGGAATTAGGAAACTACAGGCCAATTAAATTAACATCAATCATAGTGAAGAGGTTTGAAACTATTACAGCAAATCTTGTTTAAACTAGCACTCTTGATAAACCGGCAAAAATACACTGAAATTCTGGACATTCACTGTATTATCATGATCTCTGCCATGTTCAAGTAGTCAGCTGAGGATATGAGTGAGAAGGTAGTCGGCTGGTAGGTTTTATTTAAGGTGAAGTTGAATTATTATTTTAAGTGATTTATACTGTAAATAAAGTATAACAGTGGTGTGAATACCCCCTGCATTATGTTTCTACTACTTAGTCTGTGTTTTTATATTTATTATGGGGACCTCTTGATCAAATGACATACTCCTGGTCCTATAGGTGCAGGCTAATAAAATGTTTGCTGTACTAATAGAGTCATGGAGTCATACAGCATGGAAACAGACCCTTGGTCTGACTAGTCCATGTTCCCAAATAAAATTGGTGTCACCTGCCTGCATTTGGCCCTTAACTCTTCAAACTTTTCCTATTTGGTGCTTATCCAAATGTCTTTTCAATATTCTAACTATACCTGCATCCACCACTTTTACTGTTTATGTTATAATCTTTGTAAATTGTCTTGTATGTAATTTTTAACCTTTTATCTTTTGTGTAATAAACTATGTAATAATGAAGGTATGGTTGCTGAATATGTTGATGGTCAAAGATAGCTAAGAAGGTAAGTTGTGAAGGTGATATTGGAGGCTACAAAGGCAGAAATACATTAAGTGAGTAACATATATCTGCTAAACAAAAAATATGAACATATTCCTATCTACCCTGATTATCTTTTAACTCCTTGCTTAGCTAGAATCTATATAACTCTGTCTTCAAAATATTTAGACTTTGCTTCCACCATTTTTTGAGGAGAACTATAAAAAAAAGTCATGACTCTGTGAGAAAGGTTTCTCATCTCTATTTTAAATGGGTGAACCTTTAAACAGTAAATGTTAGTTTTAAATTTTCAAACAAGAATAAACATCTAATCTAATCTAATCTAATCCTCTCCACATCCATTCTGTCAGAGCCTCTCCACATTGTATATATTTCAAACAAGTTAAATCTTTCTCTTCTAAACACTAGTGGATTTCAGAATAGGCTGTCCATCATTTCCTTAGAAGTATTACTCTAGTAAATCTTTACTGAACTGTTTCTAACATATTAAATCATTCCTTAAATAAAGAGAACAGTATTGTATATAAGTGGTCTCACAAGAATCCTTTATAATTGATGGGTAACCCCCACATTATTCTTTTCCCTACATTTTCCCTTGCAATCAAATGTATGATCTGGCAAAATGTGAAATTGTCACAGTTGTAGGACGAAGAAAATGGAAACTATTTTTCTAAATCATGAGAGATTGCAAATCTCTGGGATGCAGATGGATCTGGATGTTCTGGTCAATGACTTGCAAAAGGTTAATATGCAGGTAAGAAACGATGACATTTTATCGAATATTCTCATTTATTATTAATGAATTGAATAAAGACTAACTAGATAAGTCATGATCTTAATGAATGGTGGAACAGGTTCAAGTGTACAATCCCTGCTCCTAATTTGTTCATTTCTATGTTCTGAGAAACATGGCACAAAATGGAAAGTACAGCATTCAGGATTTTCACACAAGACTAGGCACCTTTAAGAGGTGCAGGCTAGCTTTAAATAAAGCAGACAAGCTTTCAGCATTTAGAAGAAAGTGAGGACTGTAGAAGCTGGAGATCGAGCATTTACCTGCCAATGTATTCAGACAATCTGTTTGGTAGAGATTTGACATTGCATTTTTGAAAAGAGCAGGAAGTGCAATGTTATTTCGTTTCCTGACCAGTCGGTATCCTTATACACTAAGAACCATTCATTTGCTGAGTGAGTGCAGGTGTGCTCTCAGACCTCAACCATATCTGTTTTCTCACTGTCCACTAAAAGGTGCATGAAATTCTCTTGTATCTCTGGTGTCAGCTATTATTTTCAGTCTATTTATATTTCACATAAATCACAGAATTGCGTGCAAGTGGCTTCATGGTTTTGACCTTTACGAACACAGGTGCAAAAAGGATGGATAGGCTTGTAACTGAGAGAAATGAGGTCAGCAACATCCCTGAGCAAAGCTCTGTAACCACATGTAGCCCACATGATGAACCACTTGACAATATTTTGCAAAATGCACAAAGAATACCCTGACAAAATGCATTTTGAAGTAAAGCACCATTATTTGTAACAATATGATAAATGCATCCTACATATTCATGCAAAGTGAAATTTCTGGAAAATGAAGATGCTGAAACTTGCATTTTGTCAGAAGTATGTCTCGGCTGATGGAAGATCATTTCTGCTGGTTGACAAGTTTTACACTTAGATTTAGGTTTTTTTGAATAGCTTTCCTGAAACTTATTGTAAAGTTTTTGCTGTTTCTCGAACGTAGTGAAGACCATTCGAGGAAACAAAAAAGGAAACCAGTGCTGAGAAAAGACATGGTGATTTGATCTTCTGCACAGTGTCAGGAGCGATGTGCGATGGATTCATGCCAATAACACTCAATATATTAAATTCACACCATTGCTTCAGGTACTGAGGAAAATCTGTTTAAACTGGCAGACAAAATATTGATGGGATCTGGCATGTGCTTGCTTCCCAAGTGGAAATTATAGGCAGCAAGTATTGAGGTGGCTGATTAGAAGGCTGATCTCAGTCTTCTCGAGCATGTTTCCAGTTGATTTAGATACCGTTACATCCTTTAACACTCATACCTCTCACCCACATACCACTTCCATGCCACTCATGTCACACCTAGCTCCTCATGCCACCTCCAGAGCCACCCACTCAGTATCCACCATTAGCAGACCCCGGCAGTCATGGAGATAAAAAGAAACTTCTAATGAGCTAATATACCTCTCAATCAGTCCTACACACATGATAGTGACAAAGCTCCTCTTCAAGAAATCTATTCAAATTGTTACTATTCTATACAAATAAACAAAACTTTTTTTCAAGGTCAAAGAGTGTGGTGTTGGCAAAGCACAGCAGGTCAGGCAACATCCGAGGACCAGGAGAGTCGACATTTCAAGCATAGGCCCTTGATCTGGAAAGTTCTTATTCAGACTTCACGTGAAAGACCATAAGACATAAGATATAGGGGCACAGTTAGGCCATTCAGTCAATTCAGTCTGCTCTGCAATTCGACTGATATGTTTCTCAACCCCATTCCCCTGCTTTCTCCCATAACCCTTGATCCCATACTAACCAAAAACATATCCATCTCTTAAATATATTCAATGATTTGGTCTCCATATACTTCTGTGACAATGAGTTCCACAGATTCACCACCATTTGACTGAAGAAATTCCTCCTTATTTTAGTTCTACAGGGTTATTCTTCACTCTGAGTCAGTGTCCCCAGATCCTAGTCTCTCCTATTAAAGGAAACATCTTCTCCATGTCCACTGTATCCAGGCCTCAGGATGCTGTAAGTTTCAATCAGATCCCAGTTCAGTCTTCTAAGCTCCATCAAGTACAGACCCAGTGGCCTCACATGACAAGTCCTTCATCGCCAGGATCATTCATGTTAACTTCCTCTGGATCCTTTCTATTGCCAGAACATCTTTCCTTAGACATGGAGCCCAAACCTACACACAATATTCCAAATGAACAGAGCCTTGTAGGGCCGCAGAAAGACAGTTAATCCTTTAATAGCCTCTTTAATTGTCAAACTGAAAACACAGAGCAATAAAGTAAAGAACTGAGGATAGAGTCAATCTGAAACAAAGACAGTGAAGCTGACAGCTGTGAAGGGAAATAGAGAGTTAACATTCCAATCCAGTTGCCGTGAGTTCTGATGAAGAGTCATTGGACTTGAAATACTAACTCGATTTCTCTCCCCAAAGTCACTGCGAGACCTGCTGAGCTTTTCCAGCACTTTCAGTCTTTGTAAACCCATAGAGCCAGCTGAAATAATTGTAGCTTTTGAAACTCAGCCAAACATTCACAATGATTTAAAGTAATACTCCCAAGGAATTTTCACTGAACAAATATATAGATCGAGAGGTCAATAGATTTTATATTTGAAACCTGATATAAGAAAAGTATTTCGCCATCTTGTTAACTGGGAAACTATTGTAATCTATGATCTGACCCATGAATGAGCAAAACTAGAGCAACAGGGTACAGCCTCAGTCAGAATAGTGAGGCTTAAACTGTTAGGTATAGGTTTGTGAAACCAAGACATAGGATGTTAATGCCGAGTTTAAAACTATGCCAGAGCATCCTCCATGAACTTTTGGTTTCTTGATGGACTGCCAATCATTCCCACTGAGAGCTGGTCCAAACCTTAAACTTCCACACAACACTGTAGATTGTTCTCCATCTATTTCAGGCAGTATCTCAGATATGTTGCAATTTCATTGGCAAAGCTAATATATTTGCTGTTGAAGAGGTCTCAAATGGACTAATCAGTGCAATCTTTATTTGAAATATCTCTGGACAATAATCACTTAAGCTCTCCTGATCATAATTTTTTCATTTATAATTTAATACAATTCCTTTGCTAACATGTTAATGGTCTAAATTTTATCACAGTTGATTGATGTCTGTGTGGTTTTCAGACCCCTCAGAAGTTAGTGCAATAGATCAAATGCTAATAAAAAACATTAACTATACCCATCTGAAACTGGTCAGCGTATCATCTGGTTACAATGGATCCAGGTGTTACACCATTCACAAGGTTTAATGGAATGTTACACTTTCAGGAAAAGTCTGTACATGGACATAACCTCACAACTGGAAAGAATTTGATGCATGGAAAGTTTCAGTGACCAATATAATTCTTTATCACAGCATAAAGTAGGAAGGAATTAAAAGGCAGCATCTCCTCTCTGATTGGTGTATTAAGCACAATAAGTATCTTCTGTTGAATTATGGTAACTAGCTCTTACACTGTCAACACAATTAGATTTGTACCTTATGGTATGACCAATTAAAGAGGGAAATCAGCATTCACTCTTTTTAACTCATGGGGCTGATTGCAATAAATACTTTTATTTCTGTTTAGCATGCAATTATCACAAGTCCATTAAAATGTAATTTGCTGGATAATAAAAGGGCCAATTACCATGGTTTTCCTGAAGGAAAAATGAATTTTATTATTTTCTAACTCCAATATATAAACATAATAGTGCAACCATATACATTCACAGATAATAGGTTTAAAAGGGAGAGTACCTGGGGAAAAGAAATGGTCTTAAGTTAAACAGTATTGAGAGTATTGATATATTAGAATCTTAGCCTAAGGTCGCAATTGTTTATTGGTTGACTTGTAATCTTAGCAGGAGTGGAATTTGTAGATAGCTTTGAGTTCTCTATGTAAGGAGTGAAGAAAATAGGGTGCTATTTTTCCGGATGATGGTTCCTCTGAACATAATACCCCAACCTTCCTTCCCATCCATTAAAAAACGTTTTATGATGAAGGTCACCTGCTCCCACCGGTCTGCCCTGACAATCATTATATTGTGGGCAGGGTAATGTTGGGGTTAATTGAACTTTTATTTATGCGTAGTGGAAGGACATTGGCATTCATCCCCCAGGGTTGGGCACCTGATATATCTTATGTGTTATCATAGAATTATACAGAATAGGCCATTCAGCCCATCGAGTCTGTCCAACCAAAAATGCACTGCTACTTACACTAGTCCCAGGTTCCCGCACTAAGCCCATTCTCTTAAATGTTATGACACTTTAAGTCCTTATCCTTTTAAAGGTTGTGAAGATTCCCATAGCAGCTACTCTCCCAGGCAGTGCATTCCAGACTCCCAACATCCTCTCATTGAAAGAAAATCTTTTCCTCTACCCCTCTAAACTTCCTGCCTCTCACTTTAAAATTATGGCCTTTGCAATTGATCCTTGAACTAAAGGAATCAGCTACATTCTATTAACCCTGTCCATAGCCCTCAATCTTATACACCTCGATCAGGTCCCCACTCAGCCTTCTCTGCTATAAAGAAAACAGCCTGATCTTATCCAGTTTCTATTCATCACTGAAATGCTCAACCCCAGGCAACATGCTGTGAATCTCCTTCGCACTCCCCCTTTCCTCGAGTGTGGGGACCACAATTATACAGTGCTCCATTTGTGGCCTCACCAAAGTTCTGTATAACTCCAACTCCCAGATAATCCCCCACAACCACCAAAAATATGAAATGGTAGGGGCTGGATGGAAAAAGGCTCTTCTCATTTCACCATTATGGCTTTTTGCTAACTGTCTTAAGTCTATGTGCTCTAATCCTCAATCCTTCCATCACTGGGAACAGTTTCTCTCTACCTAATCTGTCTAGTTCAGTGTAGTCTGAGCAGGTAAATCAGGTCTGCACTTCACCACATGGTAGGTTGCTATACCATGCTCTTTAACTGTAGGGATCTACAAGGCCTACTTGCTGGTCTAACAAAAAAGCACTTGCTGGTCTAACTAGAAAAAGCTCTTGCACTGCACAAATGGTTAATTGTGTTAGCAATTGGTTACAGGTTCAATGGATATGTAAAATAACTGCACAGAGGCTGGGTCCTGTGACCAAGTCACCCTTTATTTCCTAGTGCACAGTACACTGCCTGTGGTTAGTCAGCTCGGCATCAGACCACACCTGAGGAGATACTAATCTCCTGGTTATATATACACTTTTTAATTAATCTATTTTTCTAATCAACCCATTCAGAGATGTTATTACAGAACAACCTCAGTGATCTGAACATAGATTACCCAAATTTTGGATTTTCCGAACAAGATCAAGGTTCCGATGCTTGGGTAAACTGTGTCATCCAAACATTCGATTATCTGATGAAAATACTCTCTGCCATATCATTCGGATAACCAAGGTTGCCCTGTACGCACATCTGGTACAGGTGGGATTTGAACACAGGCTTCCTAGTCCAGGGATAGGTACACTACCACGGCACCAGAAGAGCCCCTTCCTGGTTATTTTTTTAAAATTATTTTGTTAAACCCCCACACTACCACCTAAGTGTGGTAGTGCTTATTTTATCCCCAGCACCCATGGTGTGTGTGCAGGTGTGAGACAGTGAAAGTCACAAAGTGCACGAATCTTTATTCAATTTCCACCACCAGGAAGATAGGAAAACACCCGAGTGGCCAGTGACAAACACTGCCCTTCCCATCAAAGGGACAGTGCTGTGTGATCAAAACAGTGAGGGGGAGGGGAGGGACTAAATCAAAATAGAGTTGGAGGGAGAAATGATGCACTCTACTCCCTGCGGCACCCACCTCTCCCTGAACAACTCCAGGGTGTTGGTGGACACCGCGTGCTCCTTCTCCAAGGACACCCGGGCTCTAACGTAACCGCGAAAGAGGGGCAGGCAGTCGGCCCTAACGACCGCCTCCACAGCCCGCTGCCTGGACCTATTAATGGCCAGTTTGGCCAGGCCCAGTAGCAAACCCGTGAGGAGGCCTTCCTGGTTATATTATTTTAAACAAATTACAAAAACAGTTTACAACAAACAGTTACATTTTACAGCTGCATACAAGAGACAGCAATTTTACAAGGGAGAGGAGCAGCAAAACCAGGCCCCAAACCCTACCATTTGAACAGTCTACAGCGACATGAGGACAAACCTCAAATCCCAGTTTCACAAAGATATAAAAGAGACAACAGCAGTGACAGTTGTACATTAGACAGTACTGTTGTTACATACAAAAGTGCAGACAATACAGACTCAGCAAGCCCCCACCCCTCCCACCTTCCAGTTCTCAGTTCACCCCATGCCCCTTCCAGTTCTCGGTCTGCCCTGACACCTTTCCACAACCTCTAGGATAGCCTGCCGGGGTGACAGCAGTCAGGATGGCATACCCACCTTCACTAACCACCCTCAGCACCTTCCCACAACCTCTGGGGCAGCCCACCCCAGTACCCGCCCAGGGTGACAGCGCTGAGGACGGTTACCTGCCTTCTGGCTCTGTCTGCCCCTATGTATCTTTGGGCTCTCACCCACCCTGTTGCACCTCCGACCAGTGGGCGGGCAGGACACGACAGCCCACAAGCCTTCCGGTTCTCAGCCCACCCCTACGCGCCTTCTGGCTCTCAGCTGCTCTGACACCTTTCAACCAACTCTTGACAGCCCGTCCAGATTACCCCTTATCGGGAAGGCAGTGCTCAGAACAGCCTACCCACCATCTGGCTCTTGGGGCAACAGGCATCAGGGTGGCCTACCCACCCTCCGGCTTTTGGGACAGCCTACCAACCTTCAGATTCACAGCATGGCCTACCCACCCTCCGGCTCCCGGTGTGACTGCTTTCAGGATGACCCATAAGCTTCCCAGCTCACAGCAAGGCCTGCCAGACCCAGGGACATGCAAGACAATGCGGGTGATAGATACAGGAAACACAATACACAGTCCAAATCTATACAGTCTTCAAGATATGGAATCCATTTCCAGGTAGAGTCCACTCCAGTATACAATGTGCAATGTCAGAATTAGAGTCCGCTCCAAACTGCAGAGTCCGTTGTTAAAAACAGTCCACAACCAAGGGCAGAGTCCACTCCTGGAGGCAGCAAATGCACACCCCACAGCACCCAGGTGTTCAGTCTCAATGGAGTCCTGGTCCAGCCTTGGAGAGCCAGGCTCACTCACAGGAACACAGTACAGAGTACAGGTGCAGTTAACTCACAGGGGTTTGGTCCACTCCTGAAGGAAAGGTCTTCTCCCAAACTCCAGTATACAGCAAGTGCTCACCTCCCAGCGCGCACACACACACAGGTGTTCAATCTTCAGAGGCCAGTCCCAGGGCTAGGCCTCCCCACAGAAACAGCTCCTCTGGTAAAATGTAGGTCTTCCACAGGGCTCAGTCCAAAACACCAATAAAAAGTGAAGACACATACAAAAAAAAACTACAGTCCAAGGGCTAAGTCCTACCACAAAATTAACATTGTCCTTTCCTCAAAAGTAAAAAAAAGTAACAGGTTGTAACCAGCCAGTGAAACAAAACCCCCTAATGAGAACTGAGTTACACCTGAAACACATTATGTACATCATGAGTTTAACAATCAGTCCTCACTAAAAAGGAATACCTGTTAACAAACTGGCCAAATAATTCAGCCAGTTCAGGAATCAGGTTTCCTCTTAAAAAAAGCCAAAACCAACTAACACCAGCCAGCACAGAGTTAATCCCTGAACTGAGGGGATTCTAATCTCCTGGTTATATTATTTTATTAAACAAATTACAAAAACAGTTTACAACAAACAGTTACATTTACAGCTGCATACAAGAGACAGCAATTTTACAAGGGAGAGGAGCAGCAAAGCCAGGCCCCAAACCTTACCATTCAACCATTTTACAGGGAGATGAGGACAAACCTCAAATCCCAGTTTCACAAAGATATAA
>NC_057711.1:131533163-131616896 GCF_004010195.1 Chiloscyllium plagiosum
CACCTCCCAGCACACACACAGGTGTTCAATCTTCAAAGGCCCAGTCCCAGGGCTAGGCCTCCCCACAGGAACAGCTCCTCTGGTAAAATGCATGTCTTCCACAGGACTCAGTCCAAAACACCAATAAAAAGTGAAGACATACAAAAAACAAAGAAAACTACAGTCCAAGGGCTAAGCCCTACCATAAAATTAACATTGTCCTTTTCTCAAAGGGAAAGAGAGAAAAGAGTAACACACAGGCTGTAACCAACCAGTGAAACAACAACCCCCTAATGAGAACTGAGTTACACCTTCCTGGTTATATTGGTTAGTTAGGGCTTTTCTGATTGGGCCAGGTTAACAACCCCAATCATGACCCTCGTAGTTAATGAGTTCAACCTGGTCCCAATCACTATATCATTATGGAGACCATAAGGCATCCCTGGATACTAGGTGTAACTTTTCATAGACTCCACATTATTCTGCCCATAAGTCTATATGACAGTTATAAAGTGGGTGCTGTTTATGTCAATCCTCGGTATTAATGGCTTCAGGACATTTCTGGCTCATATATAACGCTCAAGTTTGAATACCTCTATTAAATCTCCTCTGAGGTGCTGAGGGTGGTTAGTGAAGCCGGAAGGTGGGTACGCTGTCCTGACCGCTGTCACCCTGGGCGGGTACCGGGGTGGGCTGTCCTAGAGGTGGTCGAAAGGCGTGAGACAGTCATAGCTTTTCCAATCAATCCACAAAGCTCCTCATCCCTGGAACTGTTCTCATGAATCTTTTCTAGACCCACTGAATGCCTTACTTAGTTCCTAAAAGGTGGTGACCAGAAATGAATACAATACCCTACTGAGGCTATATCAGCAACATTGATCAACACATTAATTACCTGTGGACAACCCAAAACCATAAAATGATCCCCATAAGAAACGTCACAGTCAGGGATGCAGTTAGCTGGCATAAGCAAGCAATCTTTAAACTGCAGGTTCGCAGCAGGCCTCCTTGTAGCTGGTAACAGGACTCTATAGCTGCATCATTACTGGAGAAATGACAGCCTTGTGGTATTATCACAAGATTGTAAATCTAGGAGACCCAGGTAATGTTCTGGGGACCTGAGTTCAAATCCCAACACGGCAGATGGTGGGATTAATTCAATACAAAAAAAGTCTGGAGTTAAGAGACTAATGATGACCATGAATCCATTGTCGATTGTTAGAAAAACCCACCTGGGTCACTAATGCCCTCTCGGGGAGGAATCTGCTGTTCTTACCCAGTCTTACTCACATGTGACTCTAGGCCCACAGTGATGTGGTTGACTTTCATCTACCCTCTGGGCCTTAGGATTGAGTAATAAATTCTGGCCTGGCCAGTGTCACCCTCATCCCATGAATGAATAATTAATAAATAATTGAAGTCTAGTTGTTCTCCGTTATTTACAGATATATTTAGTGGTATATTTAGTTTGGACATGTTGGAAGTTGATATTCGTGATTTACTCTCTTTTACTTACTATTACTTTGTCCATTCAAACATGGAACTCAGACATAGCCACCATCATCAATAGTTTTACATGGATTTGCCAACTCACACAAGAATCTGTAGCTTGCAGTCATGAGGCTTGTCACTTCCTGAGATGGAGTGAAATCATGTTCTTTCCATGTTCTTTCCATTCCTTTTTAGAGCCTTTTGGCAATACAACAAACACTCATCTTCGTCGGTCACTTCTTTCATTAAATTTTCACCAATTTTTGTTTCTACATTGTTACAGGCAGTCGCTGGGTTGTGGACAGAGTCTGATTGCAAGTTGATTTGTCCGCAAGTCAGAACACAATGCAGAATAATAAAAAGCACAGGAAATGTTCATATCTTGGATCTTTAAAAGTACACCCCTGTATGGGATTGCGGTCATGACATAAGTAAAAGTCAGACATAAGTAAAAGTCATACAGGACCCCCTGTATTCTGATCTTAAAAGTATTTTATGAAGTGCTAAATAGACACTGAAAAGAAATGCAAATGAAAATATCTTCAAAACTCAGAACAATCTGGTTCCAAACAGACATTAAATCACAGAAGGCTTCTTTCCATTGGAAGAATATTATTAAGAAATGAATCATTGTTTAATTTCCCAGACATCCCATTCATGTTCCATATTGTACCATGTCACCTGGTGCTTCTAGTCCAGTACAGGTGCCTACACAATAATGTCATTCTGCTTATCGCAGCAGGGAAAGGATTAGATAAAATAATTGGAATCAAGAGGATACTCTGTTGCTTGCACTGCAACTGTTTTTGTTACAGCTGCTGTCAGTATTTGTTTTTTCAGCAATTTATTTGTTTGCTATTAAGTTTTAGTGACTAATAATGTTAACTAAAAGTGCTGCTTTGCTTTAGAACTTTTGCTGCCAAATACCTTATGGGATCCTGAGGCCTGAAAATCAGAATGTTGTATATCAAAACACAATAACCGGCATTCTTCAGCTACCCATTCCCTCCCATTCATTGCCATCAATAATAATGCTGTAACTACAGGTGAGTTGTCCTGTCTCCTCAAGCTGGTACATTAATTACATTAAAGAGTACATTGAATGATCTAAATGGTGTAGGTTGCAGCATTATTAAATGAAATAAAGAGGAAAAGAAATAAAAAGTTCTTATTTTCTTTTTTAGTTTGACACTTTCAATTTTATTCCATTAATTGTTTTGTAACAAATGATTTATAAACCATGTGATATCCTCCCAAAGTATAGTTAAAGCTATAAGTTTTCAATTCCTGTCTTACTTAATTGATTGGATAGTACACATGCTATCCCTTTTTGTATATTCAAAGTGCATAATGTCTGTCTTGAGAGTGGATAAAGTGTATTGTAAATGATATGAAAAAGATTTCTTTCATGTCACTATTACTAGAGCCAGATAGCAGTGTACACATACCATCCATCCACAATTTATGAACCTTAAGTGTCCATGTGTTGATGCAATTTCTAAGTTTCTGACTATAAGTTATTTGCAATTCCAACTATAATGCTAAATTTCCAGTTTTTTTTCTGCTTTTGTAATTGGAATAGATCAACAGTGGAATGTATTTTCTGGCCAGTGACTACGCAGAATTGATTTGCAATATCTGGGAAGTAAGGCATTGGAAAATAGTAACAGGGGATTAGTCACTAGAAAAGATCATCTGGCTCTTTGAGCTTGCTCCGCCATTCAATAAGCTCATGGCTGATCTGGTTCAGGCCTCAGTTCCAATTTCCTGTCTGCACCCTATATGAAAAAGTGAGGACTGCAGATGCTGGAGATCAGAGCTGAAAAATGTGTTGCTGGAAAAGCGCAGCAGGTCAGGCAGCATCCAAGGAGCAGGAGAATCGACGTTTCGGGCATAAGCCCTTCTACAGGAATCCTGAAACGGCGATTCTTCTGCTCCTTGGATGCTGCCTGATCTGCTGCGCTTTTCCAGCAACACATTTTTCAGCTCTGCATCCCATATGAAGCATTCGTTAGCCAGATCCCTGCTTGAAGCATAGAATCATAGAGCACAAATGGTGGTTCAGCTCATTCCCTGAATTACTGTGACAGCATAATTGACGGAAATGCGAAGCTGAAAAGATTCCCATCATTATAGGCCGTGCACTTGTTAAAAAACAGATGATCACAGTGTAAATAATAGATATCAGTACACAAAAAACTAGAAAAAATATTGTGACAGACTGCATTCTTCAAAATATCTAACAAGATCTCCCTAAGTAGCTTTTGCAAAAAATGTGATATTTTCTCCATTCCTTGATAAAGTAGAACTTTAAGAAGCTGCAAACTATTGGTGGATATGTAAATGGATCCTTCATGACCTGGTATAAAACTAACTAAATATTTCGAAGATAGTGAATCAAGGCTTTATTTTCATTTTATTTTTCCTTTTTTCATTTGTTTCAAATTTTCAATTTGCAAAGAATTGACTAAACTGGCATAAAAAATTGAGAATTTTAACTATAGTAAGTTACATTCAAAACTGAAACCATATTTTCTGTGCTTTTATGCCAACTCAATTCTATTTTCTCGAATTAGGCCATGCTCAGATCAAAACTACAAAATCTTGTGAATTGTGCTGGTTCAGAAAGACTTTTCTAATTGTGCTGATTTTCTTTGGTACACAGGACATTTGGTATATTTCAAAGTTTTTAGGACTATAGCATTGTTTTTGCATTGGACTTGTGACCAAATTAATTTCTTAATTGACTTGACATGAAAAAATCAAGTATAAATATGACCCCATTTGACTTCGCAAATCTACCATTGACCAATATATCTCTCTTACAGATCATTTGCTTAATTTGACTCTAATGATCCCAGTAGACTGAAGTTGTTAAACTGAAGAGAGCCCAGTAGGAGGGTGCTAAATGCCAGCCCACTCAGTAAGCGTGCTTGCAAGCTATGTACATTAAGATGAGTATCACACCTCCTGCTTAGGAAAGGGCATAAGGTTGGATCTCAGGGAGAGAGAGGTGGGAAAGGCCAGAAGTTTAAATCAACATTCTTAAGTACGCATGCTCTATACCCAGCTTTATTCATGATCCATAAAGCTCAATTAGCTGCATGTTGACATTTCTCCATTCCTTTCATCTTTGCAACTCAGCCATACTTACATACGATTTACTGCCCTAATAAAGATCAGAAACATTTTGAAGGTTTTGGTATAACAAGTGTGAAGAAAGAGTGAATGGCAATACCATAAACATATATAATTGTAAAATGCCAAATGTTAACTGTCACAAAGTAATGTAAAAGCAGGACTTGAATAGTTGTGGTTTTAAAAACATGTTTACTGCCATTAAGAAAAAAACAGGGAAAGGCTCTCAAGTGGCTAACATCTATAAAAACTATCAAATCCATTCACAATTTTATGAAAATGCTTCATTCAATCATTGGCAAAGCATTTATTGTTAATTAATTCAATAAGAGCATTTATTTCTGCCAATTTATTCTTAACCAAATCACAGTTGGTGCAGAGCAATGGTGAAACATCATACATCTCAGATCAATATTGGTAATTTTTCACAACTTTGTTGGTATAAAATGCAACAAGGTGATTAACTTGCAATTAATTTTATGCATATAGTCCAGAAAATACAATGGTGGTGGAAACATGTATCAAGTGATAACAGTAAAAATGAATTACACATTGACATCAATTTCAGTTGAAGAGTATAATGGACAGCAGTTATTATCGTGCGTGATTCTTACTCCTATCCTGAGATGAATTTTATGCTAGTGTATTCAGGAATTACTGAATAACAATTGCTGATTAATGCCTTCCTAAAGTGAACCAGTCACAGACAGTAGTTTGATTTGAATATTGGGTTTGCTATGTCTGTTTCAATTTGCTTTTTTGTACATAACACATATATCCACTCACTGATCCCCAGCTTGCTGCTTTCTAACCAAAGGCATGAACAGGGGTAACCAGATTGGCCCCAAAAATAGACCAAAAATGTTTTTTTCCAGGCCGTTACTGCGTTCTATGTGTTCCTTACACTCCCATTTGAAACTTGTTCTGCATCCAAGTCTAGACTAGCGTTTACCAATTTCTACCACACATCCTTTAAATTGTGAGAGTTTGATGATTGCAACAAACTTGTGTCGATGCAGAGAGAATACCAGAATCGTTTGAGAGAATTGATATGTTTAGATGAGCCACTTAAATCAGGGCATTGGATGAATTTTGCACAGCAACATTCAGCTCACCATGACCATGCATACACTCTGTAAGAGCTATTCACCTATTCCTACTCACTGCCTTCTCCCACCAGCTCTGCCTCTTTTGTTTCTCTCCAAATAATGAGACAATTCTCTTTCGAAAACCATGTTTAAACTTGTCTCAGGGAGTGCATGTCAGATCCTAAACCTTTTCTGTACATTGGTGAAAATAACAATGACAATCACTTTAAGTTGTGCCCTCTGCATCTCACCCATTCTATCAATGGGAACAGTACAATCCTATCTACTTCATTCAACCCCCTCTGTATTTTGAACACTGCTATCAACTTTCCTCAATCCTTTCTTTTCTAGCTTCACCATCTTATTCCTTGAAATGGACAGATCCAAAATACCCATCAGGTAACCTGGGTTCTTAGTCTCCAAATGGAAATATCCTTTTTGATCTCTCATCAGATCGACTCCTGTTACTATTCTTTTATTATTTATCTTCCCATTGAAGAGTTTGGATTCCTTTGCCTTCATTCTCTTCTCAAATCCTTGATTTGTTTTTCATTTCTTTTTTTCATTTCCTCTGAACCTTCTATAGTCAACCAGGTTCTAAATTATCTCCTTGATCTGATTTCTGATGTATGCACTATCTCGCTGCTTTACCTTAGATTAGACTAGATTACTTACAGTGTGGAAACAGGCCCTTCGGCCCAACAAGTCCACACCGACCCGCCGAAGCGTAACCCACCCAGACCCATTCTCCTACATTTACCCCTTCACCTAACACTACGGGCAATTTAGCATGGCCAATTCACCTAACCTGCACATTTTTGGATTGTGGGAGGAAACCGGAGCACCCGGAGGAAACCCACGCAGACACGGGGAGAATGTGCAAACTCCACACAGAGAGTTGCCTGAGGCGGGAATTGAACCCGGGTCTCTGGCGCTGTGAGGCAGCAGTGCTAACCACTGTGCCACCGTGCCGCCCACTACTTAACTTAATTTGTTACTTTTGACATCTGGATTCTGGATTTGTTTGACCTACCTGTCCCTTCCTGCAATGTACCTCAGCTGTACCCGAACTATCTCCTCTGTAAATGTCACTCAGGTCTGCTTTCCAACCTTTGATTCTAATTTGCCTGAATCAGATGTATTCATGGAGGTTGGCCTTCTTCTCATCAATTGGTTTTATTCGAGGTTACTCCTTGTTCTAGCTCATCACTAACCCAAAATTTATAATACTATGACCACTGACCCCTAAAAAGTCCTCTAATGACATTTGGTTCTCATGACCCAAGTCATTATTCAGACCCAGACCTGGAACAGCCTCCTTATTAGACTGGAAACATACTGATCGTTAAAATTCTCTTGAACACACTTCGTAAAGCCTTTCTACATTGTGTTGTGCAGCTAAATTAAGTCTAGATCTAACAATACTGTTGAAGTGTTGGGATCTACAGGGTCTGCTTGATCATGTGGTAGGGGAGAACCATTTCTTGGTTTAACTAGAGAAACTCTTGAACTTAATAATTAGTTTAATGCGTGTTAGCAACTATTAACAGATTGCATTGATAAAGGAAAGATATTGATAGAGGGTTAAAATCACACAACACCAGATTATAGTCCAACAAATGTATTTGGAAGCACAAGCTTTTGGAGCGCTGCTCTTTCATCAGATGGTTGTGGAGTATAAGATCATAAGACACAGAATTTATAGCAAAAGTTTACAGTGTGATGCAACTGCAATTATATATTGAAAAAGACTTGGATTGTTTGTTAAGTCTCTCATCTTTCGAAATACCATGTTGGTTTCAGCTCTTTCATAGGCAAATTCCAGAACTTTTTTTAAAGTTACATTCTCAAGTGAACTTTAACAATCAGCTCAGATAATGCATTGAAGGTGTGGGCTTCCCTGTGTGAGGATGTCTATGTCCCCAATGTACAGACTGATTCTATTTCTAAAGAAGGGATTTATCGAATCTTACATCGATTCGTGCAGTTTTTGAGCAAAATAGAATGTAATTCTGCAAATACAAATTCACCCCACAAACCTATATATGTGTGTGTGCATGTGGGTGTGTGTGATGGGGTTATGAGTGTCTGTGATAGAGTATGTGCATATGTATGAGTGTAGTGTAAAGGGGTATAAGTCTGTGAGAGGGTGCGTGTGTGAGTGTGTGTGTGCATGTGTGAGTATATGAGAGAGAGCTTGTGTATGAGAGAGGGTCAGCGTGTGTGTATGGATCTGTAGGTGTGTGTGTGAGATTGAGAGACAGAGAGAGAGAATGTGTGTGGTGCAGTGGGGTCACCTGTAGTGTGACATAAACCAAGGTCTCAGCTGAGGCCATCCCCATGGGTACCAAACTTGGCTATCAGCCTCTGATTGGCCACTTTGTGTTGCTTCCAGTCTCGATGTCCGCCTTGGAGGATGGTCACCCGAGGTCCAAGGTTGAATGTCTCAGACAGCTTGAAGTGTTCTCCGGCTGGGAGGGAACACTCCTATCTGTTGATTGTTGTGCAGTGTCCATTCATCTGTTGCCGTAGCCTCTGCTCGGTCTCAGATCTTTGAGTATGAGAATTGGATCATCATGTTGAGGTTGTACAGGAATATTGCATGCAATTCTAGTCTCCTTCCTATCAGAAAGATGTTGTGAAACTTGAAAGGGTTCAGTGATACAATTGCAACATTTAAGAGGCATTTGGATGGGTATATGAATAGGAAGGGTTTGGAGGGATATGGCCCTGGTGCTGGCAGGTGGGACTAGATTGGGTTGGGATATCTGGTCGGCATGTACAGGTTGGACCGAAGGGTCTGTTTCCATGCTGTACATCTTTATGACTCTATGACATTGGTGAGGCCTCTGCTGGAGAACTGTGTGCAGTTCTGGTTGCCCTGTTATAGAAAGGATATTATTAAACTGGACAACAGATTTACCAAGATGTTGTCAAGAATGGAGGGTTTGAGTTATAAAATAGGCTGGGCTGGCTGGGACTTCTTTCATTGGAGTGGAGAAGGTTGAGGGGTGACCTTAGAGAGGTTTATAAAATCATGAGGGGCAGAGATAAGGTGAATAGCAAAGGTCTTTTCCCTGAGATGGGGGGAGTTCAAAACTAGGGGGCATACTTTTAAAGTGAGAACAGAAAGATTAAAAAGGACACGAGGTGCAATTTTTTTTACACAGAGAATGTTTTGTGTGAGGAATGAACTACCAGAAGAAGTGGTGGATGCAGGTACAGTTACAACATTTAAAAGACATTTGGATAAGTACATGAATAGGACGGGTTTGAAGGGATATGGGCCAAATGCAGGCAATTGTTACTAGTTTAGTTGGGAACATAGTCAACATGGACTGGTTGGACTGTAGGGTCTGTTTCTGTGCTGTATGTCTCTATGATTCTGTGACTCCAAAAAAAATCATTCTGGTCAGTGGTGTAAATGGCGATCATTCTGGTCATTCTGGTCAGTGGTGTAGATGACAATTATTCTAGTCATTCTGGTCAGTGGTGTAAATGGCAATTGTTGCTGTCTAGGCCAATATTTATGCTCCTCTGCACTCTTCATTGAAACATGGTTGATCCCCTGGTTTGATAGCAATAGTCGAGTGTGGAATATACCAGTTCATGAGGAAAGGCAGTAGTTACTGGTATAGATATATTTTATGTATTAATTTTCTGAGTACACATTGTCTGCATATCAATAAAGCACATGGACCTCCCAATGGATTTTCTATCTGTTGATGGAATCAAGTTCTTGAAATATTGGCTCCTCAGTCAAGTAAGGTATGGGTTGCAGAGCACTAAACATCTCTGGCTCACACTTAAAAGTAAGGCAAGGTTCCCATTCATAACGAAACCATGGATATGTTCACTGTACTCCTTCACAAATCACAAAATAACAAGCAAGAAGAAAGCTTCCCCCAACTTACTTTAACTCTATCCTGAGGAAGGCATTCCAATTGCATTATTCTGACATTTTGGTTTCCAATCTTTGCAGCATTCCAGAGTGAAGTTGCCAAGTTATCCCTGGATAATGTGGATTACAGAGGGTCTTACAGCATGGTGGCGGTGGGCCTACCTTAGGTCTAGAAAGTCAGGGTTGCAGTTCCCCCCTGCTGAAAGAAATGCATAGCAACACACCTAAACTTGAGCTGATTAAAAAGAAAGGTTTGCTTTGTGTAATTCAGGTGATTGGGAATCGAAATGAAAACTCCTCACTTAAGGCAATAATCTTATCTGAGGCGATGTTCAGTGATTTCCTGAAGGAGGTTGTAAACCCAACTGTTGTGCTATTGGTGAGAGTTTTAACTAATTGCAGGGGTGTCAGATCAAGAAAATAATATTACTGAGGACAATCAAGGCCCATAAAGATTTGGGTGAAGCAGATAATTGTGAAGGATTAGATACAGTCAGAATAAGAGGAGATGTAGTTGTGTTTAAAGTATGTTCACTGTGCATGTATGTGACTGTATAATGTGGTTAGTAAGGTGAGTAAGCTGCAGCTATAGCTAGCTATATGGGAATAGGCTGTTGCAATGATAACAGAGACCTGATTCAAATATGTCACGACCTGGTACTAACTATTCCTTGATATAAGGTAGAGAAAGGTAGAGAAGGAAAAGATAAGAGGAGTGGGAGTAGTTAAAGGAGAACTACAGCGATAGTGAGGGGTTTCCCACTTTCTCATGTCTAAAATGGGATATTGCCGCCTCTTTCAGAGCGTCGCTGAGTGAATACTACTGTTTGAAGCTCGAATGAATGCTTCCGGTTTCCTTGACAACTTTAATGAATAAAGCCTCCAACTTGCTGCTTTAATAATCAATGTCCACTTTAACCCCAGCTTTACTAAATGGCTGGGAGTTGGTTATCTCACGCAGCTGGTTTGCACTGCAGAGTGACATCAATAGTGTGGGTTACATTTCTGCACCAGCTGAAGGAGACCCCTTCACCTGAATCTCTGGTTAAGTCACCACCAGTTCTCTCTCTCTAATGAGAGAGTAACCCTATTCTCTGGTCAAACAACGAAGACTTTATCTTACTAAATTACTCACTTCTTGCAGCTTTCAAAAGTATTCCTGATTCTTTAATGATTTTCTCTTTGATGATTCCCACATCCGACAGTTTAAATAAATGCTTTCCACCTGTAAGTTTTAGTCGTATATATCCTGCATTTCTGTGACATTAACAAAGCAGTTTTTGTAAAACACTTCCTCCTTCTAACAGACCAGAGATGCTTAGGCTTTTAATCTGCCCTTATGTCACTTTAACTTGCCTTTGCGACCACTCAGGATCTATCACCTACTGTAACTTGCTTTTGTGGCTCTCGTTTGCCCTTGTTGTAGCTGTGTTTCACAGTATCTACTTGCTAAGGCAGTAATGCTCAATCTGAGCTGTAATTACTCTCCTTATAATTCTTCCCCAGCCTGTAATGCTTGCTCTTTCTTAAAGCTGTCCCATGCCCATCAGCAATTTTGACTTGACCATTGGAGCCTCTGATATCCACTTGCTGTGAGGCCAAACAGATCATAGCAGGGTCTAGATGTATAAAAGGACAACAGAGCAGGTTGCTAAGGAGGAAGCATATATTGAATCAAAATCAAGCTTTAAAAAAAATGTAGGCTTTTGGTAGCCATGCTGTAACATATTAATGGAATTAAAATGTGATTACATAAAGAACCTGTGATGATGGACATTGGATTACAAGGAAATAATCCAAACCAGAAAATGTCACAAAATACAAAAGCAGTCCTTGAGAAGTTTGTTCGTTGGTTGAACTCAGATATTGGGTTACTGCTTGTAGGGCTTTCATAGAGATTGAACTTTTCATGTTCTTTGGTTTGAATGAAGAGAGAGCTTTATTATTAAAGCTGTTCTTTGGTTGCAATACTGTGTTGTATTTCCTTTGCAATCATGACATTATCTGTCTTTATCTTTGCTCTGCAGATTGCAAAACTGTCAGTCACTCCATCCTCCATCACCTCTGTGGCCCACTTCCAAGGTACTGCTCCATCTTGGTCTCATTCCCACCTGTCTCATCAGTCAGTATATTTCCTGCTAAGGCTTGTTTTCTTGTATATATTTATACTCCAGTATTGGCTTTCCTCCACAGCAACTTGCTACTTGTCAGCAACATCATCACTAAACATGGTACCAGCTTTCTTCTGCATCCTGACGACATCGCAAACTTATCTCTCCACCACTAACAGCGACTCGATGACTATTGCTGTGATGTCCTGTTGTACTGGACCCTCTTCATCACTCATTACCTCCTCTGTGACCCACTGTAAAGAGCTTATGTACTCCTGCTAATTAATCATTTTCACTGCAACATCAGCAAGATGAAAGCCACCTCACTTGACTTCGACCAAAAGCTTCATATATCAGGTAATAATTCCACATGGATTTTGAGCTGTATGCTCAGAATGAGCCCTGCATAACCTTGGTATCCTATTGAACCAGAAGGAAAGGAAATTTTCATTTGTAGCACTTGTTTTATGAGTTCTGGAATTTTCAAAGCATTTTACAACCAATGGAGTACTTTTTAATGCATCTGTTGGAATGTAACAAAATCAATGTAAGCTTACCTACTTACATGCCTTACCTTCTGTGGAATCTTCTCCAACATTTTCTTTTAGTGTATTGACCAGACTGAAGGTGTCATTTTAGGAGTTGTAGAATTAAGGATACTTTTTACCTAACATTGTTACTTCAAAAGAATGCAATTTTTAGAAACATTAACTAATAGAAGCAATGATTTAAAGCAACTTTTTTGGCCTGAAGTTCATGTTACTCTGCAGTTGGGATACTTTTTACCTAACATTGTTACTTCAAAAGAATGCAATTTTTAGAAACATTAACTAATAGAAGCAATGATTTGGTTTCCAAATTAAAGCAACTTTTTTGGCCTGAAGTTCATGTTACTCTGCAGTTGGGAGATTTTATACATTTTGATCGCAATAAAAATAAAAGCCATTACTTTCAGTTAAAAATTGTCATTACCTTTTTCCTTCAACCTGTAGTTTGATTTAAAGGTTTCCACATATTTTAGTATTTAAATTGGCAGCTTACTTTTGTACATAATTTCAGTTCAGGAATGCATTCAGAGAGCTGATCTCACCCTTAGTTATGCAAACTTGTAACTCTGATTCAACGGAACATGAAAGGCAGAAATAAAAATAAAAATCACTAGGAAAAGTGGTATCCCATACATACACAAAACAAAATAAAAAGGAAAACCATGCAGATAAGACATAAATTTTGAACCCGATTGACCTAGTTATCTATTGGAATCCCAGATTCCTACCTTTTGGATCCACATGCAATAATCATCTTCCTTCCTTCTTGACTACAGTACCTCAGAGGTATTTTATAAGCAGTGGGTTAGTGTCCTTAATGCTTACCAGCAACAGAGTTAGTAGCACATGATAGCTTAAATGTAACAATCACAGAGCCATGCAAGATTTTGGTATTTCCGTTAGTTTACCAGATGTGAACAACCTATGTCCAAATGCTGCAATGTCACTCTGAATAAAAAAGAAATTCATCAAAGCACAACAGTGTTTCATTACTGTCCAGTCAAGACTAACTAATCATAAAAAAAACCAAATTACAGATTTTCCAAATCTCAACTTTGGAATGTAAACTTATATCCTCAGACATACTGTAATCAACAACTCCCTTCTGACACACAGGACTAATCCCTACATCCACTGGGAATTTAACTTGATTTAAACTGCTCAAAGGTTTTTGTTCGTTATCAACAAGGTTTTTGGAATGAAATCCAACATTGTATTTTTATTATACATAGTACTCTCTATGTGTGCATGTTAATCTATATTTTAAAATCTGCTCTTATATTTCTGCTTCAAAACAGAAGACAATAAATATCAAAGGATTAGTGCTATATACAACTGAGAATTTGTCACAACCAAGCTGTATTTTTACAGCACATTATGTATCTAACATGAATGTTTAAAAATAGAATAGCCTGGATTTATGGGTACTACAACATGGTCTTTTAAAATGACCAAATTCTTCTGCAAGACAGCTAGATTTGAGTGATAGGCATTATACAATAGTTTATATAGAAAGGAGTATGGAGTTCTGAAGAACTCTGAACACTTCTGTATTTCTCCAACAATTTCATTTTTTGTTGTTTTTCGAGAGGAAACTTATCTTCCACAATTTCATCTGTAGAATTTTTCTTTGACTCTGAGAATGCAGAAAAAAAGGGTCTAAAGATAAAGGGAGAAAAGTATAGCATAAAAATAAGACTTTTTATGTTCAGCCAACATAATAGAATTAGAACAACCATTAAAAAGATTATTCACCTTGTAAGTTGTGATAAAGTTACAAAGTTCATTACACAAAAGAGAAATTTAAAAATTAAAATGTTTATTATAACTTTAATGACATTTGGGTCCTAATAATGGTTAATACATGTTTCATGATGCTACTGTTGACATGGGAAATCAATTATAGGAACAGCAGGAGGCCATTCAGCCCCTTGAGCATGTTCTGCCATTCAATAAGATCAGGGCTGATCTGTGGCCTAACTTCATATACCTGCTCTGGCCCATAGCTCTTAATACTTCTGCTTAACAAAAAATTATCTATCTCAGATTTAAAGCTAACAACTGAGAGATGATTGCATACTGCTTTGCCACAAATAATCTATAGTTTAGTCTGTCTTTGACATGACTATCTTGACTCATTCGCAGCCCCCCCACCACCACAAGAAAAGGGCCAACTTTGCAATGAGGATCCATGCTGGAACACCATAACATTCAACCCTTTTAGCCCAATGTGGACATGCTAATGAGGTAATTCAGTAAATCCCATGAAGTAAAAGTGATATATTTTAGAAAAGGATCCAATCTCCAGGAAAGATAGCACAAAGCACATTCTCCTTTAATACAACCAACATTTGACAGAAATCTTAGCAAATCTACCTTTTCCTCCTAATAACCCTATTTCTATAAACATGACTTATTTGTATTTAGATTTCTTTTCCCTATTGCACTTTAAGAATCTGGTTCTGACATGTTGCATATATCACCTGGGACTCAGATGACCTTCCTCTCATCCTCTCTTGCTCCTGTCAAAGAAGCAACCACTAGCTGGATTTCTGCACATTTGGTAAGGTCAGCCTTATATTATCTCTTACATGTGACAAAGTGCTCTGAGAGAGAAGGCCATGTCAGTCAGCATAGGATGTACTGTCCCACTGACCAACAGGATAGCTGATTCACTGGCTCCTTTCAGATGTTGAAAGCCCTTATCAACAGTGATTGGTGTGTCAGCTCACTTACGTCATCAGTACTACGCTCTCTGCTTGTGTGGAACAGGAATTATCAAGGAGCTTCTTAGTTGATTACAAGATGGACAACTACTGAATTCTACAATAAAACTGTCATGTACTCCAGTGATGTATACAGTGAAAATCTTCCTTAATATTACAATAAATGAGAATTGTAATCCTTGAGGATATTGTTACCAGTTAGTCCAGTTACTCTCAGAAACTTCAGAGGTTGCATCAAGCTGTGATGTCCTTTGAGTAACCTGGAGCTTTCTGGCAAGAGGAATCTTCTCACTCTAGGCACAATAGGGTGTAGGTTTGCTCGCTGAGCTGTAGGTTTGATATCCAGATGTTTCATTACCTGGCTAGGTAACATCATCAGTGGTGACCTCCAAGTGAAGGCACAACCTCACCTATTCTCCACTCCTTTAGACTCCTCCTGCTCTCTGGATCAATTTACACCACCGTCATCACACCCTATAATCTAATTCACTCTACGTGGGACATCGAAGTTTGTGTCCAGGAGTGAGAAAACAAGTGAGCAAGCAAACAAGCTCAAGAATATTGTGACAGAGGACGACAGGTCAAGATACTACATCAGGAGATAATTAATGGGAAGATTTGAGTGGACTTAATACAAATTCAAAAATGTAATGGGGAAAGTAATGAACAGTAGACAAATACCTAGCACCTGATCATTTCAACTCCAGCTATGTTTCACTTCTTTAATACAGCAAGCTAATATTCAGAGCTATTGTTAATGCTGATAGTTGAACAATGATTAACATGAGTTAACTCCAGATTGAGTCAGAAAATATGCACAGTGTGTGTCATTATTCTGTCTAATTATTCATTGAGGAAAAAAATTCAGCTCCTAAAAAAGGTAGTCTATCACACTTCCAGATCATTTAAACATGTATGATAGAGGGCTGAATCTTACTAATTTCTGGCTAGATCAAGTTGCATTTTGTTTTTTGGATGGATTCCCACATTGAGGCCTGATGGTCACCGTATCTGACCAAACCAGCCCACGAACTATCGACCCGAACCATATGGAATCCCTCACATCCAATTCTGGCCCCATCTTACCATGTTCCTGGAACAAATTGCCACTCAGTAAATATCCTGGAATTCACAGATATTTACTGTGAATCTACAGCACTGAAACAAAGCTCTTCAACCCATCACTTTCATACTGGTTAAAACTAGCCTAATTGTTCTAATCCCATTTTCAAGCACTTGGCTCATTGCCTTGAATGTCTTGGCAGCCCAAGTGTATATCTAAATATTTCTTCAATATTTTGAGGGTTTTTGCCTCTACCACCCTTACAAGATATGAGTTCCCGATTCCAACCATCCTCTGAGTGAAAATATCCTCACATCTCCTCTAAACCTTCTACCTCTTACCTTAAATCTATTCCCCCTGGTCATTTATCCCTCCATCAAGGGGAAAGTCTCTCCCTGCCTACCCTGTCTATGCTCCTCATAACTTTATACATCTCAATTATGTCCCCTATCAATCTCCTCAGCTCTAAGGGAAACAACTCTAGTCTGTCCAATCTCTATTCATAAATCTCTCTAGCCCAAGCAATATCTTGGTAAATCTCCTCTGTACCCTCTCCAGCGCTAATACATTGCTCCTATAGTGTAGATTCCAAAACTGCACATAATCCTATAGCTATGGCCTAACCAACATTTTATACAGTTCCAGCATAATCTCCCAGCTCTTAAACTTTCTGTCTCGGCCAATTAAGACAAGTATCCCATATCCCTTTTTAACCAATTTATCCACCTATCCTGTTACCTCAAGGGACCTGTGGATGTGCAAACCAACGGTTCCTGTGATCTTCGATGCTTCCCAGGGTCCCACTGTTCATCATGTATTCCCTTGCCATGTTTGTCCTGTCTAAGTGAATCACCTCACACTTTTCCAGATAGAATTCCATTTGCTGTGGATCAGCCCATCTGACCAGCCCATCCTATAACCCTCTGGAATCTAAGGCTATCCTCCTCATTATTTATCACCGCACCAATTTTTGTACCATTTACGAACTTATTGATCAACCCTCTTACATTCAAGTCTAAGTCATGTATATAACCACAAGCAGCAAGAGCCCCAACTCCGATCCCCATGGAAGCCCATGCACATGGATTTCCCTTGGGAAAAACACCCACCAACCATCATCCTCTGCTTCTTTACATTCACTTGCATCCCTTATACTCATGCCATCTTTAAAAGCCCATTGTCATTCTGGAGCTGCCCTGCACTGTTTCTAACATTTGCCACGGACATGGCAGACAGGGACTGTGCAGAGGCAGGACTTCCACTTCTGTAGGATCAATCGTAGGCCACGATGCCTCTGTGCTGGTCAGTGCAGTCCCAGCCATCTGGAGGAATGCCCAACACAATAGGAAGAAGGTCAATGTCTTTCTCCACTCCAGCAGGGTTCACCAACTTCTCTCTGATTCTTCACGCTCACTCTCTGTGCTACTATACCCTCACCTCTCAGCAGGGCTCATTCTCTACCACTCTCACTAGTGCTACAACATCTTCCTTAATGGCCCCCTGTGCTGTCTCATCACTTGTTTGGTACACCTCTCCACCTCCTCCAAAAGAAACAGCTGTACCAACCACTTTCATCTCTCAATACCTGCCTCTCCCAAATTTCAGGAAGAAAGCCTGGATGGTTTTTCTCGGATGGTGATGGCTAGCACGAGGCGGCATAGCTTTAAATTGAAGGGGCATAGCTTTAAATTAATAGATATATATATAGGACAGATGTCAGAGGTAGGTCCTTTACTCAGACAGTAGTAGGGGCATGGAACGCCCTGCCTGCAAAAGTAGTAGACTCGCCAACTTTAAGGGCATTTAGATGGTCAGTGGATCAACATATGGATGATAATTGAATAGTATAGGTTAGATTGGCTTCAGATTGGTTTCACAGGTAGGCACAACATCGAGGGCTGAAGGATCTGTACTGTGCTGTAATGTTCTATGTTCTAATACTACCCCCAGGGGACAGAAAGAGTCCTGACAGACAGTGGGCTGAGCAACATTCAGTTCCTCACCCTTTTTATAAAGAGCATCCTGCCTCTGACCACCTCAAGTGCCTGACTGACCATTTCGCTGACTGGCCACACCTGTTCTGACACTGGAGGTGGCCCTTGACTTACTTTGCTGGGTCCCCCTGGAGGCCAGCTGCCCACCATGATGTAACTGAGGCCTGCTTCCAACAACGAAAAGCTTTTCTGCTGTTTGTGCTAAAGAACAAGACAAGACAGAAATAATATCTCTGGCTGAGGGGGCCAAGCACAAAAAGAAGTTCAAAGAAAAGAACAAAGAAAATTTACAGCCCATGAATAGGCCCTTCGGCCCTCTAAGCCTGAGCCAATCCAAAGCCACTGTCTAAACCTGTCGATCAATCCCTAAGCATCTGTATCCCTCTGCTCCCTACCTACTCATGTATCTGTCCAGATGCATCTTAAATGAATCTACCGTGCCTGCCTCTACCACCTCTGCTGGCAATGTGTTCCAAATGCCCTCCACCCTGTGTAAAGTATTTGCCACATGTATCCCCTTTAAACTTTCCACCTCTCACCTTGAAAGCGTGATGTCTTGTTATTGAATCCTTCATCCTGGAAAAAAGATGGTCTCTATCCACCCTGTCTATACCTTTCATGATTTTGTAAACCTTAATCAGGTCCCCCCTCAATCTCCTTTTTCCTAGTGAAAATATACCTAACCTACTCAACCTCTCTTCATAGCTAGCACCTTCCATACCAGGCAACATCCTCGTAAACCTTCTCTGCACCCTCACCAAAGCGTCCACATCCTTTTGGTAATGTAGTGACCAGAACTGTACACAGTATTCAAATGCAGCCGAACCAATGTCTTGTACAATTTTAACATGACTTGCCAGCTCTTATACTCAATATCCCGTCCAATGAAGGTAAGCATACTATATGCCTTCTTGACCACTCTATCCACCTGTGCAGCAACCTTCAGGGTACAATGGACCTGCACTCCCAGATCTCTCTGCTCATCAACTTTTCCCAAGGCTCTTCCATTCATTGTATAATTCGCTCTAGAGTTAGTCTTGCCTAAATGCATCACCTCACATTTGTCTGGATTGAAAACCATCTGCCACTTTTCCGCCCAACTCTCCAGTCTATCTATATCCTCCTGTATTCTCTGACAGTCCCTTATGCTTTCTGCTACGCCACTAATCTTTGTGTTATCTACAAACTTGCTGATCATACCAACAGTGCCCTCTTCCAGATCATTTATGTATATTACAAACAACAGTGGCCCCAGCACTGACCCCTGTGGAACATCACTGGTTACCTTTCTCCATTTTGAGAAACTCCCTTCAACTACTACTCTCTGTCTCCTGTTGCTCAACCAGTTCTTTATCAACCTAGCTATAACACCCTGCACACCACGTGACTTCACTTTCTCCATTAGTCTACTATGGGGAACCTTATCAAACGCCTTACTAAAAAGTCCATGTAAATGACATCAACAGCCCTTCCTTCATCTATCAACATGGTCGCTTCCTTGAAGAATTCTATTAAGTTGGTAAGGCGTGATCTCCCCTGTATAAAACCATATTGCCTATCACTGATAAGCCCATTTTTTTCTAAATATAAATAGATCCTATCCCTCAGTACCCTCTCCAGCAACTTCCCCACCACTGATGTCAGGCTTACTGGTCTGTAGTTACCCGGAATACCCCTACTACCCTACTACCAAAAAGGCAGAGTAAGGCAGGGATGTTGTAAGCACCCAGGGTGACTCAGAGTGAGTGCGCAGTTAGAGAACAAGCCAACATAATGGAGATACAACCTGGTGCAGTTCAGGAGCTGGGTGTGTGTTCCACAGTGCACAGTGTCCTTGCTGCTGTGTTTCAATGAGAGATACTGGGGCAGCCCAAGATGCAGCATTGAAGTTCTGTAAGTGGAATGATGATTTGCCATGAGGGTTCTTAGTGGTTGGTACATGTAAAAAGCCAAAATCTGTGGACTTGGGCTGCTTGTGGATGATGTCGATCATAAATGCCCTGAGATCCAAGTGCCCTGTGAGACAGAGGTTGCTCAGAGCTGAATTCAGCAGCGAGCTGAATTCACCAGGTACCCACATTGGTTTCCATATTGAGTTTTCGTGACATCTAGTTTTTTTGGTGAGTTTGGGAAGATATAAAGTTGTATATTAATGTGATGCATTGGGCTATCAGTCAACCAACCTTTTAACAAACTCTGATGATTGCCAACTGGCACCTCACTTCCACCAAGGCTGCCACTGCAATCAAGTCACACAGTCAGACAGCACGGAAACACACCCTTCCAGCCAACCAGTCCATGCCGACTATAATCCCAAACTAAACCAGTCCTACTTGCCTGAGCTTGATCTACATCTCTCCAACTATTTCTTATTTATAATGTTTATCTAAATGTCTTTTAAGCATTGTAACTGTACCCGCATCCACCACTTCAGTTACAGAGAGTGGTGAACACGGCCCAGATAATCACAAAGGCCAACATCCCATCTAGAGAATCCATCTACCAGGCCCACTGTCAGGGAAAGGCCGCCAGCATTCTCAAAGATCCATCCCACCCTGGCAATGTTTTTCTACAACCTCTACCATCAGGGAGAAGGTACAGAAGCCTGAACACATGCACCAGCCGGTTTTGAAACATTTCTACTCCATTGTTGTTGAAATACTGACGGACTCACAAACTCTTAACATTCACCTGTACCTGTGTTTTTGTTTTTGCTGCTGTTTGCCTATTATTTACTATCTATGCTACTTAACTCTGTGATCTGCCTGTATTGCTCGCAAGCCAAAACTTTTCACTGTGCCTCGGTACACATGACAATAAATTCAATTCAATTCAATTCAATTCCTTTGGACATTCATTCCACACACGGACCACTCTCTGTGTAAAAATAAAACCTATGTCTTTTATAAATCTTTCTTCTCTTACTTTAAAAATATACCCTCAGTCTTGAAATCCCCCATCCTAGGGAAAGACACCTGCTATTCACCTTAACTATATTCCTCATTATTTTATAAACCTCTATAAGGTCCACTCTCAACATTGTAAGTTCCAGTGCAAAAAGTCTCAGTCTACCCAGCCTTTTGTTATAATTCAAACCCTCCAATCCTGGCAACATCCTGGTAAATCTCTTCTGAACCCTCTCCAGATTAATAATATCTTTCTTGTAACAGGGAGACCAGAACTGGAGACAGTACTCTTGAAGAGAGCTAGCTGAGTGGACACCATGGTCAGCATGAACCAGTTTGGGCTGAAGGTGCTGTTTCCATGCTGTATTACTCTATGATTCAGTGCTTCAACAAAGTCCTGTGTAGTCTCAACCATAACCTCAGAAACCTTGGATTCTGTCCTTTCTCCTGCTGTGCTATTCTTCAATGTTTCCCAGTTCCATGTCATTTCCTGCATGACTGCCAGAACAATGCAGCACTCCTGTAAAGTTCCAGGCTAACTTGAAATAAGTCGTGCTGGCTACTCACTGTATTGGTCCCCTGATGGTATGTCAAGCCAATCAACAACTGACCATTGAAATAATGCTATATTACAAAGTTGTGGTGCTGTCTGTATCACAATCAATGGGTGTGGGTTAATCCCACATCCCAACCCAGTACCCGCTTTCTGGCATATCGAATTTAGCCCCAGTGTCTGAACAATATACATGAATAAAGATAAACTTACAAAGCAACATTCCATGTACAGGCAAACCGAAGGCAGGGAGCCAATTTGGCTCAAAATGAAATTATTTTTGGCTTCAGATTCAAAAATGAAGATTACTGAGTTGGCTTCAAACCAATAAATTACGAGCCATGGAGTTGAGTCCTTCATCATTGTGGAGCTGAAGCCGAACAATGGATACTTCTTCTCCTAAGTGCAAGTCAAACCAAGCGCTTACAACATAGGAACCTCAGCTATCATATTTTCTGAAATGTATTGCTTTCCAAAACAGCAAGTTGCTTTTTGAAACCATAAAGCGTGGAGATTATCAAAGGGATGTCATTGCTCAGCAACAAGAACTTATAAACTTACACCATTCAGTGTCAGCATCAAGTATTTCTGGCTGGTTGAAATGTAAAGTGAAACTCTCTTATGTGTCCTAACAACATGCCTTTATCCAAAAACTACACCACCACGAACTTTCATTGCAGCGTAGCAAACAGATATATTTTTTCTGAGGGTGATTGACAGCATAATATTAATTACTGTCAACTTTTGGTCAGCGTTGTTACTTCACCCCCAGTTGACTGAAAATCTGCAACCATTTTGAAGGATCCGTACTGTAATTTCATCAGGATCCTATCAGGTGATTCATTAAGTGGATGGAAACATGCCTTTCGCTTCTACTAGTATATTAAAGTTCACTGGTGTGGACAAGAATATGAAGCAATAATATCTACCCAAGCTGGGAAATTCTCCATGCTTTGGTCCCTCAGTAAGGACCCAGAGTTGCGTTGTCAGACGTAAGCCCACCTGGTGGTCCGATAATCCCATTTCACTTTTCTGAGATCGGAAAACAAGAAATATTTGGTGAGCGCAATAGATTTGAAGTGTTGCTTTGTTGGGGATTCCTTTTGTTATAGGAATGATGACAATATTTTTGTTTTCATGAATCTCTTTGGGACTTCCTTCTATATAAAACACCCCTGTGCTGCTGATTTGGTCAGCTGACTGGAACATTATACAGAGTGCCTTTCCGAATATCTGATATGTGTTTCCCACACCACAGGTGAGCTTGCTCTGCTTCTGAGGCACTGTATCCAAAGTTGCTAGAGCTAACAGATTTTGGAGATCTGACTAGAGGTTTATCCACCTATCAGACGGCAGCAATAACACCAGGGCTTTCCAAACTCTCATGGGAAGTGATCAATAGATAATGTGGTAAGCCATACCACCAATGAAACAAAAGAAGTGAGCATGGCAACCTCGCAGGCTGGAGATGGGCTTACCAACCCCATCAGGGGAAAATCTACAAGCTCAGAGCTGCTGAGTAACTGGCAGTTCCTAGCTTCAAGCAGCATCACTGGGAGCAGTGGCCGCTATTGCTAATATCTCCAGCACTGAATATTGAAAGGTGAAGTTCCCCAGGCTGCAAAGTGTGTTCTGGGAGGTCCTCAGCAGGAACAGGACCTGAGATTGGCTGGATACCCTCACCCGTTTCTTGGGCGATGGTGGGGGATTGGTGGAGTAGCCCTAATTGTGAAAGGAGCTCTGTGAAGGAGATACACTTCCCTGTCTGTCCAGCTGGACTCCCACCCTGATCACTGACCTTGTCACACCAGGCACAAAACTGCAGCTCACCAGGAAATGGTCCTGAATTGATGGCTGGTTACCTGCTTAGTTAATTAGTTACTTCATTAGTTAATGTTCCAAGCCTCACCTGCCACCTGTAATACAATAGTGAGGGTTGGAATGCTGATGGTAGCAGTGACGATATATAATTAAACATCACATTACATTTATAGGAGAGAGGGGACAACAATTTTTGCAAATGAAGTAAAATAAGAGCAATTATGAAGGCAAAGCTGGCTGCTGCAAAGTGGCAATTTAAGCTAAAGGATGGGCCAATAGAAATGCAGTATTCTTGTTTTCTCACAATACATAGAATAGATACATTCCAAGGGTCAGATGCACCATCTGTGGTTAACCAGAATCATTAAAGATCGGTAGCAAACTTAAAATAAAAGCATATAATTATTGAAATACCTGTGGCAGGTCAGAAAATTGGAAAGAATATATAAACAAAACCACAAAGTAAGGAGGAAACGAATTGGAGTAATACAAAAAAGCTGACCATAAATAATTGAATTGAATTAAATTTATTGTCACGTATACTGAGGCTAAGTGAAAAGCTTTTATCTTGTGAGCAATACAGTCAGATCACAGAGTTAAATAACATAGATAAGTAAGTAATAGGTAAACAGCAGCAAAAACAAAAACACAGGTACAGTTGAATGTTAAGAGTTTGTGAGTCCATCAGTATTCTAACAGTAGGGTAGAAACTGTTACAAAACTGGCAGGTCCGTGTGTTCAGGCTTCTGTACCTTCTCCCCGATGGTAGAGGTTGTAGAAAAGCATTGCCAGGTGGGATGGATCTTTGAGAATGCTGGTGGCCTTTCCTTGACAGCGGGCCTGGTAGATGGATTTTCTAGATGGGACGTTGGCCTTCGTGATTGTCTGAGCCGAGTTCACCACTTTCTGTAACCGTCACCAATCTTGAATGGTACAGTTGTCATGCCAGGTAGTGATGCTTCCAGACAGAATGCTCTCGATGTCACATTTATAAAAGTTGGCAAGAGTATTGGTCATCATGCTAAATTTCCTCAGCTGTCTGAGGAAGAAGAGGCATTGTTGGGTCTTTGTAACCAGTGCGTCCACATGAAGAGTCCAGGAAAGCTCGTTGTGGATGACCACTCCCAGGAGTGTGGCACTCTCCACTCATTCCATCTCTGTGCTGTTAATGTGTAGGGGGGAGGCATGAGTAATATCCCACTGAAAGTCAATAATGAGTTCTTTGGTTTTGCTGGCATTGAGAGCTACATTGTTCACAGTGCACCGTTTTTCTAGGTCTTCCACCTCCCGTCTGTAGTCTGTTTCATCACCATTTGAGATTCAACTGACTATGGTGGTGTCATTAATCAACTTGTAAATAGCATTAGTCTGGTATTTGGCGACACAGTCATGGGTATACAGTGAGTACAGTAGGGGCTGAGTACGCAGATCTGTGGGGCTCCAGCGTTGAGAGTTAGTGAGGATGAAATATTATCCCCAATCTTCACTGATTGAGGCCTGTGGATCAGGAAACTGAGGATCCAGTTGTAGAGAGTGGGGCTTAGTCCGAGATCACTAAGTTTAGTAATCAGTCTTGAGGGGATAATAGTGTTGAAGGCTGAACTGTAGTCAATGAATAAGATTTTTATGTAGCTGTTCTTGGTGTCAAGATGTTCTGGGGAGGAGTGAAGGACAAGTGATATAGCATCTGATGTGGATCTGTTAGTCTGATAGGCAAATTGGAGTGGGTCAAGAGTAGTGGGGAGGCTGGAGTTGATTAATGCCATGACCAGCCTTTCAAAGCACTTCATGACCACCGAAGTTAGGCCCACTGGGCGGTAGTCATTGAGACATGCTGCATGAGCCTTCTTAGGCAAAGGGATGGTGTTGGCCTCTTGAAACAGGCAGGGACAGTGGCCTGCTGCAGGGAGAGGTTGAAGATGCCCGGGAAGACCTCTGCCAGTTGATCTGCACATGCTCTGAGTGTACGGCCTGGTACTCTGTCTGGTCCCATTGCTTTCCTTGGATTCTCATGAAGGAAATCTGATCTGACCTCCGATGCAGTGACTGTTGGGATAGGTCCTTCAGGACTTGTCAGAATAGCTGTTACCTCTCCTCCAATCTGGAGGGCTGTGTCATTGCTTGCTATGTTGCACTGTTTTTTTTAGAACCTGTGATGTCATTCAGTCCTTGCCATAGTTGCTGGATGTCTGCCTGGGACTCTAGTTTGGGTTAGTATTGGTCCTTGGCTGTGTTAATGAGTCTGCAAATGTCATGCTTGGATTCCTTATAATTGAGTGTGTTTCCTGATCTGAAGGCCTCACGTCTGGTTTTTAGCAGGTTCTGTATGTCCTGATTCATCCAGTGTTTCCTGTTGGGGAACACCCGATTGACTCCCTCAGTATGCAGTCCTCCACACACTTGCTGATAAAGTCTGTGACGGTGGTGGCGTACTCATCCAAGGAACCTGCGGCCTGTTTGAACACGGCCCACTCAGCCGATTCCAGACAGCACCAGAGTTGATCCTCTGCCTCCTCCGACCAGCACTGGACCTGTATCCGTAAGGAGGGGTCTTCTGCTTGAGCTTTTGCCCGTAAGCCAGGAGAAGAAACACAGCATTGTGGTCGGACTTTCCGAAATGAGGGTGGGGGATGGAGCAGTAGGCATCTTTCACAGAGGTGTAGCAGTGGTCTAAAATGTTCAGGCCCCTTGTGGAGCAGGTAATGTTCTGGTGGTCTAGATGAGAGTGGTGCTGGAAAAGCACAACAGGTCAGGCAGCATCCGAGGAGCAGGGAAATCAACATTTCAGGCAAAAACCCTTCATCAGTAAGGGCTTTTGCCCAAAACATCAATTTTCCTGCTCCTCGGATGCTGCCTGACCTGCTGTGCTTTTCCATGCTAATCTACACTCTGATCTCCAGCATCTGCAGTCCTCACTTTTGCCCAATTTTCTGGTGGTACTTGGGTAACACTTTCCTTACATAAAAACAGATTGTTAGAATTTCTACAAGAATTTAAAAAGGAAAAGACACATTGAAAATATGAGTGTTCTTCCTATATGAAGTGACTATGGTGAATTAATAATGGGAAGAAAGAAGATGGTAGATTCATTGAACAACTATTTTGCAATGGTCTTCACAACATAATAAAAGAACCTAATCTTCTGTGAGGTATTATGTGGATGTATACAGATACAACACATTCAATGGTTCATAATAATAAAGCAAAGAACTATGGATGCTGCAAATCTGAAGCAAAAACAGAAATTGAGGAAGAAACTCAGCAGGTCTGGCAGCATCTGTGAGGAGAAAGTAGAATTAACGTTTCAGGTCCAATGAACTTGAAACCGTAATTATGTTTTCTCATCATAGCTACTAGCTCCCCCCTATCCACACTGGCTGAGATTTCCTTGAAAACCTAATACATTAATCAGGCATGATTTCCCTTTAATGAAGCCAGGCTGACTCTGCTTGATTAGATTATGATTTTCTGAACGTGCTGCTATTACTTCTTTAATGATTGATTCCAACATTTTTTTCAACAATAGATGTCAGGCTCATCAACCTTTACTCATTGACTTTTGTCTCTTCTGGCTTCTTCCCTTTGCTATTTCTTGCTTCCAACCATATCTATGGTACACTTTCCAATACAAAATCATTTCTTGTTGTTATAATTACTCCATCTGCACTAATTGTGCTACCCATTACCTTGTCCTTCCTGCCTGTTCTTTCAAAAATTCAATTACCATGAAATGTTTGGTTCCTAGCTTTGATCGCTGTCTAATCATGTCTCTGTAATGGTTATAAGGTCACACCAAGTAAACTGTATTTGTGCCATACATTTGCTTAATTTGTTCCCAATACTACTTGCATTTAAGTAAAGAGACATTAATGTTACCTTTTTATCAGTTTTTCTCCCTTTGACCCCATTTACTGCTGGTTTTCTTTGTACACTAAGATTACTACCTTTGGAGTTCTACGTTTAATTCCCAGCTCCTTACATTGTGCTTACAGAATCCTATCCTTCCTTTTACCTGTACCATTGATATCAACATGGACAACAACCTCTGGCTGTTCTCCATCCCCTCTTCAGAAATTCTTGTACCTGCTCATTGATATACTTGACACTTGCACCAGGGAGACAACAAACCATCATGATATCACCGCTGTTCCCTTAAGGACAGAATTATTGCTGTTGCACTTTTTCTTTTCTCCTCCCAACCCCCCGCCCTGTCAACCTGAGCCACTCCTGGTGCCAGAGACTTGCCTCTTGCTGCATTCCCCTGAGAAACCATCTCTCTCAGCGGTATTGAAAATTGAAAGGAAAAAGAAAAAAAGAGAGATACAGAGGGAGAGAAAGATAAGAACATCAATGTGTTGACACAGTTCAGAGAAGGTTTACCAATTTTTAGAAAGTTCGTTCTGAGGATGTGGGCATTTCTGGTTAAGCCATTATTTATTGTCCATCCCTAATTGCCTGGAGGATAGTTGTGCGTCTGGAATCATCAGGTAAGGATGGCAGTTCCCTTCCCTAAAGTACATTGGTGAAATCAATGGGTTTTTTTTCCTGCCAATCAATTCATGGTTGTCATGAGACTCTTAAGTCTAGATTTTGTATTGAACTCAAATTCTGCCATCTGATTTTGATTTGATTTGCTGTTGCCACATGTACCACAGCACAGTGACAAGTTTTGTTTTGTATGCAGTACAGGCAGAGCATAGCAAACAAGGATATACATGTCATAAGGTGCTCTAACAGAGCAAGGCGTATAGCTGCATAGGAGGTACACAAAAGCAAGATCAGCATAAGATCTGAAGTTAGAGAGGTCCATTCATCAGTCTAATAATAGCAAGGAAGAAACTGTTTTTGAGCCTGTCGGTGTATGTGTTCAAATGTCTGTACCTTTTGCCTGCCACGACAGGATTCAAACCTGGGTCCCCAAAACATTACCTGGGTCTCTGGATTAACAGTCCAGTGGCAATATCACTAGGTCATCACCTCCCATCCTGAAGTGAGCACATTGTCCAGTGAGGAAAGGTTAGACAGGCTAGGCTTGTATCTATTGGACTCCAGTAGAGTAAAATGTGAACTCACTGAAACCTCTAACATCCTGAGAGGTCTTGACAGGGCAGGTTTGAAAGGGATGTTTCCTCTTATGGGAGAATTAAAAACTAGAGGTCACTGCTTAAAATCAGGGGCTTTCCATTTAAAAGTAAGATGAAGATAAATCTTGATCATCAGACAGTTGAGAATGTTTGGAACTATCTTCCTGAAAAGTTAGTGAAAGCAGAGTTCTTGAGGCAGGAGTAGATAGAGTTGTGTTAATCAAAGGAGTGAGAGGTGATCAGGCTAGGGAGGCAGGTGAACTTGAGGTTACAATCATTGATCTTGCTGGGTGGTGGAGCAGCCTCGAGGGATGGAGTAACTTTACTGCTGCTCCTTGATGGGCGTTGAGGTTCTGCAACATCATGATGGAATTTTATGGACACTCTGGCTGCAGACCTGCCCCAGACGCTGTCAAATTCAGCCCAACACCCAGGGGCTTCAACCATCAAACTTTGGATCTTTAGAACTAATGGAGTAAATGTGTGCTCAATTGTTAAAGGGCCAGAGGGAAAATGGTTCATTAGCTAATTTTGTGATGGCCCTAATCTAAGAGTGATATTGTTTCTTGAGGAATTGCATATGTACTCAAGGCTTCATTCACAACAGGCGATCTTGTGCGCCTTAAGCCTGCAATGGAAAATCTGCTCTTCAATTCATCGCTTTACACATTTCATCAACAAATCAACTCCAGATCCTGGATATGTCTAATTCACTTGTAGCCATCTGTTGCTCTATGTGTAATTAATAGTGTGACTGTAAGGCATCAATCAAATTCTCCGACACAGCCAATATTACGAAAGGCAGCTCCTGGAAAAGATAAACAGTAAATGGCTGATTCAGCCGGAAAAGCAGGTGTGCAATTGGCACAGAGGGACCAATCAACTGGAAGGACAGGCTCAATGCCAATTTCTTTGGGCCTGTAATTCCACACTCCTCTCTCTGTTTAGTGAACTTCGGTTTCTGCATCCATTATGTGTGCTACCCTTATTAAAATGCTCGGGTTTTGTAGCAATGAGGCAAGAGTTGTGCTATTTCACTTCCCTGACATTCGAAATGAGAGCAAAGGGAACCCAAAGGATGGAGGAGCTCTTAAATTGTCTGTGTCAGTGCTTTGCTTTTCATTTTTTAAAAAAGACAGTTGAGTCTTTAATTCATACTCGTCTTTTGTGAAAGCAAATTTGGAACATTTGTTTTTATTCCTTACAGTAAGTTTGTTTTTAAAGTATCTCTAACTGTACTTAGAGAGTGAGATAGTAAGAAACAAAAGACTGGCAGTGACATTAGCTTTTCTGAGACTATGGCTCATGTATCTGCCAATGACTGAGGACAATTGGCTCAGCTTGCTCAGAAACCCAGGCACTACAATCTGCAACTAACGTGGTACATCTGAATGGCACAGACAGTGGTGGGAAGGTCATTACTATTACACTTACGCTGCTTTCATCTCTGACAAGGCAATGAGCTGAGTACATTTTGATCAAAAGTAATGTTTGATGAGCATGGTCAGTACTTCTAATTCCTTTCCCCATTGATCAGTGTGCAAGCCAGACCAATGGTGTGACACTGCTACATTTTCTAAAGTACCAAAGGCCATTGTTGGCTGCCACATGCTCAACTCAAGCCCAGTCTGGGTTTGTGACAATATTTTGGTTTCAATGATTCAATGTGAATGATGTGAGTGTGACAATGCTTTTAATTGGATACTGCTTATGAAATCATGATTTTTGCTTGATGGGTGCACAAAGATGTGTCAAATGAACAAACGTTTGTGTAAGTGCTTGACAAGGGGAGCAGTAAACTTGGATCAAACTGATCAGGGCTGAAGAATTCCTGAAGAAGGGCTAATGCCCGAAACGTCGATTCTCCTGTTCCCTAGATGCTGCCTGACCTGCTGCGCTTTTCCAGCAACACATTTCCATCTCAAACTGATCAGGGCAAGTCAGAGAGTTTTCAAATCTTTGGCAATTTACCTGAAACATTGCATGGTTGGGTCCTGCCAAGAGCCTTAAAATGTGCCATCCCCTTGTTCCCCAGTTCACAAATACTACACATACCATCGACCAAATTCACCCGGACCACAACCTCCACTGCCAGACAAATATCATTCCAATTTTTTTTTATTCATTCACAAGTTGAGGGCATTGCTGGCCAAGTCAGCATTTATTGTCCATTCCTAATTGCCCAAAGAGCAGTTAAGAGTTAACCCATTGCTGTAGGTCTGAATTCGCATGTCGGACAGACTGGGTAAGGATGGCAGATTCCTTCCCTCAAGGACAGTAGTGACCCAGATACGGCTTTTCCAACAATCGACAATGAATTCATAATTATCATTAGACTCTTCATTCCAGATTTTACTGAGTTCAAATTAAACCATCTGCCATGGTGGAATTCAAACCCTGTTCCCCAGAACATTCCCTGCGTCTCTGGATTAACAGCCTAGCGATAATGCCGCTAGGCCATTGCCTCCCCAAGAACACCTCTGAACGTGTGATGTGCCAAATATAATTGAACAGATCGTTGTCAGCTATCAAACATGAGGGAGGTCAGGAGCAGTACCACTCTGCTAATCACCCTCTAATATTACTTTGACTCCACTTTGAGTTGTTCATTCATTCAGCTTTGTACACCCTTTCTTTCTCACCTTAAAACTGCTTATGAGCCATAGACTTACAACTATTGTTTCTGATTTTAATGGGAATGAAGATGGCAAGAGTAGGTCATAGGCTGTGAATCTATGGCAAGAAACTCACCACCTAACTCCCAAAATCTGTCCATCATCTACAAGCACAAGTTGGGAATGCGGTGGAACTCTTTACATTTTCCTGGATGAGTGCAACTTTAATAAAACTCAGGAAGTTTAATGCCATCTAGGAATAAAGCTGCCCACTAGATCAGCAACCCAACCACCAGGTGAATTGGCCATGCTAAATTGAGCATCGTGTTAGGTGCATTAGTCAGTGGTAAATGTGAGCTATTAGGGTAGAGGATTGGGTCTGGGTGGGTTACTCTTCGGAGGGTCAGTGTGGACTTGTTGGGCCAAATGGCTTGTTTTCACACTGTAGGGAATCTTGTTCTCACCGCCTTAACCTTTCATTTCATCCATTACCAATGCCCACTGACCAATATACAAGAAACACAGCAGCAACTCACCAATGCTTCTTTGATAGCACTACTGTCACTACCCAGAAATCCAAGGACATCAGATGGATTCGATTCCCACCACCTACAAGTTGCCCTCCTAGTTACACCAGCCTGCCTTGGAATTATATCGCTGTTTGTTCACTGTTGCTGAGCCTTCCTAACAACACTGCAGGCGTACCGGTACCCCAAGGGCTGCCATGGTCCAAGAAGGCAGCTTACCACTAGCTTCTCCAGGATATTTAAGGATGGGCTGTAAATATTATCCTAACCAGTGATATCCACATCATGTTAAAGAATAAAATATGTAGAGAGAGGCAACAAATATGGAACTTGTTATAGTCATAGCCCATAAAAGAATTGGGAAAAAAATCAATTCTACTCTGAAAAATGCAATTAGTGATGGATTTTTAGATTCTCTCAAGGGATGTGGGGATTGCTGGCTGACCAACATTTATTGTCCGTCCCTTGTTCAATCATAGAATCCCTACAGTGCAGAAAGAGATCATTCAGCCCATTGAGTCCACACCAAGCTGCCAAAGATCATCCCACCCTGACCCAGGTCCCCACCTTATCCCCGTATCTGCACGTTCCTGGACACCATGAGAAGATGGTGATGAGCTGCCTTCTTGCATCGTTGCAGACCATGTGATTTAGACCCAAATACCCTTAGAGAGGGAGTTCAAGGATTTGACCCAGCGACACTGAAGGAATGACAACATATTTCTAAGTCAGGATGGCTTGGAGGGGAACTTGCAGTGGGTGGTATTTGAAAGGGGCATTGAGTAAACTGTAATTCACAAATGCAGAGATATCAGGAGTAGAAAAAAAAAACAACTCTGGTTACGTTCTGAGCTCATTCTGTATGTCATATTTAGCCTGTAATAAGCCAATGGTGATCAGATACAAAGGAAGCCATATGGTCCAGGTAATGTTCAAAACTACAGTCAATAATGAGTATAAAAGATGTACCAAATGAAAGAAACTGGTGGAATGAAGTGAAGGGGAATGGGGGACAAAAGATTTGCATTTTTAGTGCCTCAACTCAGGCTGGCGTTTCTCCAACTCATTTCATTGAATATACTGTATGCGGCCAAACAATCACAAGAATCTAATTTACCAAATTGAATTAGATACTCAGCATTTTGCATCTAAAAGTAATTGTAACTTGGTAAGTGTACAAATCAGAAAAAGGAAACAGTTTTGCCACAATCAATCTGCATCGTAACCTATCTGCACTCCATCTGTTCCTTTGTTTTGTTATACATTGGAACACAACAACAGGGTGCAGCCGGAGGCAAATATAACAAAGATATCCATCTCACAAATTGAGTCCTGAACTGATGAGTACTAAAGAATAACCTTTGAGACTTTTGCTGCATGTTCTATTTTTGAAGGGGCATTACTCGGAAAATCAATTTTTTAGAAAAAATTAAAATGTACAAAGAGCATCAAAACATTTCACTCAATCATTGCCATACAATCAAAACAACAATCCTTTCTGCTTCTTTTCATTTAAAGTTATTTATACATTTTTCATTACATTTGCACTGTGGTTTAAATTTTGCAAACCATATTTGCTAAAATTTGTGTAGCATAAATATGAAATAAAACTAAATTTATTTGCCAAATGGCTTTTCAAAATATTGCAGGCTAGGTTTTCTGCAGTTTTCCCTGCTCTCTCACTGTTACTCTGGAATATCTGCCAAGGGTACAATCAATAAATGTGCTTACAACATGTATCTAAGGGTTTGTCCCTGGGTTGGGAGACTGACAGAACCATTGCAAACATTCTATTTCATTTCAAACAAATATTGAAGGATTTTTATGATTTGTTTTACTGCAGCAGACTCTACTTAAATATATACCTACTTAAAGCACAAAGGAGGTGAAGTATGCTATTCTGAGATATTTGTCAGATAGCAGAATGGTTTCTGAAAGTTTTATATAACATAGATTGATGTTTGTCTCCAGCAAAAGTGTTAAGTATGGAATTCCAATGACTTAGGCAGGTCATGCTTGACTAATTTACTGGAATACTTTGAGGAAATTACAAGCTCAGTGGTTGATGTGGTGTATCTGGACTTCCAGAAGGCATTTGACAAAATGCTGCACAAAAGGCTGCTGCATAAGATAAACACGTTACGGATAATGTATTCACATGGATAGAAGATTGGTTAACTAAGAGAAAGCAAAGAGTGGGGATAAATGGGTGTTTTTCTGGTTAGTGTCAGTGGTTAGTGGTGTACCTCAGGGATCAGTGTTGGGACCACAATCGTTTACAATTTACATAGATAATTTAGAATTGGGCACCACGTGTAGTGTGTCAAAGTTCACAGATGACACTAAAGTGAGTGGTAGAGCAAAGTGTGCAGAGGACACTGAAAGTCTGCAGAGGGATATTGATTGGTTAAGTGAGTAGGCAAAGCTCTGGCAGATGGAGTACAACATTGATAAATGTGAAGTTATCCATTTTGGTAAGAATAACAGCAAAATGGACTATTATTTTAATTGTGAAAAATTGCTGCACAGAGGGACCTGGGTGTCCTTGTGTATGAATCACAAAAAGTTGGTTTGCAGGTGTAGCAAGTAATTAAGAAGGCAAATGGAATATTGAACTCCATTACAAGAGGAATGGAGTTCAAAGATAAGTAGGTTATACTGCAGCTATTTAGGGTGCTGGAGTACTGTGTGCAGTTTTGGTTTCCTTACTTGAGAAAGGATATACTGGCACTGGAGGGAGTACAGAGGAGGTTCACCAGGTTGATTCTGGAGTTGAGACGCTTGGCTTATGACGAAAGATTGAGGACAGTGGAACTATACTCATTGGAATTTAGAAGAATTAGGGGGATCATATAGAAACATATAAAATTATGAAGGAAATAGATAAGAGAGAAGCAGCGAGAGAGCAGATTTAGGACTGAGTTGAGGAGGAACTTCTTTACCCAAAGGATTGTGAATCTGTGGAATTCCCTGCCCAATGAAGCAGTTGAAGCTACCTCTTTGAATATTTTTAAGGCAAAGAGAGGTAGATTTTTGAACAGTGAAAACATAAAGGGTTATAGTGACAGGGCGAGTAAGTGGAGCTAAGACCATGAAAAGATCAGCCATGATCTTATTGAATGGTGGAGCAGGCTTGAAGGGCTAGATGGCCTACTCCTGCTCCTAATTCTTATGAACTTATATTCTTGCTACTGCATTGATAACAAGTTGGCAAAAGACAGTTAAAATCAATATCATGGGGCTTGACACAATTTTCACACACTGAAGGAGACAATCAAGGTCACATTTAGGGCCATATTTTTTAGAAGACCAGAATATGGCCTTTTGTTTGTTGCAGTCATCATAGAGATCGATTCTGGGTGAATGTGGGTTGACTGGTGGCTCCCAGTGGAACTGAGTGATAGGCCGTAGCTTAGTGATTGACTGCAGCCAGCTCATTTCCTCTTTAGCTCCAAAAGTATTCAGTCTAAAACCCAGTTAACCATGTTAATTCATATTTTCATTGTAGATGTTTTTAATTGACCACTTCAGATGACAAACATCTGGAGCGTGCTGGGTCTTGACTAGAGGCCTCCTTGTTTTAAGGTAAGGACACTGCCTTTGCACCAAAGGAGCCCTTAGATTTAATACAGAAATTGATTAGGGACTTGAACCCTGCACCTCAGATTAAAAGTCTAATGTCTACTGAGTGAGCTAGCCAGGCAACATCTTGTCATGATATCCTTATGTCATTTGTTTACTGTATTTGTGACATTGTCATGAAATGGTATCTAGTTAGAAATATAGGTTTGATTGAGAAACAAGTATAGCTAAGTAAATGTGGCATTCATCGATATTAAAAACATTTAAAATGCAGATTCATGTAAGGTCAACCATGAAACCTTCTAACATAGCCAGCAGAAAAAGAATATACTGAAAACTGGACATGGAGGGAACATGCATATGCTATTAGTTAAATTAATGCCCAGCACAGCCAAGGAAACATTCTAAACAATAAGTTAATCGCTAGAAAGGATGCTTAGAAATGGCAATATCACACCTGGGCATGAAAATAAAATGTTAATTTCTGGAGAAATACTGAAACTGTCCAACTAATAAGAATGGCAATGATCCTTCTCATAGGAATATCATTAGAAACCAGGAAAATAAATTAAAAGATCTTTACCAATAGATGCACATCAAAGGATTCTTTCAAATTACAGGAGTAAGGGAAAGATGAAAGGAGTATAAAACATTGTACAAATTGATGTGATAAAAGTCCACAGCTCCATAAAAAGAAGCTTCACTGAATAATTAAAGCGTAATATTCAATGTCACCACACCCCATGAATGTGAAGGAACCTATACAGAGAATTGACAACCCTATTTGCAAAGCAGGAGGAGTCTTTAAAAAAGACCCCTTCGCTGAAATTTCACAAGTATTAGAAATCCTCAGAAAATATTTCTCAAAAGGTAATATCTTCAATTGATAAAAGATATCATTCTTGCCTGGGCATTAAGTTAAATTTTGCTTTAAATGTTGCCAGATATGCTATTCTTAATTATTATTAGATATTCCCAGATGCCTTAGATATTTTTGACTTATTGTAATAACAACAACTGATTTTTATTAGAAAATCAATAACTGCAGATACTGGAAACCTGCAACAAAGATGGAAAGTGCTGGAGAAAAACAGTATTGACATTGTGAGTCCCGCTAAGTTTCTCCAGCATGTTCTAATTTTGGTTTCTATTGGATTTCATAGCATTCTTACAGCATGGAAACAGGCCATTCAGCCCATTGAATTGACACCAACGCTCTGAAGGGCAATCCACCGAGACACCCCCCCTCCCCTATAACACTGGTTTTCCCATGGATAGCCCACCTAGCCTGCACATTCCTGGACACTATGGACAATTTAGCATAGCCATTCAACTTAACCTGCACAACTTGGACTGTGGGAGCAAACTAGAGCACCTGGAGGAAATCCACGCAGACACAGGGAGAATGTGCAAACTCCACACAGACATGATTTGGAGATGCCAGTGTTGGACTGGGGTGTACAAAGTTAAAAATCACACAACACCAGGTTATAATCCAACAGGTTTAATTAGAAGCACTAGCTTTCGGAGCGCTGCTCCTTCATCACCTGATGAAGGAGCGATGCTCTGAAAGCTAGTGCTTCCAATTAAACCGATTGGACTATAACCTGGGGTTTTGTGATTTCTAACTTTCCACACAGTCACCCGAGGCTGGAATCGAACCTGGATCCCTGGCAGGGTGAGCCACCGGCTGCCCCAATATTTGATATTACATCTTTCAATAGCAGTAACACAGCAGTATACTTATTTGCTTAAAGTGTATATCTGACTAATTTCTGTAAATAAAGTTGTAAAATGAGTAAATCGTCTCACTTATAGTCATCTGTTACAGCTGAAGCAAATATCCTTATACCTGTTATGTGTGTCCTTATGTCGAAGACTAAAGCAACATGGATTTTTCAGCTGCTCTGGGGATTGCAGGCTCAGTTAAAGATTTATTATAGTTTTTTTTAAAGTTATTACAGTCACTATAGTTTACTAATTTAAGCTTTTTATTCATTCTTTGCCTGAGAAAGTGGTGGATGTGGGTACAATTACAGTGATAAAGACATTTGGATAGCTACAAGGAAACATTTGGAGGAATATGGACCAGGAGCAGGCAGGTGGGATTAGCTAAATTTGGGATTATGTTCAGCATGGACTGGTTGGACTGAAGGGTCTGTTTCCATGCTGCATGACTCTATGACTCTGTAAGTGGGGAAGTATGTTTTCTGAAGAAAGAAATCCCAGATCCTGAAAATAGCTGGGACAGGTATAACATACCTAAGGGATTTTAAATATGAAGTGAGCTATTTGGAGGATGTTAACATTTTCAGGCAGCTTCATTTTCTGTGAAGTTAGGTAAATCTTACTACACAAAACTTTAAACATTTTGGAAATTGACCAACTTGAAGTCAACAGGCTGAAGTTATTAGGGAAACATTCCTGATCCAAGATAGGTCTAAAATAAAGAGTTAAAAGCTAGCAATCTCTTCAGTCATAGAAATGATTTTCCAAATTAAGAGCTGTCCAGACAGTACATACAATTATTGCAATTGTTTTAGATTCAATAATGGATTCAAAGATCAGGCCTATTTTCTCTACAGTTTAGAAGATTAATGGCTGATCTTATTGATGTCTGCAAGATATTGACAGGAAAAGAAAGGGCAGATAAAGATTAACTATTTCCACTGGTTGGGGATTCTAGAACTAGGGGCATAGTCTAAATATTGGTGGTTGGGCGGGGGTGGGGGAAATGTAGATTGTTCAGCAGAGATGTTCAGAAGCACTACTACACACAAAGGTGATAGATGTTTGGAACTATCTTCCAAACCAACAGTTGATGCCAGGTTGGTTGTTAATTTTAAATCTGAGATAAATAAATATTTGTGAAGCAAACATGGAGCGGGGGCGGGGGGGGGGATGGGGTAGTGTTTAGCTGTCTGAAACAGAAATTGCTCGAGGAACCCAGCAGCTCTGGCAGCATCAGTGGAGAGAGAAACAGATCTATCCAGTTTGTTCAATTGATTGAGTCCGACAAATTAAAACAAAGAAATTCAAGGGATTATGAGGGAACCATAAAGGGAAAAAAAATCACATGGCCAACTGGCTAGTAGTGAAAAAGCAGCAGTCAGTGACTTCACGCACTAATATTGTATAATAGCTAAGATTAAGTAGCTCCTAAAGCATCCATTGAATATCATCTTGGAGTGTGACGTGATGAGACTTCTCATAGCTAGCAGGTTGAGAGGGTTCCTGAGGGAATTCCCTTTGACCCTTCCATTTTTCAGAGTATGCACATACTAGTAGACTGCCCTGCAATGCCTGGGCATCCTCTAGAACATTGTGAATCATTCTGCTGAATCTTTGTACAGCTCTTCTTGCTAGGAGTTGTGCACCAATTTCTAATATAACAGGCTGTTTTAAGATTGCAAATGAATATATATTTACAGAAGTGAAAGGTTATTTGCTATATTTTCACTGTACTACCAATGCTCCAGCAAATCACCGTCTACTATAAGCAAAATTAAGCTTAGTAGATTGGTTGCCATTGAGGTTATCTGAACCTACATGAATGGGCAAGCTCTCCTCTGGCCAAAAATGTGGTTTTATCCTACTAAGGAGTGCAAAGTTTGATGTACACCACATAACCCACTGGACACGGACATCGGAATACATTTATGGGCCACTCTTCCCTGCAAAGAGACAGAGAGAGGAATGGAGCATGATGGTGGAAGATCCAGGAGCCTTTAGCGGAGATGTACAAACAGGAGAGATAGCAAGATGCCCACAGTGAGGAGGTTAGGTGGGGGCGGGGGTAGAGGCAAAGCAGAGAATGAAGTGGGCGAGAACTGTTGAGTTGACATAATGCATGCAGTAATGGGAATTGTTCAGCAGAGATGTTCAGAAGCACTACTACACACAAAGGTGATAGATGTTTGGAACTATCTTCCAAACCAACAGTTGATGCCAGGTTGGTTGTTAATTTTAAATCTGAGATAAATAAATATTTGTGAAGCAAACATGGAGCATGATGGTTCATAAATCATGGTGAGAGGAACGTTCAAGTGAACCTGATTAAGTTAACACCCAAGAGAGAGATGATCAATGCCTTCAGATATCCTGAGGATGAAAGAAGTTCTAATAGCACAGTATTGCTCCTCCTTTAAAGGAATCTGACTCGGCACAGCAGATTCCCTGGGTGTCAGGGATCCTTCAAATGTGACGTGCAACCAAGCTTTTCATTTTGATGTGGACAACACTGAGACTCGAAGCATTGCGCTACAGCTGAGCCTGAACATAATATTCCACAACCTACGCCCACCTTGTGATGATTCAGTGGATGAGAAGGTTAATTCTATATAACCACTTTGAGGGAACATAATGCCATTGAAGTTGGAACTTGTGGAACTGTGCTGAAGTGGCTCAAAGCTCTGTTTTTAATACAGCAGGAGATGCTCATATGGCAGAAGTTCTCATCAATAGCCAGTGCTTCTGGCTGTCCAGCCATGCAATTCCCTGAGAAACAAGCCTAATGGCCTATTTACCTAATTAATGAGGTGAAGAACAGAAGAATGAGAGAGAACATTTGCCATGGAACATAGCAGACCAAGCATCATGAAACTCGCTTGCCAACATAACTTTAAGTGCAAATAGGAAACGTTCACTCTATTTCTTTGTACTGTTGTATAGCATAATGTGTTTTACAGTTATGAAGACAGCTATATAGAAACAGTCAATAAATCCTTCGATTTAAGAAAGCCACCTACCAGTCTTTTTTTTAATTAACCTTCCATTACCTTTTCTGCTGCTACTCTGTTTTGGGAATTGTGCGTAGGGCAATGTGTGTGAAAAGAAGACGTCTGTCATGTCTAAGTCAGCATGAAGAATGTTAAATTGACTGATACCAGAGACAGATCCTGAGGCACACTGGAAAAACAACTGTGTTGAAGTTCAAGGCTCAGTAGAAGTTGGATAGCAGTCCCACATGTTTACAGTGCCTGCATGTCCTATTGTATTAGATGTCACATGTCAATGACAACCTTCCTATTTACCCTGAGATTTGAGAGGTGAGACTGGTCAGAAATTTAATGGGGCTGATGTTGGGCCAGTGCATTCTATGGTTCATGTAGTGGTATATTTGTCTTGTCTTGAATTGATCTGAGCTCCGGAGTTGTCAATTGCTTTTCTTTGTCCAGCACTTCAGAAATAGCAATGGCTAATTCTTCCTCAAGCGGACACTGACAAGCAAAACAAGCTATGCTTAACTGAAAGTGACTGAGAGTTGATCATTCTCTATCAGTTGTATCATTAACCTGCATGGGGAAAATTGTTATGTCCAGAACTCGAAAAAAAGAATTACATACATTTCAAAACACATACTATGAAAATAAATTGCATTATCACAAACTTGTGAGCCCTCTTACTCAGACCTGATGCCTTACAGTGACATCTTGAAATATATGCACCACTGGATAACAAAATTTTGAGTCTCCCCTAACATTTACTTTTTACATTGAGGTTTTGTGGATTGAATATTGGTACTGTTTATTGATTTCATTTCGTATTGGTGCAGAGTCTATTTGGCATAGAGGAGTAACTGGAAATTTATCTCTGATTCTATCTTGTACTGCAAATTGATCAATTTAAAAGACATTTAAATAGGTGCATGTGTTACGACATGGGGTAAACTCTCCTGCTTAATTTAAAACCAGCAAGACAGAAAGGATTTATCCCATGTAGTAATCTGTAAAAATTTGAGTGGCCAAGTAAAATTAACAACTTTATTTCTTAAAATAAAATAGGTAATAATTAACTCACCACTATTTACAATTTCTTTCTCTAACCCATCTTTTACCTTCCCTTCTATAACATTAGTCCGATAAAACTCCCAATTAAAATTTACAAAATATCACTTATCTCAAAACCAGACAGCTGTAGGTTCTTGTCTTCAGATCTTCTTGTGTCTTCTTTTCTCCTTGTTAGGAATTTCTCCATCACAGGTTACTGACAGAAAAGGAACTTTTAAAAGAGGCATTTTTTCAAGCAGTCTCTTACATGCTAGGACGTGGCAGTTCTCCTCTCAACTGTTCAATTTTTCCCAGTCTTATACTCCAGAGCATAGGATTGTGTCATTGGCTTTTGAGTTTGTCAATATACTCAATTCAAACTGGATTGGAGTTTTATATGTTTCGGGTATAATTTAAACTGATTGGCCGAATTCAACTTTGTTTTTGTCTCCAGGCCACTCAGCAAGTGCTGTTTGTTCTTAATCTAAATGTTACTTTGTAAATTCTCCAGCACTCGGTGTACTGGCCAAGTCCTTCGCTCTCTATCCATATCTTCATAACACATGGATAGGCAAGATTTAGAGGGATACGGGACAAACACAGGCAAATGAGGCCAGTTCAGATTAGGAAAGCTGGTTGGCATGGACGAGTTGGGCCAAATGGCCTATTTCTATCCTATGTACCTCTATGACACTATGAACCTATTGCAGTAAGGTGGCTGAAATAGCTAAATATCCATACCCATGCAGACAGATGGAGACTTGCCACTTTGGAAGACAAAACATTTTATTTAGATTATATTTTCAAAGTAGGAAAGTGGGATTTGACTGCAACCACATTGGAGAATATTAAGTAACAAATCTGTATTTTTGTTGATTGTGTTTATCAGGATGAAGGAGATCATTGTAGGAAAATGGAGTAGTGTCACTTTTGGGACCAAGTGACAATATCAGTCATTTCACCCCACCACACCCTGCACCCTTTCAACTCAAATGGAAGTATGGTGCAACAGATTATGTGAAGGTGCTTTTGTATAAATGCCATTACTCTGCCTAAGAATTTATCAATAAAACTTACAGAAAACATCAATGACACCATTGTGAATATTTCTATTTCTCAAGCATCTATCTTTATAGGTACAGCAGCCAATTCATTCAATCCATCAATTAGATCACAGCTGGTCATCTACAACAGTGTCGTTTTCCTGGAAAATCTCCATATCCTCGTATATTATGTCTCCAGAAATCCATTGATTTGTCTTGAACTTGCTCAATGATTGAGTCTCCGTAGCATTTTGAGATAAAGGATTCCAAAGTTTAATCACCCTCAATGAATACTTACTGAGATATTTGTATCATCGATAGTCATAGGTGAGCTGCCGGAGGACTGGAGGTTGGCTAATGTGGTGCCACTGTTTAAGAAAGGTGGTAAGGACAAACCAGGGAATTATAGACCAGTAAGCCTGATGTTGGTGGTGGGCAAGTTGTTGGAGGGAATCCTGAGGGACAGAATGTACATGTATTTGGAAAGGCAAGGACTGATTAGGGATTATCAACAAGGCTTTGTGTGTGGGAAATCATGTCTCACAAACTTGGTTGAGTTTTTTGATGAAGTAACAAAGAGGATTAATGAGGGCAGAGCGGTAGATGTAATCTATGTGGACTTCAGTAAGGCATTCAACAAGATTCCCCATGGGAGACTGGTTAGCAAGATTAGATCTCATGGAATATAGGGAGAACTAGCCATTTGGATACGGAACAAGCTCAAAGGTAGAAGATAGAGGATGGTGGTGGAGGGTTGTTTTTCAGACTGGAGGCCTGTGACCAGTGGAGTGCCACAAAGACTGGTGCTGGGTCCTCTACTTTTCACCATTTATATAAATGATTTGGATATGAGCATAAGAGGTATAGTTAGTAAGTTTGCTGATGACACCAAAATTAGAGGTGTAGTGGACAGAGAAGAAGGTTACCTCAGATTACAATGGGACCTTGATCAAATGGGCCAATAGGCTGAGAAGTAGCAGATGGAGTTTAACTTAGATAAATGCAAGGTGCTACATTTTGGGAAAGCAAATCTTAGCAGGACTTATACACTTAATGGTAAGGTCCTAGGATGTTGCTGAACAAAAAGACCTTGGAGTGCAGGTTCATAGCTCCTTGAAAGTGGAGTCACAGGTCGATAGAATAGTGAAGAAAGTGTTTGGTATGCTTTCCTTTATTGGTCAGAATATTGAATGCAGGTGTTGGGAGGTCATGTTGCAGCTGTACAGGACGTTGGTTAGGCCACTGTTGGAATATTGCGTGCAATTCTGATCTCCTTCCGATTGGAAAGATGTTGTGAAACTTGAAAGGGTTCAGAAAAGATTGACAAGGATTTTGCCAGGGTTGGAGGATTTGAGCTACAGGGAGAGGCTGAACAGGCTGGGGCTGTTTTCCCTGGAGTGTCGGAGGCTGAGGGGTGACCTTATAGAGGTTTATAAAATCATGAGGGGCATGGATAGGATAAATAGACAAAGTCTTTTCCCTGGGGTTGGGGAGTCCAGAACAAGAGGGCATAGGTTTAGGGCAGAGGGCAGAGGGGGAAAGATATAAGAGACCTCTGGAATGAGCTGCCAGAGGAAGTGGTGGAGGCTAGTACAATTGCAACATTTAAAAGTTTCAAGAATAGCTTCTTCCCTGCTGTTATTAGACTGATGAACGGATCTCTTTAATTTCAAATAATGTTGATCTTGCTCTGTGCGCCTTCTGTGCAGTGTAATGTATATGCCTCACTCTGTCTAAGCACCTGTGACTCTTGTTTTCTATGACCTGACTGTACTTCTCGCAAAAAACAAAGCTTTTCACTGTACTTAGATACATGACACTACACTAAATCAAATCAAATCACATCACACACTGTGGGCTAGCAACTGCAGCGGAATTGTAATCCAGCACAATCTGCAATTTCATAGCCTGGCAGAGCCCCAACTCAAATATTACCATCAAGCTAGGGGATCAACTGTGGTTTAATGGAGAGTGCAGGAGGGCAAGCCAGGGGATCAACTGTGGTTTAATGGAGAGTCCAGGAGGGCAAGCCAGGGGCAGCACCAGGCATATCTGAAAATGATGTGCTAACTTGGTGAAGCTACCAAACAGGACTATTTGTTAGCCAAACAGCACATATGGTGAGTGATAGTCAGAACTAAGCCATCCCATAAGCAACAGTCCTGATCAGTCATGCCTCATCTGTCGTGAATGGTTCTAGACAATTATCACTGGAGGAGAAGGCTCCACAAATATCCCCATCCTCAATGATGGGAAGGCCAACACATCATTGCAAAGGATAAGCCTGAAGCATTTGTAACTACCTTCTGCCAGAAATGCCAAGTGGATGATGTATCTCAGTCTCCTCCAGGGGTTCCCAGCATCACAGATACCAGTCTTCAGCCAGTTCACTTCATTCCACGTGATATCAAGAAATGGTTGGAGACACTGGATACTTCAAAGGCTACGGGCCCTGACACATTCAGCAGTAATACTGAAGACTTGTGCTCCAGAACTTGCTCCTCCCCTGGCTTAGCTCTTCCCGTGTAGTTACAACACTGACATCTAGCCGACAATGTGGAAAATTGCCCAGGTGTGCATGTTCTGTACACAAAAAAAAGGGGACAAATCCCACCTGGACAACTACTGCCCCTTCAGTCTACTCTCCATCATGGGTAAAGTGATGGAAGGTGTCACTAACAGTGCTGTCAAGCAGCACCTTCTCAATAACCTGTTCAGTGACGCCCAGTTTGGGTTCTGCCAGGGCCACTCAGCTCCTGACCTTATTACAGCCTTGGTTCAAACGTGGACAAAACAGCTGAATTCCAGAGGGGAGGTGACACTAAGGCTGCATTTAATCAAGGCGTCCTAGTGAATGTAGCATATGCTGCTGTTTGCTCAAGCGGTGTGAGGGTGTGTAATCACAGATGAACTGGAGCCAGGAAACGTCTACAAAATGAGATTGATCTGGAAATAAGTAACTGTTTGGTTTGTGCAGTGGTAACCAGTTGTTGATGGTAATGGCCTTTTGCCTGCCGCCAACAAAGTGATTGGCTCTGAGGTTGTTGAACAGATTGTGGGTGTGAATGGTTGAATCAGAAGGGAAGGCAGGAGCTGACCTTTACTTTAGAGCCAGAAGGCACAGGAGCAGAAGTAAGCCATTCAGCCCATCGGGACCACTCGCCACTCAATGAGGTCATGGCTAATCTGATAATCCACAACTCCACTTTCCTGTGTTCTCCCATTACCCTAGATTCTCTTACAATGGCGGGGGCAGGGGCGGGGGGAGGGGGTTGGGGGGAGTAAATCACTTGACAGAAGGCTGTCAACATTGGGATGTTAAATATATTCAAGGCTGAGATAGACAGGTTTTTAATCAGTATGCAAATCTACAAAAAGTACAGTTGAGGATCATCAGACCATTATTCCATGAAATGGTGAAGTGGGGTGAATGGCTTGCTCTACTCCTGTGTTTTATGATCCTGTATACCTAAATAGACAGCAGTCATAGCACTGCCTTCACCTTGTCTATCATTGTAGTCCTACCCTGCTCCTCTATGCCTAACGGGATGTACTGCATCTTGTACCACTTGTATCCCAATAGAGGATTTTTGGGTTCCCTTTTATGTTGACTGCCATTCTATTCTCATATTCTCTCCTTGTCAGTGTTGTTTGCCCCTTCACTTCTGTTCGGAACTTTTTTTGGGAATTTCCATTTGACGAATTCACCTGAAACGTATTATACATCCATTCTTTTTGTTGCATCATATTTTCTATCTACCTTATCACCAGGGAGCTCTGGTTTTGCTGTTCTCACTGTTCTCCCTTGTTGAGTGCTGTTAGTTGGCAACTGAAGTCCCTCTTTCTTGAAGATCATTCCATTACAGTTTTCCCTGTGGTTCATTCCATTTCAGTCCAGTTAAATTCCATCTCATCCCATTAAACTTAACCCTTTTTCAAATTAGACATTATGTCCATTTACATTGGGATGATTAACACAATCGCTGGAGTGTTAATTGAGAGACCCAGGTAATTTTCCAGGGTTCCTGATTTAAATGCTGCCATGACAGATAGTAGAATTTGAAATCAATAATAAAAAAAATCTGGAATTAAGTGTGTAAGGGGGACTTTGAATCCATTGCCAATTGTTAAAACTGTTCACTAATACTTTTTCAGGAAGGAAACTGCCATCCTTACCTGGTCTGGCCTACACGTGACTCCAGACCCACAGCAATGGGGTTGACTCCTAACTGCCCTCTGAGCAATAAATGCTGACCTAGACAATGATGCTGTCATCCCATGAGTGAAGCAAAGTTATTTAAACTACATTTAATGTAATAAGACTGTCAGTTTGACACCTAGAATGTAGCTAAGTGTAAGCATTCATATGAAAAAGTATTTCAGATACTTGTAGTTGTAACTTCTGTAAGCTCATTTTTTCAGTGAAGGATATTTGGGTAAAAGTTTACAGCATAGGTACCAGTATAAAGGTGAGAGAATTCATTATGTATATTGCATGCAAATACCATGTCTATCTAACATAATCTGTGTTTTGTGCCATGTGTAAATATCCTTCTCAAATTTTCATCCTTTCTCATTCGGCTGCAAAGGGTGATGACATCTACTTGATTGTAATGTTGGCAATCCTGCCAGTATTTATACTTTGACTAAGAATAAGTTATTTTCAAGATGAATTAAACCCATAATGAAGTGTAGTCAGTACCAGCAAGAAACATGGGACTCACTCTCACAGCTTGGTTACCATGTTGTAAGATTATTGTTTTTGCCATCAGTCTCAACAACTTTATCTGTATCCCTCCATTCTTTTAGTTGTTCCTTCTTTAAATATGCTATGTTCCTGGGCTTAAAATGTATTAACTTATAAATAGATGCACCTTTTAAGCTCCCCTGATCATTTCTATAACTTCTGACTTAGTAAAGGCTTTTCTGTCTGCATGCATGATGTTTAAACATTCTGTAAAAATTGCACTGTGTAGTCTTTTCCAAAGCCAGGGAATGATCCCACATTATGAAGGGTACTTTCAGATTCTTGCTATAAACTAATTGCTGGAGGCTGGGGACTCCAATCAGTTGAAACATGTTTCTTTTCTTGCCTTTACTGCCCACACTAAAGCAGTTATCTTTTGCAGGTCAAGAAGGTGGTGCTGAGTCCGAGGGTTGGGACTGAGATAAGGTGGGGGAGGGGAAATGAGGAAACTGGAGAAACTGGATGGCAAAAACCTCAAGAAATGCAAAACTTGCGCCCACACCTCCCCCCTTACTTCCCTCCAAGGCCCCAAGGGATCCTTCCATATCCGCCACAAATTCACCTGCACCTCCACACACATCATTTACTGCATCCGCTGCAGCCGTTGTGGCCTCCTCTATATTGGGGAGACAGACCACCTACTTGCGGAACGTTTCAGAGAATACCTCTGGGACACGCGGACCAACCAACCCAACCACCCCACTCCGGCCTATCATCCTCACCTTAACCTCCTTCCACCTATCGCATTTCCAACGCCCCTCCCCCAAGTCCTTCCTCCCTACCTTTTATCTTAGCCTGCTTGGCACACTTTTCTCATTCCTGAAGAAGGGCTCATGCCCGAAAGGTCGATTCTCCTGCTCCTTGGACGCTGCCTGACCTGCTGCGCTTTTCCAGCAACACATTTTCAGCTCTGATCTCCAGCATCTGCAGTCCTCACTTTCTCCTAGTTATCATTTACAACTTAGTTGGTCAATTAAAACTTTTCAGAGCATTTAATTAGTCACAGAGTGATTTCCCTCTTAAACTCTGTCACTCTGTGCATTACTACAATATCTAGAGTCTCATGCATTGTCCTAAATGTTTAACAGGCAAATTCTCCTCCATTATCTGTCAGAAACGTAGCTCCCAACGCTGTTCTGATTCATTTTGCCATTATCTTGTCAATAATTACTTTTTTTACTATAAATTAGTGGATAGGCTATATCAGGTCATTATGTTCATAAAATGAAAGTTTTTTTTATTTTTTCTTCATCCTATATCTTAAAGTCCAAAACATCTTGCAAATGGACAATTTACATTCTGATGGTATGACAATTTTCATTAATATCTGCTATATTTAGGGTATTCCCCATCTCGATAATCGGCATCCTTTAAAACAGAACTTTCAACTTGTGATATGATGGATGTACAGACTGTCAATGGTGTTTCAAAATAATTTGCTTCGAGTTTAATTCTTTACTCCAAGATATCGTTAATACCTATTTAACATTCTGATTGGAAAAAGGGCTTACTTAAAGGAATAGAGTAATGTCATGACTGTTTGAATCATAAGTCTATCAATCTTTCAAAATCAAATCATTTTTTCACATTCATATCTAATTTCATAAGTGTTTTACATTGAATGCTTAGAAAAAAGGTATTTCACTCAATATTACATCAGTGCTTAACACAATTCACCCTTGCATTAAGTTACTACTCTTTGTGATTTCAAAATGTTATCATCACCAGATCTAAAATGAGTGAAATTATCATGTTATTTGGCCTTGCTTTGATCATCCTTAAATAATCTATGAAGTACTTTATTCCGTCCATTAACCCATCATGGATGCACACCCACTATGTAGAACAATAGAACTGAATGAACCTGTGACTCGGACACTCATTACCAGACTGAAGCTTCTAATGACCAAGGCAATTCCTTCTGTCCAGAATCATCCTCCTCTCCATCCATGCTTACTATATACTATGTCATCTCAAAAACCATTCCTCCTGGATCAATTCCATGCATAATGGCTCTTTGTTATCCTTTTTACCATAATTGCCCTACTTCTGCCCTCTTCTAGAGGTTCCAGAAGGGTTTCCAACCTCATTCTTCTTATTTGTGATTCTGCTTTCACACAACCATTTGGGTCCCATATTCACACAGTCTTGCACTGGTGCTGGCATTTGAATCTTCCTTTCCTTGTATCACTGCTGACATTGATTTTGTGTCATAAAGCAGTCTGGAGTTGATGCTTTCTCCAATCTGTTTTGAAAAGGAAAAGGCCTTTGGACATCTGACTTAGAAGTGTTTCACACTCTTTGAATTTCTTTGGTTGGAACTGAGAACCCAATCTGAAATTTCCAACATGATTTCCAAGTGAAAGGGATTCCCAAGTGGAATTGCTGCAGTCTCTCATTCTATCAATTAAACTCAATGATGTTTGTTGCTGTGGTAATTTTCTGAATTTGTCAAATGTTGACTAAGCATTCAGTAAGTCATCTTTCATATAAATGTCATGTTAAAGAGAATATCTAAACTCTCTTCATGATCTAGCTGCTCAGCTTTTAATTCTGAAAACACTTTGTAGCTGATCTCATCTCTGGCAGGAAGTGGAAATATAAGGCTCAATCCTTGCTTTCTCTTTGATAAAGATGTAACCCACTTCTACACATTGACTTTATTCTTCCATTGGATATAGAGTTCCATATTGTAAAATAGCAATGGAAAGTCATAACCTGATGCCTTACACCCGACTTTGGTCATCTTCCTTCAAAGATTCTCTTTCTACAATTTTCTCAAAAACAACTTGACTAAATCAAGTTCTATTAAAAAGTAAGTCTTAGTTTCCCAACGTTTGGGCAGTAATTATCCTTCACTATCAATAATCAGAGTAACTGAGTCTATTTGTGAAGCACATCCAGAGACCAATATACTTTAAAAGAGCTTCTTTATTTCCCCACGCTGAGCTTGCTGCACAATTCAAACTTATCCGCCTCCTCTCTGGGTTGGCTCTTCTTTAATTACATTTCAAACCAACTGCCTAATTCATTCCCAATACCTTTTTCCTTGTTATTTTTAATTGCAAGGTATTTAGTGTCCTGTTAACAAAATTAAATGTTTATAATAACTTAATTCGAATTTGAAAATAAATAGACAAAATATAACTATTTACAATGTGACATTTCTAAAACTTCCTGGGACTTTGGAGACTTACAGTTTATCCTCTGTCAACATAGATGCTTCTGCTATTGCCTACAAGTATGAACACTTTTGTATCTGCTTCCCAGTAATACAACCTGGGCCCTCTTTTAACCTTTAATAATCAAATCATCCACGTTTTCAGTCAGTAGAGTTCAGAACTGGTTACATTTGTCCATGTTACCCTGTATTAAAGAGAGTCCGAAAGCATAACAACCTTATAAAACACCACCACTGCGAGCTGAGGCTATGATTAATATTTGGATTGTCAGTAAGAGGAAAATCTTGGATAGTATTTAATAGCTCAAGAATTAAGGTGCTTACTAACAACAGGGGTGGTACTCTTTCCTAGAGGGAAGAGCTAATGCTTATTGCAGCAAGCTATGAAAAACACTTATGACCCTGACATAACCTCCAGAATTATTGTCCAGCTGATGCTATGAGCCATAGTATCGTGATTACATTGTAAAATTATTTTACGTACAGCAAACATTTTATTAACTTGCATCTATGGGACCAGGAGTGTGCTGGTTGAGCAAATATTCTGGATAATGAAGAGGTCAACATAATCAATGCAGAAACACACACTAAATAATAGAAATGTAATGCAGAGTGCATACACATCACTGTTCTACTTTATTTACAGCATAAATCACTTCAATAACAATGCAACTTTGCCTGAAATAAAACTTAGCAACAGAGAGCCTTCTTACTTGCATCTCAACTGAATAGTCAGAGATCGTAGTAGATGCAATATTTGAGGAGAAATTGACTCAAAATTGAATAAACTGTTGATATTTTGTGTGGCCATTCAATTGAACAACAATTATATCTATAATGAGGTAGATAAATTTAAAAACTATAATAATCGGATGGAATAATACAGTAAACTTTGAGGTATTTGAGGTATATAATTTTTGCCAGTTTATCAATGGTAAGGTTGGCATGTTTCCCATAATTTTCCAGTGAGTCATAGAGTTGTACAGTATGGAAACAGATCCTTCAGTCAAATCAGTACATGCCGACCAGATATTTTAAACTGATCCAGTCCCATTTGTCCCTTATCCCTCTAAACTGTTCCTATTCATATACCCATCCAGATGCCTTTAAATGGTGTGAAATACCAGCCTCCACCTCTTCCTCTGGCAGCTCGGTCCATATATGCACCACCCTCTGCATGAAAAGGTTGACTATCAGGTCCCTTTTAAATCTTTCCCCTCTCACCTTTAACCTATGACCTCTAGTTTTGGACTCCCACATCCTGGGAAAAAGACCTTGGCTATTCATCCTATCCATGGCCCTCATAATTTTATAAACCTCTATAAGGTCACCTCTCAGCCTCCAACACTCTAGGGAAAGCAGCCCCAACCTATTCAGCCTCTCCCCATAGCTCAAACTTCCAAACCCTGGCAACATCCTTCTAAATCTTTTCTGAACCTTTTTAAGTTTCACAAGATCCTTGCTATAGTAGGGAGACCAGAATTGGCTTAATCAATGTCCTGTACAGCTGCAACATGACCTTCCAATTCCTATACTCATTTGTTCTCACCAATGAAGGCAAACATGCCAAATGCCTTTTTCACCACCCTGTCTACTATGACTCCACTTTCAAGGAACTATACACCTGCACCCCTAGGTCTCTTTGTTTGGTAACATTCCCCAAGGCCCTACCATTAAGTGTATAAGTCCTGCCCTGGTTTGACTTTCCAAAATGCAGCACCTCACATTTATTTAAGTTAAACTCGATCTGCCACTCCTCACCCATTGGCCCATCTGATCAAAGTCCTGTTGTACTCTGAGATAACCTTCTTCACTGTCCACGACACCATCTATTTTGGTGTAATCTCCAGACTTACCAACCATACCTCCTGTATTCACGTCCAAATCATTTACACAAATAATGAAAAACTCTGGACCCAGCACTGATCCCTATTAGTCACATGCCTCCAGACTGAAAAACAACTCTCCACCACCACCTGCTGTCTCTCACCTTCAAGCCAATTTTGTATCCAGTTGTCTAGCTCCTCCTGGATTCCACATGATCTAGCCTTGCTAACTAGTCCACCGTGCGGAACCTTGTTGAACACTTTGCTGTAGTCCATAGAGACAATGTCTATTGCTATGCCCTCATCAATCTTGTTTGTCACTTCTTCAAAAACTCAAACAAGTTAGTGAGAAACAATTTTCCACTCATAAAGCCATATTGACTATCCCCAATCAGTCCTTGCTTTTCCATATGTATGTAAATCCTGTCCCTCAGAATCCCCTCCAACAATTTACCCACCACCGATGTTAGGCTCACCAATCTATAGTTCCCTGGCTTTTCCTTGCTACCTTTCTTAAATAATGGCATTGCATTAGACAACCTCCAGTCTTCTGGTACCTTGCCCAGGGCTATCGATGATACAAATATCTCATAAGGAGCCCAGCAATCTCTTAGGAGAAAGTGAGGACTGCAGATGCTGGAGATCAGAGCTGAAAATGTGTTGCTGGAAAAACGCAGCAGGTCAGGCAGCAGAAATGTGCATGAATACAAATGCCCCTTTTTAAATAGACTTGAAAACTACATCAATCTCACAAATCCTACACATCATTTCAAATACATCTCTGACTGTCACCCTTGATTGGTGCATGCATCTATAGATGAAAAACCATGGCAGCATGCCTGAAGAATTTTGCCACATGTTCCCAGTGGATAAGACAGAGATTCACAAAATCAGTCATAAAATCTGGTATTAGATGCTGTGTAACATTTTATGACAAACTCAGAGTGACTTTTAGTTTTACATAGTCAATGATACAACTTAATTTTTAATGTTCAATATTATAATTTCATAGGATTTAAGACCATAAGACTATATGAATTATGAACAAGAATAGGCCATTCGGCCCCTCAAGCCTGGTCCACCATTCAGTAGGAACATGGCTGATCTGACATTCTGAGTTTGTAGATATGCTCACCCATTGATTCCTAGAAATATATCATCACCCTCATTTATGAAGTGATTTTTCAGTTGCATAATTGCTTCCCCTTCAGTGTCGATCACTCTTGCCGTCCTTTTAAATTGACATAGCTATTTTGTGCAAGACTCATGATTTTGCTGATTTAATTAATTCTTCTACCAGCTTGAGTATGTGGGACAAAATGACAATGCTGGAGAGACTCATCAGGTCTGGCTGTGAGACAGAAACGCAGTTAATGTTTCAAGTACAGTATGACTCGTCTTCAAACTGGGTTCTTGAGAATTAAATTATTCTGGGGAACTGTGTTCTGCTGTATTGGCTTCTCACCTTCCTTTTCAATTGATTTTGTGCAAAATTACAGCTATGCTGCTCTTTACAGTATCAATTCAGAGCGTAGTAAACCTTACTTCTGGCATTGAAATGTTTTTCCATCTGTAAAAACCATGAACTACATTCAATTTTAAGACTATTATATGTGTATTATTAGATTTTCTCCCTAAACTGTATGAATTTATTTAACACTGAGAGTAAATCCTCCTGAGGAAAAGGTGATAATTTTTCAACTAATAATTTTTGCAAAGTGGGCATCACTGGCTGGTTGAGCACTTATTGCTCATGGAGAAAGTGAGGGCTGCAGATGCTGGAGATCAGAGCTGAAAATGTGTTGCTGGAAAAGCGCAGCAGGTCAGGCAGCATCCAAGGAACAGGAGAATCGACGTTTCGGGCATAAGCCCTTCTTCAGGCTTATGCCCGAAACGTCGATTCTCCTGTTCCTTGGATGCTGCCTGACCTGCTGCGCTTTTCAAGCAACACATTTTCAGCATTTATTGCTCGTCCCTAGTTCCCCTCAAGAAGGTTGTGATAAGGTGTTTGATTGAACATTGCAGTAGGTACATCCACGATGTTGTGAATGTGATGTTTGACCCAGCGACACTGAGGGAACAACAATACTGTTCCAAGTCAGTATGGGAGTGAGTGGCTTGAAGGGGAAGCTGTAGAACTTGATTAGTTCAGCAGTGACTACATGGAAAGTAATGAACCGTTGCCAAGCTCATCTGCACACAATTAAAGCTGCACAATAAGGGAAACCCTGCAGTTAGATTTCAGTGAGTGAATAACAACAGCTGAAATATTCAGTTCAGAGCAAGTTTCGTGTGACAACTCTTTGGTGAATTTCATCAGTTTGAGAAAGAGATAATGGTAAAGCATATTAAAGGAGTTTGAATAAATAATTATAAATATACTCGCTCTCATGACTAGGAAATATTTTTAACAATCACATGACACCAGGCTATCTTCCAACAGGTTTATTTGGAAGTACAAGCTTTTGGAGGTTGCTCCTTTGTCAGATAGCTTGGAGTAGGATACAGCACTCTGAAAGATAGTACTTCCAAATAAACCTGTTGGACTATAACCTGGTATTGTGTGATTTTTAACTTTGTCCACTCAAGTTCAACACCGGCACCTCCACATCAGGAAATATTTTGCCATTCCTTTGGTGTCCATTGTCACAAATTAAGTGCAAAAGAGGTGACATCAAATGGAAGAATGGAATAAACCCAGGCCAAATTATTGTGAGGTTGTTCCTTTTAATGTTTAGGAAACAAAAGGTAAAGTCAGTTATAGAAAATAGTTATAGAAATAAGGTTAAAATAAACTTACACGGTATTCTTCATACTATAACGTGCTCCATTATGTTGCCCTAATGTAGATTGGTTCAGATTACACATGAATTTCTTCAATGCCAACTTAACATTTTATCCAATTCTTTACCCCATTTCGGATACTAAGAAGAGTGCATTTTTTCTTTTTGGCCACAAATTGGAAAATTAAACTAATCCCGACTGATCTCCTGGGGGCTTCCAAATAACACTGCAGCTGGAAGAGTAATCAGGAGACCAATTTAGGAACTTGGTGAGTCAAGCTACAGGAGCCAACCATACTCAGAAGTGTGGCCTTTGGCATGAATCAATCTTTGAAAATGTTTCTTAATATTAGGAATTTGATATATGAAAGATCTGGCACTAGAGATTGAAGTAAAATTTACTCTCAAATTCTATAAACTTTCTGAAAATATGCTATTAACATATAAATTCTCCTGCTGTTTTAACTTTCTATAGCTCACCTTAAGGACGAGGAAACAAACCTCCTTGTTACACTATTCTGTCACACTATGAAAGATCTTTCTTTGGTTCATTAAATGTGAGGGTTACATAATTACGTAAACAAGTAAAAGGGAGACAAGCTTAAAGTTTCAGATGCAATCTTAAACTACACATGCAAATTTCAATGTTTTGTACTCTGTGATACCAACATAACTTGTTATCCTAAGATTATAAACTCATGTTATCTTCATTCAGTAATTGCATTTAGATTGCTTGAACTATGTCCAAATTTGAAGTCTGTATCAAGCAGGACAGACTGTGCAATTGTTACTTGAATTAATATTACTGTATGAATAGAGCTATTAGCTAAATGAACTGGAAATCTTTCAACAATTTTGTTTTATAAATGAAAATACTAAATCTGTCCAATATTGTTTGGCAAAACTATATTTAAACATTCTATCAAAGCTTTATTTTCCAGCAATATTTAAGTTCTGTACTCGCAAACATTCACTTATCTATTGGTTGATCTCAAACACCAAAAGAAAATTGGATGTCATGTATTATTTTAAGCAGTATGCTTTGCATTCATTCTTTTCAACATGGCTGGAAAAATTACTCAACCAAATTTCATGGAATAAACGTTAGAACTGGACCCCAGGCAGGGTTCTCCAATTTACTACAATCCCAAACTGTTAGGCTCTTGGGTAAGGAGGGATGAACAGGCTCCTCTCCCATATTTACCCTCAATTGATTGCAATTAAGAGTTCCGTTGCCTTGTAGATATCTTTCTCTTGGCTCCAAATGAACTTATGTAAAACAGAACTGTGGGTGCTGGAAATCTTAAACAAGAAAGAAGATACTTGGATCAGTTTCTTAACTGTTTGCTAAGAATGGAAGTTGAATTTTGCAGGTGTGGCAGTGGAGGTTACCAGGAGTATTGACATTGGTCATTGAACAATAATTTTATAATTGCTAGTTTTGTACATTGATTGAGATTCTGATTCCTTTCAGCCATGACAAATTTCAATATTCAGACTGACAGAGTCCCTTTGTTTTGTATTTCTTTTTTTTGGCTGCTAGTTAGCTGATTCCCAGTACTCGGTGTAAGAGCTGGCAATACCTGAAACACAAGGGTTACTAAGGTGTAACTTTTCAATTCTGACCTTCACAACACCCTAACGCTCAAACTCAGGCTGTACATACAAGAATGTTCAGAACCACCAGCACACTCCAGTAGAGTTGAAACTGGCTTTTTAAATCACTGTTCGTGTGGATTCTTCAAAGGGGAAAATTTACAAAAATGTGGCTTCAGTTTGCGATGTAATCTGCAGGACGTGGCTTGCCATTGATCAGAGGGTTGGAACCATTCATTATCTTAATCAGCGCAAGATCTCATAGTCCATTTTGTTTGAAGTTTCTTTTTCATCTTTAACTATTAAATCCCATCTGTCTCACACAGAATTTTTACCAGCCAGCCACTGAATTTATAACTGTTCTTCTATTGTCCAAGTAACAATCCTTCTTTTTGAAAAAAAACACATTTTGGAATGAAAGGCTAAACATGTCTAATAGTTTGATGTTCTGACCCATTGTCGTAACATAAATTAAACACAAATCCACAAGCAATGGAACTTGATGTCATGGATAATGCTTAATACAATTTTCATCAGAAGGTCAAGACAACAAAATCTATTTTCCTAATTAGACAAAACTATAAAATTGTGGGAAGGCTACAGGGTTACAATCAGTGAAAATCATCAGTGCATCAGAAAGCAGTCTCACTAAAGAGTATCAGACTGCTTGTGCACAACTTGCAACAGATAGACAGCTGGTTAATTTGCTGCAATTAACTGGAATGACATTTCAACTTTTAAACTTAACAGTTCATCCTCAGATTTCCCATATTTCCTAAAAATTATCAGCGAAAGCAAGTTGATACAATGCGAATAGTGAGATCTAATCAAACTTGTGGGAATGCTGTAATATCCAATGATCACTGAGTGTAATTTCTACAACTTGGAGGTTTTCTAATTTACATCAGGATGGCTGATATTTTGACTGCATTAGTCAAGGAGTAATGTGACTGGCACCAGTGATCTTCTATCGAAATGCCAGCGTTTTTAGAATTGATTTTGTATTTCCAGCAACATTAGCTACTTTACAATTGCTCCCCTCATCCAAATCATTATTATAGATGATAAATATTTGGAACCCTGTGGCTCTCCACTTTGCCATCTTAAAAAAGGCCCATTTCTCCTGACTCTCTGTTTCTTGTAGATAGACAGTCCTCTGCCCATCCCCCCAAAAACCATAAGCTCTTTTCTTCACCAATTAATTTTAATAATATTGATACGGGTTGAAATTGACAGAAAGGACTTGCCAAATAAAGATAAATAATTTATATAAAATGTAAACTGGCCATTTCCATCAGTTATGAGGGTTAATGATTCCCAATGTTCCCACTTGTCCATTTGATATGCCAGAGAAAGTTCATTCTCAGCCTGTGAAATGACTTCTGAATTTGCCCACAGTTTACTTTGTATTCCAGTTTTTGAACATTGTGCTCCAATTTTACCAAGTTAAGCCTTTCATGATGATCTTATTTGTACAAGAAACTTATTTGTGACACGCAATTGAATGCATTTTGGAAATCCAACTATGCTGCATCTGCTAGTTCTCCTTTCTCAACCCTCATTATATTCTCATATGTCTGTCTAACATGATTTCCCTTTTATGAAACAAATTGACTATGCCTAATTGTTTTATGAATTTTTGCTATACTTCTTCAATAATGGATCCTAGCATTTTACAATGACAGGTTAACTTGGGTTTTAGTTACCTGCCTTAAATCCACCTCCTTTCTTGAACAGACATTTTTTATTTGTGCTTTTCTTATCCTCTGGTACCTTCCCAGAACCTTGGGAATTTACAAAATTTTGGAACATTCTACACCAGATGGAATCTTACACTGTCTCCGATGGGGATTTTGGACCCCAGTTGGATGTAGTTTTGACAGCCGCCATTACCTGATACTGAATGCAAAAGAGCTTTCAGCCTCCAATAGGGTGCCACCTCCCACCGGGTGTGACCCATTGCCCCAGAGGCCTTTATCTAAGAAAATGTATGCTGCTGGCCTGTTATGTTCTTGATTGGGGCAAGGTGAGGCAGAGTTTAATAAAAAGAGCTAGTGATCGAGACCCCAATGCCTAGATTTCTTCTACCGTGAGCAGTTTGGCAATTACAAAGGTGAAAATGTGTTGCTGGAAAAGCGCAGCAGGTCAGGCAGCATCCATGGGAACAGGAGAATTGACGTTTCGGGCAAAACCCCTTCTTCAGGAATGAGGAAGGGGAACTGCAGGGCTGTAGCGTAATCGAGTGAGTCTAAGTAGGATGCTGTTGGGAAGGTCGGTGTGAATGGCCTGTAGGGATGATATGGTTCCACTGTCTTAGCGACGCGTATTTTGAGAAATGTGGAAGGAGTGGGTTCCAGTTCGTGGGACATTGACACCAGGCCTGGAGAAGGTGGCATTTGTGCTGTCTCTTTCTTCACATTCTGCACCCCCCGTCCATTTTCCTCATTCCTGAAGAAGGGCTTATGCCCGAAACGTCGATTCTCCTGTTCCCTGGATGCTGCCTGACCTGCTGCGCTTTTCCAGCAACACATTTTCAGCTCTGATCTCCAGCATCTGCAGACCTCACTTTCTCCTCAATTACAAAGGTGTCTACTTCCCTCTTCTTACACTCTGACATGGTATAACCCCTGTGGCATCTGCAGTGTCCTAAATAGGCTGGCATCATCCCTGCTGTCACTGCTGACATGCTATTGTCTGATAATATTCTTGGTTTTGAAGACAACATGGGATCCACCAAAGACTCCTGCACCTGTACCTGTTCCAGGATATTTGAAAAGAAGGCTTGGAAGTGAAGGACTTTGAAATAAGATTCCACATTTATGTTCCCCTTTTGCCGTCAACACTCTCGTGAGCCAGTGCGCTTTAGCAGCTACCATTGTTGGTGAAGATAGCAGAGTTATTTTAAGGCCAAAGCTAAAATTAATGGTCATAAAGAAGCACAGGTTAGGTGGATTGGACATTGCCCTGTCGTGTCTAGGGATGTATAGGCTAGGGTGTAGCCAAAAAATCTCTAGTGAGTCACCATTCATCTACACTTCCAGAGATAGAAGGTGAATTTCTATAAAGACAGGGAAGATAAGAATATGCAGGGAAAAAAACCAACTGCTAACAGTTGAATATAGAATTCTCTATTTCAGGTTTCTTAGGTGATATCAAACACCTGCTGTCCCTCCCCAAGTTAATACCAAGGCCATTACCATACGATTTACAATAGCTTTTGTAATTGCTACCATATTGGATATTTCATGATGGAGTATGATTTTAATCCAGGAGACCAATCAATTCATCTTTCACTGATGGAACGTAGAATTGTAGCCGGGATAGCTACAATTATGTCCCAAAGTAAGGTCTTATGAGGTACTCAAACCAATTGGCATGATGTTGAAAGATGGACTTAATGTCAAATCAGAGAATTTACTAATCATGAAACAATGAGCAGAACAAGGTCAGACACAAGAGCTAAGCATAACCCTCCTACAGATACAGATCATTATGAGAACATTAGCAACTGTAGACTAGATTTACAATGATAGGGGGGACCATGGCTATGATCAGCAAACCTCTGTGATGCTTCATTGACTCAGAGGTTCGCAAACTTGTAAAGTGTAAACCTGAGTTTGTTATGGAGTGAATGGTTACTGGTTACTTACAATAAAGGATTTTGTTTTTAGTTAGAGATAGTGGTGGCGATATCCTGTACACCCTTACACTTTTGAGTAGGTATTATCTATGTACATCAACAGATAGGAAATGCTGAGAGGTCCCCTATGATAAATAACCTCAGTTGTAGTCATCCAAGTAAGACACCTTATCAAGAACTTTTCTAGATTGTGCATATATATATATATATATATATATATGACTTAATTGTTATGAATTTGAGTTCATAAATCCCATTTAAGTTATTGGTATGTTTGTGTTTGGATGAGAAGAAACAGGAACAGAATTCTAAGTGGTTCTGAGGAAAAGGATGATGGAGATACCAGAATGTCTCTGTATATACTACAGTAATTATTTTTGTGTTGGTTATGTCATGAAGACAATCTCTGCCCTTTCTCCAGGAGAGCTCACTGCTCCTGCTACTGACCACCTGGGTTTCTTCTTGCTATGTGTCTTGTCAGCAGCAGGTTCCTCCCCCATTGCTAAGGAAGACTCATTGTGACACCACTCTCTCCGACAGCACACAAAAGGAAGCATCTTTTCCCATCTGCAAATAATTCATTACATTTCTCTCCCTTTGTTCCAAACTCAAACTTTGGATTGTTGCTTTGAGTCTTGAAATTTTATGGACCCTTAACTTGCCAATTGTTGTGCAAGGCAATCCAGAAAGATATGATATCTATCAGTAAAGTGTTGCCACATTCCCACTTTCCCTGACTGCTACAAAGGAATAACCACTAGCGAAGAAACGTTTATGTCAGTCGAACTATTTGCCTAGTAGGAATCAGGTGCAGGTTAAATTAGCAAGGCAACATGGTTACAAAGACAATGAGGAGACTTGTATATGTAAGTTTTCATTCCATGAGATCCTAAGATATTCTCTCTGTACATTCACAATCTCATAATGTCACACCCAAATCTGTGATGTCATTAGATTGAGTGGAGCTTAATGCAGTTTCCAACATTAATCAAAATCTTTCCCATATATAATAAATTAAATGCTAATAGACACATAAATTGCTGGTGAAACTCAGCAGGTCTGGCAGCATCTGTGGGAAGAAAGAGTTAGTGTTTCCAATCCAGTTACCCTTCTTCAGAACAAGTTCTGTTTCAGATCTCCAGCATCCATACCTCTTTGTTTTATTAAAGTGAGTGCTAATATGTTATCTGCACTAAAAAACCAAACAGAGAAGTGCTAATTTTATTTCAGGTTTCTCAGGCGATATCATACATCTGCTGTCCCTCCCCAAGTTAATACCAAGGCCATTATACTACGATTTACAATAGCTTTTGTAATTGCTCCCATGTTGGGTATCTCATGATGGACTCTGATTTTAATCCAGGAGACCAATCAATTCTTCTTTTGCTATCCAGAAATACATCCAACAATGGATGAGATTTTATATTAATTGCATGGCGAGAGTGTGGTGTTGGAAAAGCACAGCAAGTGGGCGGCACGGTGGCACAGTGGTTAGCACTGCTGCCTCACAGCGCCAGAGACCCGGGTTCAATTCCCGACTCAGGCAACTCTCTGTGTAGAGTTTGCACATTCTCCCCGTGTCTGCGTGGGTTTCCTCCGGGTGCTTCGGTTTCCTCCCACAGTCCAAAGATGTGCAGGTCAGGTGAATTGGCCATGCTAAATTGCCTGTAGTGTTAGGTAAAGGGGTAAATGTACGGGAATGGGTGGGTTACGCTTTGGCGGGTCGGTGTGGACTTGTTGGGCCGAAGGGCCTGTTTCCACACTGTAAGTAATCTAAAAAAGTCAGGCAGCATTCGAGGAGCAGGAGAGTCAATATTTGGGGCAAAAGCCCTTCATCAGGAATGTGGCTGAAAAGCTTCAGGGCAGAGGAGATGACCTCGGCTGGGAGGGTTGGGGAGGGGGGGGGGGGGGTGGTGCAGTGAGAGATGGACTCACTAAGATCCTTGTAGAGAGAGGAGGAGAACTTCTTCAAAGTAGGCATCCTTGGAAGAAGCTTCGCAGTAAGCTTAAAATCAACTATGAGAAAGTGAGGACTGTAGATGCTGGAGATCAGAGTCAGGAGTGTGCTGTTGGAAAAGCACAGCAGGTTAGACAGCATCCGGGGAGCAGGAAAATTGAAGTTTCGCGCATAAGCCCTTCATCAGGAATGATGCCCAAAACATTCATTCTCCTGCTCCTCAGATGCTGCCTGACCTGCTGTGTTTTTCCAGCACCACACTCCCGACTCTGATCTCCAGCATCTGCAGTCCTCACTTTCTACCTATAAAACAAAGGCTGTGATTATTGAATGTAATTGAAAAAATCAGTCCCATTCACTTGATTGGAAAGTCAACCATGAGATTGTTTTGTTCAAACTCAGTATTGTGATTCAGTGATTCACACCAATTTCAGTTTGTTTCTCAAGCAGAAGAATGAGAGGTTGTTATGCTAGTAAACTAGTACAGCACCTTTTCACTGAAATAGTTAAAAGGAAGACTTCCATTTGTACAGAGCCTTTCATGACCCCCCAAGTGATTTACAGCTAATAAAGTACTTCTGAAGTGTAATTATAGAGTCCTACAGCAGAGAAGAACAGGCCCTTTGGTCCAAAATGATCCAATGTAAATATGGCCACCAATGAGAAGAACTGCATTGGAGTATCCGCCTTGATTTTTTTACGCAAGTCCTGAAATAAGACTTAAACTGAAAACCTCTGACAGAATGAGCTGCCAGCAGAAGTGGTTGAGGCGGGTATATTGACAACATTTACAAGACACTTGGACAAATGCATGGATTGGAAATGTTTAGAAGGATATGGGCCAAGAGCAGGGAAGTGGGGTCGGCATGGACCAGTCTCCATGTTGACCCCAGATTAAGTGCATCAATCACTGAGCTGTGGTTAATGCAACCTTTCTACATATTACATTCTCGGGAATAGATTTATCAATCCTGAGATGCAGCACTATTGACTGTACATTCTTACAATAATTGTAATTATGCCCTCAGCATCAATCTGATGCCACTTTTACATAGAACAATTTTTTTCTGCATTAAAATTTCAAAAGGGATTAGAGAGCATGGGGAGAGAATGGGAACAGGGGACTGAGTTGAATGATCAACCATGATCACATTAAATGGTGGAGCAGACTCGAAGGGCCGAATGGCTTAATCTTATTCCTGTTCTTTGTGCTTCTGTGTTTCTAAAACAAAGTTACAAAACCATCAGACCAAAAAGCACGGCATGATAAAAGCTAAAATAACTTAATAGATGGAAGAAGTATGTTTTGGAAAACTCTTAATTAATACAAACAAATAACCAACTGAATTTATCTGATCATTAATATTCTACAATATCATAGAGCTGCATAACGATCATCCATACACATGTTATGTGTCCAAAAACTATCAATAATGGATATTTCTTTTAACTCTCTTTTGTTTAAGCAAGCTGTGTTATCAGCCCCAATTATATCATACTGGCTCCTTTCTGTTTTTTTAATTGGGACCTAATTGCTAGGGATGAATTTGTTCCTTTTAGTACATTACTCATTTTTCTCCTGGACTTTAATTGCTATGAATGGTTCTCAGGTGTTTCCGATCTGGATGGTTGCTGGACTCTATGATCACTTATGGCCACCTGGATTTTCATGATATCTTTTCCTGATAATAATTATGGTGAATTATGTAATTCAGCGTACATAGTTCCTGCACAAATCCTCCTCAGAACATCAGCATCATAATTTAAGAGCAAATTATACCAAATGCCACAAGTTGTGCTCAGAAATATGAATTTGTAATAACATAATGTAACCATCAGTCCTGAGGAGGAGAAAAAGTTGTAGTAACCAGAGTGGTTTAAATAAGTGATGAGATCTTTGACCAATAGAATAAGAAACACCAAAAAAAAATGCAATCAAATTGACAGAACTGTGGGTGATGTGTTAAAATGACTTATTTCATTGTGAGAATACAATTTCGTGAATGTGTGAGTAAACGTGATTAAGAATATTCAGTTGGAGGTGGCCTCATTTAAGTAAATTGAAAAGACACTTACCCCAAGTAGATTGGAATCAAAACTTGATGAATAAAACAGTAGATTAATGACAAGAAACCTTCCAAGAGGGAATTGGGTATATAGTTACCACTATTTCTTTGAGGGAAAGAGAAGAACTTCCAAAACTGTAGCTTCCCAGATGATTAAAGATATAGAGACTGAAATGAAACAAAAAGAAACAGGAATTTTTCAAATAAAAACTGAAAGAAAAGTGGATGCTGTAAATCAGAAACAAAAACAGAAATTGCTGTAAAAGCTCAGCAGGTCTGGCAGCCTCTATGGAGAGAAATCATAGTTAGTGTTTCAGACCGAGTGAGCCTTCCTCAGAACTGATTATGATAAATATCTGCTCTAAGTTCAATAGAAAACCAAGCTGTCTATTAAAATCAAATACATGGGAGAACTGGAAAGGAGATAAGACAAAGTAGAATATGACATTATATTGGAGAGTAACATAAAAGGGGATCCAAAAGCTCTTTATAAACATGTAAGTGATAAAAGCTTAGTCAAAAAAAGGGTGGGCTGATCAGAGATCTAAAAGGAGACAATTTAATAGAGGCAATTGGAGTATAAAATTAATACTTTTATCTATCATCATGAAAGAAGAGAATGTTAATAATGTCACAGAAAATGAAGATCATTCAGAGAAATTGGATCACATAAAAATAAAGGATCATTGAAGAAGTTTGGAAGTGCACAGAACAGGAGAGTTGCCCAATCCACATGTGAAACGTTTTAAGTTGCTGTAAGAGGAGAAATTGCAGAGGATCTGTCCAAAATCTTCAAATCATATGTCATTTTGGGAGAGATGCCAGATTAATGGAAGATTGTAAGTGGTACAGCCAATCCTGGCCAAAAAAAAAGGGGAGAGAGATAACCCTGATTAATACAGAAACCAACCTTGCATCAGCGTTGAGGAAAATTTCAGAAGCAGAGATTTGGGATCGCCCATTGCAAAATATGAGATAAAGAAATCAAAAGCCCTGATATGTTATGGGTAACCTGGGGTTGAAGCTTGTGCTTTTTTCTCGAAGTATTGATTTAATATAGTTACGCAGAATGCTTCTCTCATGATGCCTCGTGAGTTTTCTTGTGACATCTTACTAAAATCACTGCATTAATTACTGACACTGCCCTTAAATGATCCCTCTCACCCAATTCTAGCTCCATACCACTAGCTGCTTTACCAAGAAGAACTCACCTCTCACTGGCCATCTGCCAAAGCCCAGCATTCCTGGTGCTCATGCTGAGCGTGATGGCCCAGGGAATGCTGTGCTCTTCCTGAAGGATAGGCAGAGGAGGCCTGCCAACAGCTTCTGGTTACCAGCTGGGTCAGCACTGTATCTACAGCCCCCACGAATGGCCAGCTGTAACACAAGAAGGCCACTGACCTTCTCTGCTCAGACAGGATAAGTACCATGCTCTACATAACACACTCTCTCTCACTTTCTCTGCTGTTGTACCCACCTCCCACAAAGGCTCATAGTCAGTCCCTCTCTCTTTGCACACAATATCTTCCCTCACTCATTCTCTTTCTCACCCATCACAACCATGCAGGCACGCGCGCATACACACTCTCACACTCATGGTCTCTCTCGCACACACTCACATTCTCTCTCACAAACACACACATACATTATTGCACACACATGCTCACGGTCTCTCTCTCTCTCTCTCACACACACACTCAGTTACGCACTCTCTCTTACACACACACAGACAGACACACACTCTCACACACAGACACAGACATGCACATAAACACACACACCCTCTCTCTCTTTCTCCGACACACATACTCTCACACACACTCTCTCTCTCATGCACTCTCTCTTACACACACACACACCATGGCCCATGGTGCAGCAGACACCTTGCCTGGTATTCCTCATCACCTCTTGGCCAAATGCACCAGAACTACCAGCTGTGCCACCCACCTTCACCTTCCTCAATCTTTCCCTTTCCCACATGACAAGAAAACAGAGTGGAGAGAGCCAGGGCAGCTGGAAGATCCCACGCACCCCCCCAAGATCCTGCTGAAACCATGGACACATTGACAGTTCTTATGAGGACCCAGGTCCATCACACATAATAACTGTCATGTTATCTCACAGACCTGCATCCTGTTGTTCCCAACACCACTGGCAAGGTGTTGGATGAATGAGGGACTTTCACCTCACTCCAAGTGCCCTTCCTCACATGGAGAAAAGGTGGTGTCAGAGGAGAAACCACACAGGCCCCCGAGCAGCCTCTGTCCTCAGGAAACTTCAGATGTGCCCATCCCCTCCATCCTGCCCTGCAAACCACAGCCCCATGGGTCTTCAAGCTGAAGACAGTCAGCCTGGGTCTGGCCAGGACACTCTCTGAATGTCTGGGCCTGCTAGCTAGGGTTGGCCCTGCATGGGCAGTAACTGCATGCACTCCCACTCCTCAGATTCTGACATCCAATATATACCAACCTCCCCGTATCATTATGGTACATCTCTGATTCACTGAATCTCCAGTGCCAGGCTGCACCTTGGAGGTACCCCAGTAACAATCATCAGAATGCTGCTGCAAGGACACTATTGAATGGAGGGCCATGGACCCAGCTCATGGATTGGACTGGGCTGTATCTCAGGACTGCTCACTGAGGTGGTGCTGGCCTACAGTATCCCAGCCTTGGCTTTTAGAGCTCTGTCACTTCAGCCACATTTAAAGCCCCGCGTTATTTCTGTTTTGTCTTGCTGTTTAGTGCAGACACAAACAGAGGCGCCAGCCACAAGTCAAGGCGGTGGGAATATTGTCGAGATTGTATTTTTTGTGTGTTTCATATTTTTAAATATGTGTTATGTGTACATGGATCAGCTTAGATTATTTTATTTTTGTTTACTTTTGCATCAAACTTCTGTAAAAACCCAAATTTGCAGTATTACGTATTTATGTTTCAGTGAATGAACACACCATTGAAAACAACATAAAAATACAAAATGTGATTTTATCAAACAGGTACAATTATAACATTTAAAAGGCATCTGAATAGGTATATAAATAGGAAGGGATTAGAGCGATATGGGCCACATGCTGGCAAATGGGGCTAGATTAGTTTAGGATATCTGGTCGACATGGACGAGTTGGACCAAGGGGTCTGTTTCTGCGTTTCACAATTCTATGACTCTATTAGTGAGATTTTAGTCTGGGTTCAGATCTCTGAAATAATATCAAATAGGATCAGGTCAATTGGGAGCTCTTGGTCAAATTTATATTCATTGGACTTATAAGGGATTTATTATTATTTTTAAAGTAACAGGTACATGGTGGTTCTGGACATACAATAGATATATTGTAAAATTATTGCACGAAAATTTGAAGATGACTTTGAATATTACTAAGTGTTTTCTGGAAGTGGAGGTTTTAACTATGGATTATTTGAAATTTTAGACTCAACCTAAACTGAGAGAATTCACGGATAAATTAACAGTTAAAGTAAAAGCAGGATCTTATAAGGTTGAGATGCATCAAGTGATCATCTAACGTTTAGAATTAGAAGAAATGTAACCTGAAATCAAAACTGGAATCAACTAAGTACAGTTAGAAATGAAAAGATTTAAAGAGACATGAGAGATAAACAGAGATTATGGGAGATGGATTTAAGAAAATATGAACTGGAAATGAAGGAAAGCTGAAAAAAAAATGAAAGATGAGGAATGAAAAAAAGTAGAGACTGATGGAATTAAAGAACATTTACTCCAAAGAGCTAGGAAAATTAGAATACATGTGTTGTCCATGAAAAGTGTAGAGTAAAGGAAGCAGACAGAGGTAGGAGCTCAGAGGATGCTCTGAGCTCAGAGCTCAGAGTACCAGGCCGTACACTCAGGGCATGCACAGATCAACTGGCAGAGGCCTTCTCGGACATCTTCAACCTGTCCCTGCAGCAGGTCACTGTCCCTGCCTGTTTCAAGAGGCCAACATCATCCCTGTGCCTAAGGCGGCTCATGCAGCATGTCTCAGTGACTATCACTCAGTGATCCTAACTTCGGTGGTCATGAAGTGCTTTGAAAGGCTGGTCATGGCATTAATCAACTCCAGCCTCCCCACTACTCTTGACCCACTCCAATTTGCCTATCGGACCAAAAGATCCATGTTAGATGCCATATCACTTGCCCTTCGCTCCTCCCTAGAATATCTTGACACCAAGAAAAGCTACATAAGAATCCTACTCATTGACTACAGTTCAGCCTTCAACACTATTATCCCCAAAAGACTGATTACTAAACTTAGTAATCTCGGACTAAGCCTCACTCTCTGCAACTGGATCCTCAGTTTCCTGACCCACAGGCCACAATCAGTGATGACTGGGGACAATATTACATCCACACTAACATTCAACACTGTAGTTCCCCAGGGATGTGTACTCAGCCCCCTACTGTACTCACTGTATACCCATGACTGCGTCATCAAATACCAGAATAATGCCCCTTACAAGTTTGCTGATGACACCACCATAATTGGTTGAATCTCAGATGGTGACAAAACAGACTACAGACGGGAGGTGGAAGACTTAGAAAAACGGTGCACTGAGACCAACCTAGCTCTCAATGCTGGCAAAACCAAGGAACGCATTATTGACTTTCGGCGGAATGTTACTCATGCCCCCCTACATATTAACAGCACAGAGGTGGAACGAGTGGAGAGTGTCAAGCTCCTGGGAGTGGTCACCCACAACAAGCTTTTTTTGAGTCTTGTTTGGATATTTTTTACGAATGCTCATAAAACCATAAAAACCACAGCAGATTAAATTGTTAATATTTGAAATTTTATGAGAGACAAGCTGTTATTATTCTTAGCTGTCTCTGGGATCCATTGAAAGCAAGGGACATTGGACTGTATCAAATTACAAAATTCACATTACTGAATTCTACTTTTAATGAGTATTTCAGACAAGAAGAAGAATCAGTAAGTGTGTCACATAAACATGTTGACAAGATATTATGACAGGGATGATGGTCAGGAGATAAATGTACTTGTGACAGTGAAAGAAGTAAGGAGTGAAATCGAAAAATCAGAACAACTGGTGAATGAATCAGAAATTGAAACTGTTAATATGTTTCTACTGTTACTGCGACACCACTCCCGTTCATCATCATAACAAGCCTACAGTTCGTAATGAATTGAATGAATCTTAAAAATGCATTGACATTTCAAAATATAAATGATTTTGTAGCCATTAGTTTGGTGTCGCATGATGATAACATAATATGCAAAACTAGGCAACTGGAAAAGTAGCAAAACATAGTAAAGGAGTATCCAGTTTGAAGAAACTTAGTTATTAATTTAATGGGGTAGCTTAACAAACAGAATGGGATACAGACATTCAGGCTTTCATTACCTCTGGGCAATTAGTGATGAGTAATAAATGCTGGCCAGCCAGCGATGTCCAATCCCAAGATCATGTCTTTTGATTCCTTTAGCCCCAAGTGTATGCCCAACTCCTTCTTGAAATTGTACTTTGTTTTTGACTGCTTTCTGTGGTGACAAATTCTAAAGGCTCACTCCCCTCTGGGTGAACAAATTTGTCCCCATCTCAGTCCTAAATGATTTACCCCGTATCTTTAAACAGTTAATGTGGCCGGTGTTTATACACGGAAGCAAGGGAGTATGCAAAAGCATGATACTTTTTTTTTGTTCGTTCCCCACCTGAATGCTATATTCGGTTCTGGGCATTAGTGTGTGTAGTGATTGGAACCAGGTGGATCTTGTTGATTACAAGATCCTTGATTGGGGTTGCTAACCTGGGCCAATCAGAAAGTCCAGGCTCATCAATACAAACAAGGGATGAATGAATAAAGATTTGTACACCTGTTGTCTGTCACTGTGTCTCACACCTGTACACACACGGAACATGGGTGCTAGGGAAAAATATAAGCACCACTGCTTTTAGGTGGTAGTGTGGGGAATAAGAAAAAAAATATAATCAGGAGATTTAGAATCTATATATACACACACGAGATTTAGAATCTCTTCAGTTCAGTGGGAGTGACTCCGAGCTGGCTGGTTACAGCCAGTGTACTGTGCCCAAGTAAACGAAGGGTGACTTGGTGACAGGATACCAGCCTTTGTGCAGTTAGTTCAAAGTGATACACCCATGGATGGGAGACTTCAGTTAGAACAAATAAATAGGGATCACTGTCCTTGGAGTTGGGGAGGTGAAGGGAAGATTTAATAGAGGTGCAGAAAGGCAGAAACTTTTCACGAGCAGGAAGGTCAGTAGCCATAAGATACGACTTTAAATTAATTCACAAAAAAGAGAGGAGATTAAGAGAACTTTTTTGACATCAAGTTTTGAATCTGCTCTTTCACTGTTTTTAAGGAATAAGTCAACATGTTCGTTTGTTTCCAAACTCTTTGGTTTCAATTTTGCAGCTGCTGATGTTATTTGAGTCACTGGTGTCTTAATTCTTTCAATTTCTACTTAAATTACTTTCTGTTTATATGCTGTTCCACTCAGAGTGGGTATCATGCCAGAACATGGTTGATTTTGAATCATAACCATTTTGAGCAAAATGAACTGTGACCAATTGCATCAATTATAGAAACAAAAACATGCTGTAAACAGTAGTGGATGTCTATTCAATGTGACATTTAATACAATGAGGCTATGAGATACCGATGTTCTTGCTGCTATAAGGCAATCCTTTGCTCCATTATTTTAACAGAGGCATAAGCGTGCTTATTTTATACATTAAAATAGCAGTGGAAAGAACTCTAAATGTACAGTTACGTATCTCATGCTGTAATAGACACTGGTTGAGGTTGAAGGACTGTTTTGGGGAAGGCAATTGGGAGATGGCAAAAGCAATCCTGTTCCTCATAGCTACACAGTAAGGTCACTAAACAAAAATCTTAAACTTACCATTTGAAAGACATTTGGAAAAGAAGCCCCACTAATTTGGCTACAAAGTACTGAGTCCATTAGCCACTCCATTCACAGCGTACATTGTGCTTAGGCTCAAACAAATTTTAAAGGTGATGTCAAATCTTAATTCTTTAAGACACTAATGTTTGTTTGAGGTTTGCTTGTTGGCTGTTGACGTAGGAGTCTTCATCAATGATGGGTTGTGGGAGGAATGCTTGCACACGCCACCTGCCATACTGGGCCCATTGGCACAGAAACTACTACTACAAGATTGGGATGATTTGATTCAAAGATGAAACCATGTTCAGCTGATGTTCTTTTGTCCATTGTTGGAGGTCTAAGGGCACATGAAAGCTAAATGCTACTATTGCATGGATGACAAAATGCACTCTTGATTCGTGTATCACTTTCAAAGAGATTTTATCTTTTCACACAGAGGTCATGCTTATAGTGTATTTTGCGAGCGCAATGGAGCAGGTACTGAGGTAGGTTGTGAAAAAGGTTCCCCCTGAATCTCCAACACAACGCATCCACTCCTGGAACTGTTTAATGATTCCTTAAACCTTTTATTTAATTCCCGGGTGGGATATGGGCGTGCAGGTTGGCCTGCATTTATTGCCTATCCCGAGGTGCCTTTGAACTGAGTGGCTTGTTAGGCAATTTCAGAGAGCAGTTGAGAGTCACCCACATTGCTGTGTGTCTGGAGTCACATGTAGGCCAGACCAGGTGAGGATGGCAGATTTTATTCCCTAAAGGGCATTAGTGAATTAAATAGGTTTTATTTCTCACAACTGGCAATGGTTTCTTGGTCATCAGTACATTCTTAGAACCAGCTTGTTTTTCTTGAATTCACATTCCATCATCTGCTGTGGTAGGATTTGAACCCGGGTCCCCGGACCATTAACTGCGTCTCTGGATTAACAGTCTAGTGACAACATAGTAGGCGAGCCCACCCACCCCATATCTTTCACTCTCCTTATCCTGCTCACTCCCAACTCACTGCCATGCCATTCCATTTATCTGACGCCAAACCCATGCCCCTGCAGATCACTCATGCCAACCTCAGATACCTCCAGGACACTCCAGATCCCCATTTATCCTCCATAGTCACTAACTTAGTAAATACCAAGTATAGATTTTAGGAGCTATCTGTGGGAGGTTTCAAAAATAAAATAATTTGAGACCTTGACAGTCTAAACAAAATCCTGATTTCAAATTCATTGATGTTGGACATAGATGCCCAAGGCGAAGAACAGGGTAATCTTTTAAAGTGCTTGTTAGGTCTATAAACAAACAATAAATAACACATTATTATTATGGGTTATTATTATAGGTAAAAGTTTCAATAATTCTTGGAACAGTAAGACCACTGCTGAGCAGAAGCTTTTAAAAACTATGAGAAAATGAGGTCTGCAGATGTTGGAGAGTCAGAGTCAAAAGGTGTGGTGCTGGAAAAGCACAGCAGGTCAGGCAGCATCCGAGGAGCAGGAGAGTCAACATTTCGGGCATAAGTCCTTTATCAGGGAGCTTTTAAAATCCATCCAAGCATCCACTGCTGATGGTACAGAAAATCATTTTCATTTCAAAGCAGAGTATCTGCCAATCATCAGAGAGAGAGAGAGAGAGAGCACATTATTGTTCTCTTTTCTGAAGCTTTCTTTTAAAACATAGTCAATCAGACGTAACAGTAGAGGGCATCTTAAAGATATTTTTAATACAGGTTATTCTGCTATAATGCACGTTTTGTTAGTGCGAATTGGCTGTAATGTGATTGATGAATTGTGGATTTTTTTTGGATAGTGCGAACTTTCTACTGAATGGGTGCAATGATTTTCAATTAGCAATCTTTTACAGCGTGATTTTATATTGCAGTTTTCTATAGTGTGAGGTTGCAGAGGAACACAACTGTCATGTTATAGTAGAACAACCTGTTGATAACTAGTTAAAAATCACACAACACCAGGATATAGTCGAACAGGTTTCTTTGGAAGCACTAGCTTTCAGAGCATTGCTCCTTCATCAGGTGGTTGTCATAAAGCTTGACTTCCATCATCTCCTCCTGTTTACAGACTGGCTGTCATCCTAGAAGTAGTTATCACTTGTAGCCCTTGCTGGGATAACCGGGCTGTCGGGTAATCAAGCAATCTCTGAACAGGTCAATTAGAAAGATTGGTTTGCAGTTTCCTTAGATAGGACCCCAGTCCAGGACAGGGACACGGGTCCTGGCCTTAAGCAATTTCTGCTGGTCCTGGGGTAAAATGGCTGCTGAGAATTTGAGACTGGGCTCCTGGTCAATGTTTCAGGTGATTATCGAGTAGGTTGGGCTGGTGGAAGGACAGAGGCTCGCAATATAGTGAAACCTGCTTCAAGTGCGAAGTTGGTCATTTTGGAAGGGAGGATGAAAGAATAGAGGATTATTTAACTGGAGAGAAACTGCATAAATCTGCAGCACAAATGGACTTGGGGACACTTATACACAAAACACAGAAAGCCAGCACACAGGGACAGCAGGTAATCAGGAAGGCTAATGGAATGTTGGTTCATATTTCAAGGGGGTTGGAGTATGAGAATAGGCAAGTCTTATTGCAACTGTAAAGGAGCTGGGGAGATCACATCTGGAATACTGTGAGCACTTTTGGTCCCTTTTTTTAAGGAAAGATATCATTTTTACAGTTCGGAGAAGGTTTGTTAGAATGTTTCCTGGTATGGAGGGATAGTCTAATGAGCAAAAGTTAAATAGGTTAGGACTCTGCTCACTGGGGTTTAGAAGAATGAGAGGTGATCTCATTGAAATATAGAGGATTCTTAAAGGGCTTGACAGGGTCAATGCTGAGAGGATGTTTCCCATCATGGGAGAGTCTAGGACCAGAGGGTATAGTCTCTGATAAAGGAGGACCAATTTACCACTGAGATGAGGAGGAATTTATTCTCTCAGAGTGTTGTGAGTCTTTGGAACTCATTGACACAGAGAGCTGGGGGTAGGGGAGGGGGCAGAGTCCTACTGTTTGTATAATGTTGATAGATAAATTCTTGATAAGAAGAGGAAATTAAGGAGTGCTGGGGAAACAAAGGTAAGTGAATGTGATGAATGTTGGATCAGCCATGCTCTAATTGAGCAGGCTGGAGAGTTTGAATGGTCTACTCCTGTTCCTATTTCTTACTGTCTTATGGTCAAGGTATGAATTAGAAACATAAACATGAAGTGAAAGGGGCCTCAGTAATTATAACTTTTGGCCATTTGTAAGTTGCAGATCAGTAAAGTATCTTAGTTAAATAACTACAAGTGGAGAATCTTGACAACTGCATGCACCAAGTTTGGATTAGCTGCAGTATGCAAATCCATGCTTGCAGAAACTCTCCGGAAAAGAATTGGGCAGTTTTTACAGCAGCGTTACTGACTCATTCCAGGTAGCAGTTCCACAAACTAACTTGTGTTGAAAAGAAGCATTGGCACTCCCAGCAAGACTAAGAAGTTTTGCAAGTACCTTAAACATGCTCAGTGCCAGCCTCTGACCCCACTTAAAGAGTGACAGCTGGGAAAGACATAGGAAGCAATTAAAAACACAGCATTGCTCACAAAGCCCTTTCCCTGATGACACTTCACACTCCTGGAAAGTGGTCTGCAAAAGAGATAAAGGGATCCAGGCTTGTGTTACATGGCATGTAAGATTTTGTGTGATGTATCCTTCTGGTTTCACTTGAGGTTATTTATTTACTTAGGCTGTTTTTAAGGGCTGTAGGCTTCGGCCTACTTGACTAATTATCTGCAGCACCTGTCTCTGTGGACATAGTTTGCAACAAAAGCAGATTCCCCCCCTTAATGCAGTCACAGATGAAACCCTTTGAGCACATTAGAAAAAAAACAAAGAAACAAAAAAAAAGTTTTCGTTTTTCATTGAAAGTATTGCCATCCTAATAAATTTACACCAAATACTATTCTAATGATTTTTTTCATACTCTATGCCCAAAATCTTAATAAAATTTACCTTGCCAAGCTGCTGTTTTAACTTCTTCCTGCTGCATAGATGTGGCTCTCACTTCTCTTCTGAGCCCTACAATCTCCACCAAATGTTTCACATTACTCAGTGTGAAAAACCTTCTATTCTTTCAGATTTTTACAAGTTCATACATCCGTGGAAACTTGATATTTCATATTTCATTCTGCTCTGTGGATGTCATGATGAGGGATGCTGGTTCACATGCAACTAGTCCCTTCGTCCTTTGATCAGCTTGACCGCAACTAATTGGAGATGGAGAACAAATGAAAGAAATATTTACAAATTTCATGGGAATTCAACAATGGTTCAGTTAAAGCCTCTGCTGTCCTATAACTTTGGTTTGTAATACATGTCCTGACAATGCTTTTACTCCAAAGTGTACTGGCTTATTTTTATAATGTTAGATTTGCGACTATCTTCTGTGGCTGTTCAGAACTGACATGATAAAATGACCCCCGTATCCTTTGCTCCTTGAAATCGTGTTTGTTAAAATGAGGGAGAGAGAGATTATTCCGTTTCCAGGTTACAGCTGTAAGCTGGACAAAATAATGACCGTAAAATTCAAACCAAATTTCTAGGCGCACAGCAAAGTGAAGAAAATTAGTAGAAAATGGCAGAGAAATGTTGAAAATAAAGTTGCAAATGTTTAGAGCCAAATTTAACAGCTGAAAGGTCACCAAGGCTAACACTAAATGACAATTGCTAAACTCAAACACAGTTTATTTAACAAATATTCCAGCTGAATTATAATGCCTGGCACCATTTTGTTTAGCTAACCAGATGTGCTTTTGAGTAGACTAATTTGTCTTTGTTTTCCTTAATAATGGGTCCTCAAATCCAATCCTGACATGGACTTAGAAGTAAATAACCTCATGGGTGCTAGGCATATAAATCCAGCTTATCTGGCAAAATCTATTGCGTAGATTATGGGAACGCAGTGAAAAATATATGAAATAAAATGAAATATTATCTCTGCCTGTCTGCTCACTCCTTCCCCAACACTTCCCCCATACCCTGTCATTAAGATTAATACCACTCCTTCCGAGATGCTACCAGTTCAGAAGAAGGGTCACTGAACTCGAAACATGAACTCTGTTTCTCTCTCCACAGATAATGCCAGGCCTGTTGAGTTTCTCCAGCTATTTCTGCTCTTGTATCAAATATGTGAATTCAGGTCATTCAAAAAAGCTACTGGGGCATTCAACTTGCCCATTTTCAATGAGGCTTCATTCCTAAATGTAAAAAAAATGCTGTAATAATTAATAGGAGCAGGAGGAGGCCACTCAGCCCCTCAAGCGTGTTACATCATTCAATGAGCGCAGGGCTGACCTATGGCCTAAATCCATAGACCTGCCTTTGATCAATATTCCTTGCTTAACAAAAAAATTCTCTCTCTCAAATTGGAAATAAACAACATCTCTCCAAATGGTCTGGCCCTCATTTTCAGACTATTCCCCTAGTTCTAGAATTTTCAACCAGTGGAAATAGTTTATCTTTATTTACCCTGTCATTTCCTGTTAATATCTGACACAGCAAAGCAGATATTATTATTTTCAATGTTCACCTTACAGGTGTGGCACCGCTGGTGAAGATCCAGACATCTGATTTTGTGGTGCATGATCGTCCTGTTGTGTTTTGAGTTATTTCTAAGTCCAACTTTATTGACGTCCATTCTTTCACTGTGAACAGTTTTAATTAAAAAGACGAGTTACAATAACAGCAATAATTTTGAAAATATAGATTCCAATTTAATTCTCTCTCTCTCGCCCATTAAAAGTTTCCATGGCTGGCTTTCCCACAATAATTAGGATGCAGTTGGAATAATATAAATAGATCATGAAGCTTGTTGAAGAAGGATCACTGGACTCAAAATGTTAACTCTGTTTCTCTCTTGACAGATGCTGTCAGACCCGTTGAGTTTCTGTTATAATTCTTGTTCTTCCTGTTTCAGTGAAAGAGAGTAGTCAAATTGCAAATGACTGTATTCAAAGCAAGCCTCTTCAGAATGTACTCATAGAGAAATAACTTCCTCTTCATACTATACAAGAAAATTGTAAATCATTTCTAACAAGTGATAATCTGATTTTATTGCAGATAACGCACAGAGGAAATCAGACCCTATAATGATTTAAAAATGCCTTAACAGGTTTGTTCTCTTTGAAGAGGTAACTGGCAGCTCAGCGAGAGAATTTTTCATTGAGCTAACTTGAACTGCCAGTATGTTTCAAACTAGTTGAGGTGTGATGAGGATCACCATCAGGATAGTGGAAAATTTGGGCAATTATAGGAAAATTCCACTCACTACAAACCCAGTAATAAATAAATTATTTTTCAGTTCAAAACCAAGGCAACCTGCCAACTTATAGGAAGTTTAACAACAGAATTAATGTAACCTGGTAATTGGGAAAATTATTGGTTTGGGTAGCAAAATTGGCTTTTAACAGTGCCTCAATTTTATTGTTCTTTGAAGCTAATGGAGGTGACATTGGTTAGGGTGTCAAATGGATATTCAATCCATTCCAATAGATTTCCCACTTGTTGTATTTCTTACAGTCACCTCTTCAGAGTCTCCACTTTCAATTTCCATTTGATTCATTCTCTGGTTGCTGAGCAATTTGTACCACTGCTGATCTTGTTGAATGAGCTTTCAGTACTATTGCTCACTCTAAGGTTGATTTGCTTCTACCATCCTCTTCCAGAACAAGAATTTACAAGGCCTGCTGGGCTGCATTTTTAAGAAAATAATACTTGGTAGTTTAATCAGAAGTGGGTCTTGCCATAGATCCCTCAAAGTTGCCACTCAAGTTGATAGGGTTGTTAAGAAGGCATATGGTGCATTGGCTTTCATTAGCAGGGGGATTGGGTTTAAGAGCCGTGAGGTTATGCTGCAGATCAATAGAGCCCTGGCTAGACCATACTTGGAATATTGTGTTCAGTTCTGCTCGCCTCATTTTAGGAAGGATATGGAAGCTTTAGAGAGAGTGCAGAGGAGATTTACCAGGATACTGCCTGGACTGGAGGGAAGGTCTTAATGAAGAAAGGTTGAGGGAGCTAGGGTTTTTTCTCACTGGAGCGAAAAGGGATGAGAGGAGACTTGATAGAGGTGTACAAGGTGATGAGAGGCATAGATAGACAAAATAGTCAGAGACTTTTTCCTATGGCAGAAATGGCTATCACAAAGGGGCATAATTGTAAGGTGATTGGAGGAAGATTTAGGAGAAATGTCAGAGATCAATTCTTTATGTAGAGAGTGGTGGGTGCATGGAATGCACTGCCAGCAGAGGTCGTAGAGTCAGAGACATTAGGGACATTTAAGCAACTTTTGGATAGGCACATGATGTAGGTTAGTCTGATCTTAGAGCAGGATGAAAGGTTAGCACAACATCGAGGGCCAAAGGGTCTGTACTATGTGCTGTTCTATGTTCTATGTTAAACAAAATATAATTTATTGCATGTTAGCAGCTAGATACAAATTACACTGATGTGATTAATATTATTGCAGACTATGAGGAAGGAATCCTGATGGGATTTCTTATTCCTTTGCAATCTTAAACTGTCACCCACCAAATCCATGTGACATAATCGAAATGTGTATTGCTTAAGGCACTGCTCAGTATTAACCATTTCAGACCCTTACATTCTTATATCAGTTTCCTTTTCCGTTGAATTTTTTGTTTATTGTTAGATTGATGTCACCTAATCTCAGGATTAGATCTAAATTGACAGTCTCTCTCTAAAGGAGTCAACAATTAATTTAAACACACTTTATAAAGTATGTCTCACTAAATAAGACTCAGGTTTTAAATTGTGGCATCTTCACAAAAGCTATATGTCTGCCCAGTAACCAGGGCCAGTGAAAGATTTTGTTAAATTTGGCTGAAAGTTTTTTTTTTAATTTCAAAGATGCAGGTTTCTTTGTTATTTTGCCTTTTCTCTGATTCCCTCCATTCTCATTCACAGAAAGAATCTTTATACTGAGTACCTTCTCCAACTGAGCGAATGAGTTAAGAATCTGTTCTCAGATGTCTGTCAGTACATCCCCATATCTGACCACTCAGAGGCATGCATGAATAAACTAGAATAATTCTCCTGTTGATTTTTTCTCCCCCATCTCTGTGGGGAAATGCCTGACTTCCATTGATCTTCATATGATAACATAAATAAGATAGTAAAGTCACTACCTGCGGATTTCCATCTGATTTGCAGCTGACTACTTTCTGCCTTCACCTTGGATTTCCAAGATGCTCCGCCATTCTGCCTTTTCCGGCTGAGATTTATTTGTGAAATGTGCAGAGATACTTTAGTGAAATCTGAGGAACAATTTCCTTACACTTAAATGTATTTCCTCATCGATAAAACTGATCCACCATATGTTGTCAATAATAAAAAGCATATGGCAGCATTAAACAAGTACTGAACTCATTTTACAAGTAGCAATTTCATGAACCGTCTCATTTACACACAATCGTCCAGCAATACCAATTAGTTTCAAAACTCGCCTCATTTTCTTGTTCTCTGAGAATCCAATAATTATAATCATCTGCTGTAGGCACTTCCATATTGAAAGCGAGTATTTGAAGGAGTTCACTCGTGAAAGCAACGCAGGTTGATTTCTCTTCCAACAGTGACCATTTTGCCTATAGTTTCACTAATTATAAAATAACTTACTTATTGCAAACTCCTCCTAATTTCAGCAAAAAAATCTGCATCCATGAACAAAATAGACAAGAACAGCTTCTGCCCTAATGGCATAAACCAAGCTTTATTTGCACACGATTTGTACCATTTGGCAAAAAACCTGAAAATGGTTTCTTATAATGAGAGAAAGCACTGCAATGCATTCCTCTTGTATAATTCTGTAATAGGTGCAATAACTTTCACGATTATATTAAACTGAAGATATTGTAGGATGCATGACTGATTAAAATTGATGTGATGTACAAAGACTTGTTATTCAGCTTGTTGACACTCCACTCACCCCACTTGTACTTCCTTTTGACACTCTTAATTACCGAGAATTATCTTGCAATTATCTCTCTGCTTGTACTCCTCCCTCCACTTCTTCTGATGAAGGAGCAGAACTCCGAAAGCTTATGATCTCAAACAAACCTGTTGGACTATAACCTGGTGTCATGTGACTTCTGACTTTAATTAATACTGAGTAGAGCTAAGTACAATTAAATAATGTAAGACTATGGAAGAAGGTGGCAGCATAGCAATCTTACTTCAATATGTGAAATAGGGAAATAAAGTTTAAGCAACTGGTTTTCCAATTTGGTTTTGAATTTTACAAGCTGTAAATATGATAACTCTCTTGTGTTGCATTTTTTATCTCCACCTGCTTGTCAAATTTTATATAACTCTTGCAATCTCCATGGAAATCAATGACTTTGACAAACAAATTTGAATTCCAGATAATAACTAAAAGAAGATTTAAGATTTCATGTTTTAAGACCTTTACATAAACAAAGGACTAAAAGTACCACTGACTAAGCACTAGAAAAACAAACATTGCTGGAAAAAATCAGCAGGTCTGGCAGCATCTTTGGGAAGAAAACAGAGTTGATGTTTCAAGTCCAGTGATTCTTCATCAGAATTCACTGGCTACAGTGGCTGTCGACACTAATCTTATTTTCCAGGTTTTGGCCCGTAGCTACCTAAATACCTCAATTGACTCAATTGCTCTTTCAGGCAGAGTTCACTGAGTAAGAATTATTTTCCTCAACCTCCTCTTAGTCTTCTACTCTCCCAGCAGTTGAACACATTACTGGTAGTAAAAGGGTCTTCCTATCCACCCTATATTTGCCCCTCATAATCTAAAATAAAATATCAGGTCAATTCTCAACCTGTGCTCCAAGAGACACCACCTCACCCAGCCTGATCTATCTTTCTTCATATCATAGACCCTCTAGCCCAGGCAGCATCCAGGTAAATCTCTTCTGCACTGTCTGTAGTGTAATCGGAACAGCATGCTGTACTCCAATTGTGGACTAACCAGGGTTTTACGTGGATCCAGCAGGGATGATCTGAAAATTACTGTCAGCAACCCTGATATCTCAGTTGCCTCTCTCAACAAACTGGGATACAACTCATCTGGATCTGTTGCACAATGTTCTTCCTATCAAAACAAATTACTTTGCATTTCTTTGTGTTAAATTTCATCTGTCAATTAGATATTCATTCCACCATAGAATCACAGAATTCTGCAGCAAAGAAGAAACCCTTCAGCTTATCAATTCTGTACTGCCAAAAATATACTACCATCTAAATCAGGAGAAAGTGAGGACTGCAGATGCTGGAGACCAGAGTTGAAAAATGTGATGCTGGAAAAACACAGCAGGCCAGGCAGCATCCGAGGAGCAGGAGAATCGACGTTTCGGGCATAAGCCCTTCTTCAGGAATGTGGAGAGATAAACTAGAGGAGGGGCTTTTCATGCTCTCTGCCTTTATTCCTGATGAAGGGCTTTTGCCCGAAACGTTGATTTTGCTGCTCGTCGGATGCTGCCTGAATTGCTGTGCTCTTCCAGCACCACTGATCCAGAATCTGGTTTCCAGCATCTGCAGTCATTGTTTTTACCTTTAACAATGCAGCACTGCTCAACCTTCTGGAATTGTATTTAAATCAACAACCTTCTGACTCAAAGAGAAAAGTGATTCTGACTGTGCCACGACTGACACAATCACAGGTAACTGCATTCTTAAGGGTAACCAGCTTCTTCACAGTCACCTCCAGGCATGAAGCAGGATGCTTTTCATACATTATGTATAAAATATTGATATTCAGATAGATGCATGCCTGTAGCTACAGGACCTGTAAAATCCTATTCCAAACTTCATTGCTCGAGAGAAATGTGTTGGCGATCTGCCTACCAGGTTCTGTTGCTCCAGTTTCTAGATAGCTTTCTGCTATTTGGTTTTACAAGCTTGCAATTACATTGACTCAACTGTTTGTACTCACCTCATGCATTGTCCTCCACCTCCAGCTAATTGTATCTCTGCTGCTATGGGCAACAGTTACAGTTAAGTAGATCAATGTATGAAATTGTTTCTGGTTTGATACAAAAAACAGACAGTAGAAGAAAGAGTGTTAGACTGCTGGCTGCATTAGAACTCTTACTACAAGCCCAATGCACTGAATAACTGTGTATGTGTGTCTGTCTGTTTTTTTGGGTGAAGTTGCAGCTCTGTCCTCTGTAACTCGTTCATTGTAACAAGGTTTTCCAGCATGGTCAATGAATGTGAATTTAAGATCTGGAACACAGAAATTCCCACTCGTTTCAGGACCATGGGAAATAGCAAGCAGGTTGAGGAAAAAAGGCAAATATCAAAAAAATTGGAATCTCAATGTTCAGGAAATAATTTCTCAATTTTCCCCTCAAGGTTTAAGTAGTAGCATCAGAATCAAACCATTTAGTGGTGACTAACGTTTTTTGCAAGCATTTGCGTCTCTTTATTTGCCCAATTCCCCTGATACTCCACTTCCAATTCTACTGTCCTTCCCCCGGAAAATGGGAAGCCACCAATTCCTGCCATGAACGTCAGAGCAATTACCATGAGATGACTAAAAAAAAAGGTACAGGTATAGGCCATTCAGCCCCTCCAACCTGCTGTGCCATTCAATAAGATCCTGACTGATCTCCCACTTGTTCACTTCCCTGCCTTTTAACTGGAACCCTCGATTCCCTGTTAGAAGCTAACAAGAATCCTCAACATCTCCTTATACGGCAAGCCCTTCATCCCCATCACAAACCTCCACTGCACCCCCTCCAAGACCAGCACATCCTTTCTCAGGTACGGAGCCCAAAATTGCAACAATATTCCAGATTCCAGAGTCAATCATCCTCAATGTCTTTCCCTGCAAGTGAGTGAGGCACATTGCTGCCATGTAATGAGGGTGGCCTGAGATATTGTGCTGGAGCAGGAATTGTAAGCTGGAGGAGTGGGTGACCATCCCACTATGGTGGCCACTGCACAACATTATTACATGACTGGCTGTTTCCAAGGACACATGGGGGACTTCTGTGGGATCTCTCAATCGTCAGCCCATTAATATATCACGACTGTTAGTGATGCAATTTGTGACAGATCACAGCACCCCATCTCGTTTTCCCCATGAATAGGTCAGTTCTATAGCCTAGGCTGGAGGCTTTGCCACCACAGCTGGCTTCCCTCAGGTGAAATGATGTCACCACAGGAAATGAGATCATCAACCCAAGGAAACTCAAGCATATAAATAGAAAGCGGGCTACACCACTAGTGCTTCATTCGGAGGCTCACTGAAGATGTTACCTAGTATGGTGACTAAACGTCTGAAAATGAACATGCCAGCTCAGCAAGCAAACCTACATCCATTACTGATGTTGAACCCTTCAAATGGAATGTGCAAGTGAGGAGCAGGTATGGGCCTCTTGGCTATTCAGCCTGCTTCACCAATAATAAAATAATGTCTGCACAGTGGTTTAGCAATGCTGCCTCACAGCACCAGAGACCCAGGTTCAATTCACACATCAGGTGACTGTCTGTTTGGAGTTTGCACATTCTAACTGTGTCTGCATGGGTTTCCTCTGGGTGCTCCGGTTTCCTCCCACAGTCCAAAAATGTGCAGGTTAGGTGAATTGGCCATGCTAAATTGCCCATAGTGTTAGGTGAAGGGGTAAATGTAGGGGAATGGGTCTGGGTAGGTTATGCTTCGGTGGGTCGGTGTGGACTTGATTCTAATTAGGGAATCTAATCTAATTGAAAACATCAAAGACTTTGGTTCTATCACAACTTTTCTTTCCAATCCTCCCACTTTCTCCAAACAAAAGGAGTAGCCATGGGCACCCGCTTGGGCCCCAGCTATGCCTGCCTCTTCGTAGGGTATGTGGAACAATCCAGCTTCCGCAACTACACTGGCCCCACCCCCCATCTTTTCCTCCGCTACATTGATGACTGTATCGGCGCTACCTCGTGCTCCCACGAGGAGGTTGAACAGTTCATCCACTACACTAACACCTTCCACCCCGACCTCAAATTCACCTGGACAGTCTCGGACCCCTCCCCCCCCTTCCTAGACCTTTCCATTTCTATCTCGGGCGACCGAATCAACACGGACAT